>NC_041400.2:89547703-89888953 GCF_900747795.2 Erpetoichthys calabaricus | reverse complement strand
TGTCATATATCAACTTTATATATACTATATAAAAAGATTAGGTAAATCGTGCAACCTTTTTATCCAACGCTTAATTTTCTTCAAAACCGTACGTCATACATCTATAAATATCATTTTTTTCTCTTCATTAGAAGAATAAAACAATGATACTCTCATATCAATTAAATTTAACATGCATATGTCAAACAATATCTATTGTCCACATCCTCTGTGGTAAGAACAGTAGTAGTAGTAGTCCAGTTGTGCGGAGCTCGTTAATTACCCCGATTAGGTGGCTCAATGGTATTGCAACTGTCTCACGTCGTTGATCCTCCTCTTGTGAAAAGTTTTTTTTTCAATTCCTCCATTTAACAAAAGATTCCAACTCGGACGGATAGCGAGTGAATCAAGCTATCGACGGAAGGTTGGGCCACCGTACTCAGCCAGGGACTGCACGTCCCTAATTATATTGTGTATGTAAAGAGTTTCACTGTAAAGCGTAATGAGCTTCATATTTGTGTGTTTGGAGAGCCTGATGTCGTACTGAGTTTGTATTGTAGAAAAACAAACTACTCTCCAGTATGCTTAAATGTGTCTTTTTGTTTCTGATTGCTATACGGCACTTCCAACTTGGGACAATTCGCTATAAACAGTTTCAGCCAATCAGCGCCTTCTAAACATGCAGAATGATAGTGTGGACCTTTATTATAGCGGCACGGCATCTTCATTTCATTTACTTATATTTAGTTGTTAGATCATTTAATGTTAAGTACTGCTTGAGCTACCGTTTAGTACAACGGGTGGGCTACTTAGTTCTTAAATCGATATTGAAATGCACACACAAGCCTCCTAAATTATTGGACACATATGTAGAGGAAATGTGTGTCTTATTTTATGTGTTTGAAAGGAAGGACGGTAAAGCCTTGAATGAAACTCAGTGTTGATGCTTTGGGTAACAAGACAGGTAAGGAGCACAGAACGTTAAATGTGTCAGTGACTGTGGGGGATTGTGTAACTGGAAGATGGTTTAAAAATACAGAAAAGACAAAAGCTTAGTCTTTCAATAATTCTATTTACATCAATGATTTACTCTGTTGTGCTGCAGCTTGGAAGACTACTTATTTACTCTCCACCGCAGACTTTGATAAGATGCATTTATAAGGATGTTGCTGACAAAGTCATGTGCTTTTTTGAAAGTTTGGCTCCAGATGTGCATATCCAGCTGTTCATTCTTGTCAGTACTTGAGTAATCTTTATGTTCACCTCTGGATGAATTCGTAAAGTCTCATTTCAACATTGTTGTCTCAATAACGCAGAAATCCAGAGGCTTTCCCTAAATTGCAGAAGACGCTGTTGATGGCGCTGATTCTGTCTTAAAGACAGTTGTGATTAGTTATGCAGCACATGCTTTTACTCACATTGCTTTTTGGAAATCAATAATACAAATCAGCTACAGATCTGGGAATCACTGAATAGTAAAAACGTTTAATGAGGAGTGTCTTGCGCATATACTGTCGTGATGACCATGTCGGCTTTAGTAAAGCATTTCTTAGCCTCTCTGATATGATCGACATGGGGTAGAATAGATTCTGAATTGTTATACTACATGTTGCCTTATGCAAAATATGCTCATCGATTTGTTACAGATTCTAGGTGGACACGATTCCCCACCAATGAAAGAGGTGCCCCATGTAAATCGTTCATAATGTCCCCAAAATATATTTGTTAACTTACAGACAATTACTACATAACTATTTTTTACAAAGTCCTTATTTTAACTTTAGGCAAGGACCATACGCAGAGCCTTTGAAACATTTGAAACAAGCCTCGAAGCGGCACTTCGAGCACCAGTGCTTCAAAAGCTTGACACAGTGTCGAAACCTCAGTATCGAGCGGCCCATCACTATTTTTGGAATTATTTGGACTTTGCTTTGTGTGTGTTTCTTCCCAAATGTTTTCTTTCTTTAGGTAGACTGTAGTTTTGTGTATATGCATTCTTGTCTTTATTTTTCACTTTTGAACTGGCAGATTCATTGCAAATACCATTCCCTATTTTTGATTGGGACATTATTTTTTGTGTTTGTGTGCACCTGTAAATAAAACCCACTTTTGTTTTTGAAAAGTACCACCCGTTTGTATCTGTGTCTCCATGTCTGACTTCTCTCAAGTCTGATCCTGATCAGTCCCAAACTGCAAGATGCCCAATGTGTAGTCTGGTGCCAACCTTGCCATTACATGGGTTGTCACATACCTATGATATAATTTTTCTTGGTTAATGTTAATTTTTTGTAAAAAGTAAGCATACTGGTGCAATCTGCTGGTATCTGGAAATTTCCATGATACAATGACTCCAACACAATGAATCAAAGTGCCAGCTTGCAGGACAGAACCCTCAGCTGGATGTCTCATGCTATGAGCAACAGCTTCTGACGAGCTGAAAATTCACTTGCAGTGAATGAGTTTCATTTTCGTGTTGCACTAACATTTCAGATGGACAAGCAGTGAGTACTGAGTGAGATTGGGCATCTCTAGCTTCCTTGCCATTATTCTGTGTTCACACATTGATGGCTTAAAAAAAGTTACATTGCACAGTATAGCGGAACATCCAGGACAATATGCTAAATGCAGTGATGTCTCCTAATGCAAGTCTACCTGTGAAATGTAAAAGAATTTGGCATACCTGAGTTGATGAGAATGAGCATAGCACCACACCAATATATCCATATACAGTATACAGTAGCCTACCTATTGACTACTATGTAGGTAAGCATGAAGGACTTGAAATTAATGTGCACTGCTACAGGTAGCCAATTGAGAAAATCAAAGAGGGGAGTGACCTCAGTTTTTTACATTTACTGTAATTGTTTATGTAATTGTTAGTGGTTTTGGTACATTGCATCATAGCAGTTCAACATTTACATTTACATCATTTAGCAGACGCTCTTATCCAGAGCGACTTACAACAGTGTTTGTTAGTTTTTTTCGCATACCCCCTGGGGTCAGAGCGCAGGGTCAGCCATTGTACAGCGCCCCCTGGAGCAATTACAGGTTAAGGGCCTTGCTCAAGGGCCCAGCAGAGTAGGATCTCTTTTGGCAGTGACGGGGATTCGAACCGGCAACCTTCGGGATACCAGCGCAGATCCTTAGCCTCAGAGCCACCACTCTGCCCCAATGTGTGGCCATTCTGTGGACCATTATATTGTTACAGGTTAATTACAATCAGATGCCTTAAACTAATAAACAATATGTGGTTAATTTCAGTGTATTTGATAAAGCCACGTCAGGGATGTGGATCTACAAAGAAAGGGAAACCACACTGGAGCAAAAGCACTGCTTTGTGTATTGGTTTTTCCCAAATATTATAGCAAAACTCAGGTTTTGGGTGTTTTGTGGTTGTTGGCAGTTGTTTCTGTTACACAAAACTGTTCAATAAACTAACTGGAATGATTTAATTTGCACAGACAAATGTTTTGTATTAGAAATGAATCACTGAGTTATTTCTGCTTTATAGAAAAATATTAATATGCTTGAAGGAAATACAATAAATTGTGATTAAGATGCAGTTAATTTTGGTTATAAAATTGTAATTGTGTGATAAACTGTGATTAAATGTTTTAATCAAGCAGCAGCCCTGATATTTATGTGCAACAATAAATCTAAATAAATCTGATTGCACTACATGAACCATTTTGTCAAGTCTCTGAGCCTTAGATACAATGTGAACGAGTTTATGGTTCTTATAAGAAAGAAAAAGAAATTCATTAAGATTTTGTTGTGGATGCATCAAAAATTGTAAAGGTTGTAGTGGAAATCGAAAGAACCCTCAACATTTGAACTGAAGATATAACATGAAAATGAATCAATTACAAAACAACATAAATCCACAGTCCCTTGTGCAAACTCAGTTATTCCTGAATTGTGTCACGGTTAGCAAGGAAGTAAGCAACATTAGACAAGACATTAGTCCATCGAAGATCACACAGGAACTCACACAGGGTTAACTTGCAATTGCCAATTCACCTATCATGCATTTTTTGAGCAATAAAAGAAACTGGAGGGCCTAGAGCAGACCTACGCAGGCACAAAGAGAATGTGCAAACTACACACAAACTGAAATCCTGAATTCTAAGCTGTAATGCTAACCATTGCACAACAGTTTAAATTCCAGATAAATGAGCTTTAACTATTATGTAGACTTTTTATTAAGTAAGACTTTTCATAACTATGCCTTTACTGTTTTATTGTACAATACATCTATGAAGTATGCTTATCAAGGCTTAAATTTCATTACGAGTAAAGGTGAATCATGTACCTGGGGCCTCATGTATAAACTGTGCGAACGTACAAAAATGTTACGTACTCCCATTTCCACACTCAAATCGCGATGTATAAAACCTAAACTTGGCGTAAAGCCACGCACATTTTCATGGTAGCTCAACCCCTGGTGTACACAAGTTTTCCGCTCAGTTTTGCAAACTGGTGTCACCGAGCGTCAAAGCAGTGCTTTTGCTCCAGTGTGGTTTCCCTTTCTTTTTAGATCCACATCCCTGACGTGGCTTTATCAAATACACTGAAATTAACCGCATATTGTTTATTAGTTTAAGGCATCTGATTGTAATTAACCTGTAACAATATAATGGTCCACAGAATGGCCAAACTATTCCAAACACCATAGCTGCATTAGTGTTGTTACTCTCACTGCACCTTCTTCTTCGACTTTCAGCTGCTCCCATTAGGGGTTGCCACAGTGGATCATCTTTTTCCATATTACTCTCACTGCACCATTCGGAGCAGCTGATCGGAAGGAGAATTATCGGTATA
This sequence comes from Erpetoichthys calabaricus, assembly GCF_900747795.2. NCBI lineage: Eukaryota > Metazoa > Chordata > Cladistia > Polypteriformes > Polypteridae > Erpetoichthys > Erpetoichthys calabaricus. Next base: position 89,884,153 of record NC_041400.2, on the reverse strand, counting down.
CAGCACCAAGCACACGTTGCCTCAGCCATGCTGCCTATTTGTACTGCTCTTATCCGACAAATGCTTCAAAGCCTTTCCTGTACGGACCTTGTGGTTCAGAAACAGTTTCATCCAAAGAACTATAAACGTACTCAATCAGTCCATCAAGTGCTCCTTATAGAACTGTTTGTATTTATAAGTACAATTACCTAGATAGATAGATAGATAGATAGATAGATAGATAGATAGATAGATAGATAGATAGATAGATAGATAGATAGATAGATAGATAGATAGATAGATAGATAGATAGATAGATAGATAGATAGATAGATAGATAGATAGATAGATAGATAGATAGATACTTTATTAATCCCAATGGGAAATTCACATTCTCCAGCAGCAGCATAATGATACAATAAATAATATTAAATTAAAGAATGATAATAATGCAGGTGAAAAACAGACAATAACTTTGTATAATGTTAAATGTTAACGTTTACACCCCAGGGTGGAATTGAAGAGTCGCGTACTTTGGGGGAGGAAAGATCTCCTCAATCTGTCAGTGGAGCAGGACAGTGACAGCAGTCTGTCGCTGAAGCTGCTCTTCTGTCTGGAGATGATACTATTTAGTGGATGCAGTGGATTCTCCATAATTGATAGGAGCCTGCTGAGCGTCCTTCGCTCTGCCACAGATGTTAAACTGTCCAGCTCCATGCCAACAATAGAGCCTGCCTTCCTCACCAGTTTGTCCAGGCGTGAGGCGTCTTTCCTCTTAATGCTGCCTCCTCAGCACACCACCGCGTAGAAGAGGGCGCTCGCCACAACTGTCTGATAGAACATCTGCAGCATCTTATTGCAGATGTTGGAGGACGGCAGCCTTCTAAGGAAGTATGTCTGTCCTTTCTTGCACAGCGCATCAGTATTGGCAGTCCAGTCTAATTTATCATCCAGCTGCACTCCCAGATATTTATAGGTCTGCACCATCTGCACATAGTCACCTTTGATGATCACGGGGTCCATGAGGGGTGTGGGCCTCCTAAAATCCACCACCAGCTCCTTGGTTTTGCTGGTGTTCAGTTGTAGGTGGGTTGAGTCACACCATTTAACAAAGTCATTGATTAGGTCCCTATACTCCTCCTCCAGCCCATTCCTGATGCAGCCCATGATAGCAGTGTCATCAGCGAACGTTTGCACGTGGCAGGACTCCGAGTTGTATTGGAAGTCCAATGTATATAGGCTGAACAGGACCGGAGAGAGTACAGTCCCTTGTGGCGCTCCTGTGTTGCTGACCACAATGTCAGATGTGCAGTTCCCAAGACGCACATACTGAGGTCTGTCTTTAAGATAGTCCACGATCCATGCCACCAGGTATGAATCTACTCCCATCTCTGTCAGCTTGTCCTTAAGGAGCAGAGGTTGGATTGTGTTGAAGGCGCTAGAGAAGTCTAGAAACATAATTCTTACAGCACCACTGCCTCTGTCCAAGTGAGAGAGGGATCGGTGTAGCATATAGATGATGGCATCCTCCGCTCCCACCTTCTCCTGATATGCAAACTGCAGAGGGTCAAGGACGTGTTGAACCTGTGGCCTAAGGTGGTGAAGCAGCAGCCTCTCCATGGTCTTCATCACATGTGATGTCAGAGCAACAGGCTGAAAGTCATTCAGCTCACTAGGACGTGATACCTTTGGGACTGGGGTGATACAAGATATTTTCCAAAGCCTCGGGACTCTCCCCTGTTTCAGGCTCAGGTTGAAGATGCGCTGTAGAGGACCCCCCAGCTCCGATGCACAGACCTTCAGCAGTCGTGGCGATACTCCATCTGGACCCGCTGCTTTGCTGGCACGAAGTCTCCTCAGCTCTCTGCTCACTTGCGCTGTTGTAATTATGGGTGGGGATGTCTCTCCTATGTTGGTATCAGCAGAAGGATGTGTGGAGGGTGCAGTACTCCGAGGTGAGAGTGAGAGTGGGTTAGGGTGGTCAAACCTGTTAAAGAAGTTGTTCATTTGGTTTGCTCTCTTCACGTCTCTCTCGATGGTGGTACCCTGCTTCGAGCTGCAGCCAGTGATGATCTTCATCCCATCCCACACTTCCTTCATGCTGTTATTCTGCAACTTCTGCTCCAGCTTTCTCCTGTACTGCTCCTTCGCCGCCCTGAGCTGGACTCGGAGTTCCTTCTGCACGCGCTTGAGCTCATGCTGATCACCGTCTTTAAAAGCCCTTTTCTTCTGGTTCAAAAGGCCCTTGATGTCACTTGTAATCCATGGCTTGTTGTTAGCATAGCAGCGTACAGTTCTTACTGGAACTACAATGTCCATACAGAAGTTGATGTAGTCGGTAGTGCAGTCAACAACTTCATCAATGTTCTCACTATGAGATCCCTGCAGGATATCCCAGTCTGTAGTTCCAAAACATTCTCTCAGAGTATTCTCAGCCTCCGGGGTCCACTTCCTGAATGATCGTGTGGTTACAGGTAGGACTCTCACTTTTGGTTTATAGTGAGGCTGAAGCAGAACCAGGTTATGATCTGCTTTCCCAAGCGCAGGCAGCGGGGTGGCGCTGTATGCGTCTTTAACGTTTGCATACAGTAAATCAATAGTCGTATTTCCCCGGGTGTTACAGTCAACATTCTGGGAGAATGCAGGTAGTGTTTTGTCCAGCATCACATGGTTAAAGTCCCTCATTAAAGACCTCACTGTAAACTTGCGATACAGTTATAATATTGCACAACCTGAGCCACTTTATAAAGCGCGTATTTACATATGATGATGATATCATTTTTAAGATGAAATGCAGCAAAATATGTTTATTACATTTGTGGGGAACAAGCCAGACACAGACAGGCAGACATCGTTTTGTCACCCAACACACGTTTATTTACAGAATATTTATAATGGTCAACACGCATAAACCCAGTGCCGCAGCACAAATCACCCCAAAGTCCTGGCCTCTTCACAATGCCTTTCTCTTCTTCTGACCGCTTCCACTCCTCTCCTCCGAGCTCTGTCCTCTTCCACCTGACTCCAGCCATCGAATGGAGGGAGGCGGCCCCTTTTATACACACCCAAGATGTGCTCCAGGTGTCTTCCGATGAGCTTCCACTGGCACTCCCCAGTGTGGCGGAAGTACTGGCTCCGCACCCGGAAGCACTCCGGGTGTCCCTGATCCTCTTCCCCCTAGCACTTCCGGGTGTGGCGAAAGTGCTGAGGTCCAGGGCTCCAAAGGCATTGGGGCACCCCCTGGCGGTGACCACGGGCCCTTACAGGGTTGAGCTTCAAAGCTCTGTACCCATGGTCGCCATAGCTACCAGGGCAGTCGCCACAATGTGGTCTGGGGGAGGCGTAAGCCATCCTCCAGTCCTCCGGGGCATCCCGGCTGGGTCGTCCCCCCAGCCACCTGTGACACATTATACAGATAAAATATTAACATAATTTAAATAATCTATACTGTTAATAATTAAACACGTGAGGACACGGTGTCACAGCAGTAGCGACGAGCTGGTGGCCCAATTATTCCTGCCTCGCACTGTATTCTTGCTGGGCCTGGCGCAACCCTGTAAAAATAGATGAACAGAATAATTAAACATGTACTATGAAGATATTTCAATGTTCCTTAAAAGTTTTGAAGAATCTGCGTTCTAAGCTTACAGATGGCTTAACATCTATTACAGAGCAGATTGTGTGGCAATTGGTTACTTGGAGAAAGAGAAGAAAGGACAGGAATTTGGGGTTAGTACATTTGAAAGAGACAGTACTGCTAAAATAAATTATTTCATCAAAGGTCGCGCACGGCACAGCAAGCATCTTGTGGGAGGCAGGAACAATCTGTGGGCGAGGCGCCAGCTCATCACTATCCTGAGCCACCATGTTCCCATGTTTAATAACATGCTTTAATGCCTATCATAATGAAAATGATATCAAGTATACATCTCAGTATTTTAATTATTCAGAGAGCTGTAATATCATGAATGTAATGGATTCTGTGTCCTGTAGGAGGAAGAGAAAGCCCGTTTAAGAAGTACGTAGTGATTCACACACATAGAGCACATAGAAGAACACATACAAAAACAAAGCATTTAACATGCTACTTTAGTTACAATGGTATTTGAGAAACTAGTAAATTAAACGATTTAATGATGAAGTTTATGATGTTCTACTTTAATTCATTAAATTAAATTAATTAATTCATTACAATAACTATTCATGGTGGCTTTAAAATGTGTACTAACCCCTACTCTCTCTTCTGTTTCCTTTTCCGGTGTCCCTTTGGTGGTGGCTTGCACCACCACCATCTACTCAAAGCACCATGATGTTCCAACAATAATGTATGGATTAAAAGCCAGAAGTATGTATGACCATCAGCATCAAGTGACTCCGTGAGAACCCTAACTACAAAGAGGACTATTTCATTTATGTTAGGTAGAATGCCCAGAGGGGACTGGGTGGTCTCGTGGCCTGGAACCCCTACAGATTTTATTTTTTTCTCCAGCTTTCTGGAGTTTTTCTTTTGTTTTTTCTGTCCACCCTGGCCATCGGACCTTACTCCTTTTCTATGTTAACTAAAGTTGTCTTATTTTAATTTCTTATTTTGTCTTTTATTTTTCTTTTCTTCATTATGTAAAGCACTTTGAGCTACATTTTGTATGAAAATGTGCTATATAAATAAATGTTGTTGTTGTTGTTGTAATGACAAAATAAACTACGTGATTAAAGTGGAAATTTCGAGATTAAAGTTGGTATTTCAAGCTTTTTTCTCACTGTGTCCCTATTTTTTTTTTTTTTTTCTCTGTACCCTAATAAGTTTTCATATGACACTCAGACGGTGGGCTACGACTCGCCTTTTTACGGCGACTTTAATATCTGACTTCTTTTTTATTTTGGGCACTGTGCGACTTTGTGAACTTGAGCTTTCGAGTTTCTCCGACACTCTGTGTCACTCCAACCAACAAATAGTAAGTTTTTCCTTGCTTCCACTTGGTATTTACTGAAATTCTTCTATTTTCCCCCGTGCTTTTGCCATTGTCTTTTCACAGAAGGCTGAGCTTAAGTACTATTTATATTGATTTGCATATTCAAAGAGGCGTAATTTTGGGAGGAGTTGGGGTGGGACAGCAGGCATGTGCACGTGCGTTACTTTTCACGCTATCCAGAATTTATATAGCGGAAGAACGTGGAAGTTGGCGTTCGCACAGATTTATGCAACTGGATTATTTTGTGCATACGAACATTTCCGCTTTTGTCTGTACACCATGTTATAGTGTGAATTCTACGCACGGCGTTATGCATGAGGCCCCTGATCTTGCAAAGTCTTGCATAGTTTTAATTAAGCAGGAAACTCCTAATGATCTTTCAATGCAAAAAAGTCTGAATTAGTGTAAGCCAGTGCAATTAGGGGTGTTCATAAGAATTGCAACAGTTTACTTCATAAAACAGAAGTACATAAAAAACAAGAATAGTTACACTAGATATTTGAAATATTAAATTGTGTGCTTCAATTTAAATGTTTAAAGTATAAATATTCTCGATTATAATAGAAATTTATAATTTTTCAAACTCTGATAGAGATCCATAGAGGGCTCCCTAGTAAAGGATCAAAAACCAAAAATAACATCATATTCATAATCACAGACCTTGAAATGGTCTAAATCAATACCTTATTTGCTTATGTTTGAAATTTGTCATTTTTAACCATTTGGGTGTGGCTCTTAGAGGGCAGGGACCACTGGTAAAGAATTAAATATTGAAAAATATTACCCTATTCATGATCAGCATCATCGAAATAGCATAAAACAACACTCCACATGCCAATATTACCGATGTCCATCATTTTGAACTTTGTGAAAAAGAGTAACTTTGACTTGTTATATCCCTTTAGGTAGCAAACTCCTGATGTTGGCTAATAGGCCATGCACAACCTTAAATCCTCCTGACCATTTTTGCTGAAGACACCTATTGGTTTACCCTTTACCATGTTGTAATGTCCTGCACAGAATATAGTCCAAAAGTGCCCTAAAACTCAGGGGTTTTCGAGTCTAGTGGGCTAAAAATAGGTGTCAATTCCAAAAAGTTTGGCATCTTTCTTAAGTAGATATCAAAACATATCAAACAGTTTATCATATGTGGGGGTTACCTCATACTGATGAGTCATGAAGTACTGGACAAAAACTACAAGCTTCAATTTTTTTGTAATTGTAGTGTCACCCTATTAAATATGTGAATTTGAAATGATATCAAGGTTATTTGCTTTTTTATACGAAACAATACAGAGCCCTGGGTAAGTGTATTTGCATACATTTCATTCGCACATTTTATTCATGTTTCCCCCATTTCATGTTTGGGACAATTGGTTTCACAGGTTGCTTCATTAATACATAACATACCTAGGCTTGCTTCTGCCTACAGACTACTTTTGTAGTCCATAGTTGTTATTGTTCAACATGAGGACAAGAGCTGTGCCAGTGAAAGTCAAAGAAGCCATTGTGATGCTGAAAAACAAGAATAAAACCATTAGAGACATTGGTAAATCCTTAGGATTACTTAAATCAACTGTCTAGAGTATCATTAAGAAGAAAAAATGTACTGATGAGCTCAGTAATTGTAAAGGGACTGGTAGACCAAGGAATCCTCACTATAGCAAGGAAAAAACCCGAAACAGCTGGCAGACAGATCAGAAACTGTTTTTAGGAGGCAGATGTGTATGTGTCAGAGACTACTATCCGCAGAAGACTTCATGAACAGAAATACAGAGGCCACACTACAATATGCAATCTACCAGTTAGCCACAAAAACAGGATGGGTGATTACAGTTTGCGAAAAAGTACTTGAAAGACCATGCAGAATTCTAGAAAAAGTCCTGGTGGACAGACGAGATAAATATTAACCTGTTTTAGAGTATTGGCAAGGGCAAAGTGTGGAGACAAAAAGGGACTGCTCAAGATATAAAGCATACCACCTCATCTGTTCAACGTGATGGTGTTTGTGTTATGGCTTGAGCATGTATGGCTGCCACAGGTACTGGCACACTTGTTGATGTAACTGCTGGCGGCAGTTGCACAATGAATTCTAAGGTGTATAGAAACATTTTATCTGCTCAAGTTCCAGTAAATGCCTCCAAAATCATTAAATGGCACTTCATTCTAAAACAAGGTAATGATTTAAATCCAATTGAGCATGCTTTCCATATATTGAAGAGAAAACATAACAGGACAAGCCACCGAAACAAGCAGGAGATGGCTGCATTAGAGGCTTGGCAGAGCATCACCAGAGAAGATACTCAGCACCGGGTGATGTCTATGAATGTCAGACCTTAAGTAGTCAAATGATATGCAACAAAGTACTAAATATGACTGCTTTAATATATCCACCATTGCTTTGTTCAAAACATTACAGTGCCCAGTAATGGGGAGACCATGTAGAAAGTGTTGTCATCTAAGAAATCTATGCAAATACCCTTATATTAAAGTTTAAAATGTGTACTTTAATCATGTCTGAATAGTTTGATTTGTAATTTTAAACTGTGGAGCAGAGGGCTAAATCAAGGAAAAATGTAACTTTGTCCCAAACATTATGAGGGGCACTGTAGCATTAATTCTCTGATTGTAATCAGCATGTCTATACAGTAATTCATTGTATTGTCTAACCTGGTTATCCGGATCAGGGTTATTGAGAATCCTGGCTGTACTGGGTACCTGGAAGGAACGAACCTTTAATGAGGTGTCATGCTTGCAGTCTTACACATCCACTCTTGCACACAAATTCATAATTTAAAGTCACTAGATAATATAACCTGTATTTTTTCAGGATTAGGGAAGGGGGTGTATTGATGTGTAGGACCTTAGCAATAATAAGTTTAGCAAGTCATAATCGAGGCAAATCTCAAATGATAAATAGAAAAATGAGCTGCTCAATACATTCATTCCATGTGACTTGACTTGATATCAGAGACACATATAACAGGGCTACTGAATCAGTGTACTTCATAGTTCAAAACAAATTTGCAAACATTAAATGTCATTCATGGTGGGTTTTCAAGACAAAGTAATGTTCATTAGTGTTACAGCTAGAACGTGATGAACTTAGTTAAGTACATATCACACATACTGTATTTGTAACACAGCCAAATGAGTTGTAATGCACAATAATGAGTTACATCGCAGTTAGGATCAATCAGTTCAACTCTGAATTAGTATGCAGGCATAACCAATAATAATAATTATAATTAAATGTGTTTCCTGCCTTGAGTGAAATACTGCCTGTACAGGCCCCACACCACCCCCACCCCTTGAGCAAGGAGACCATGAATTAGATTAAGCAGTTTTGAAAATGTAATTAAATAGAAAAGCAAACAATAAAATATACTTATACATTAGTATATATGAGACCAAATTTCAGTATATAGTGTATGTGTTTCATTATATAGTATAAGTGATTCAGTATAAGGTGTATGTACTGTTAAGAATGAATTAGTTAGCAACTCATACCTCATGTAAGGTACCTTGCAATAAGCAGAACAAAGGCTGTTTCACAGGAGTTCTACAATAACGTATTAATCTTAATTTGACCAGTCTGCTTTCAAAAAGGTAAATTTGGGACAAATACATAAAAAAGGTCGAGATGTGTAAAATTTAACCATCAGTAGTTTGTGAAATTTGAAATTGATTGGACCATAAAATATTACTCTTTATTAAGTGTTATTATCTGGCTATTGTCCCCATCATATACTAATGCAAACATAAATCTCACAACAGCAGATGGGAAAAATCTCACCTGAAAAGTGTTTACTTACAAAGGCAATTTTAAGTAGTTTGTATAAATGAATGTATTCTGAATTGTCCCACTTTTCATTAATTCATGTCTGCATCGTATATTAAGCTTTTCATTATTTATTAGTGTCTTTCCATCTATCTATTATATAATGACTTTCATTTCTAATTTATATAAAGCCTTTCTTCATCTATTGCACTATACCTTTCATATAACTGTATAACTTAGTATGTGTCCCAAGAGTCAACAGTGTTATAAACTGTGTTCTGAACTTTTCAAAGTAAGGAAGACAAACATTTCTGCTCACTAATCAAGGGGCTGGAGAATCACAAGATGTTGCATATTGATTAGTAACAGGCAAGTAAGAGTTTCATTGTACTCTATACATAGGATGACAATTCCTATAAACCTATAATGTAGCACTAATATAATAATGGATGAGTTACATTTTTTTAGTATTGACTTTAAGCAGTATATATTTTAAGTTTCTGATCAGAAAATAGAAGTAAATGAATTTAGCATGGCACGGTGGCGCAGTGGGTAGCGCTGCTGCCTCGCAGTTGGGAGACCTGGGGACATGGGTTCGCTTCCCGGGTCCTCCCTGCGTGGAGCTTGCATGTTCTCCCCGTGTCTGTGTGGGTTTCCTCCGGGTGCTTCGGTTTCCTCCCACAGTCCAAAGACATGCAGGTTAGGTGGATTGGCGATTCTGAATTGGCCCTAGTGTGTGCTTGGTGTGTGGGTGTGTTTGTGTGTGTCCTGCGGTGGGTTGGCACCCTGCCCAGGATTGGTTCCTGACTTGTGCCCTGTGTTGGCTGGGATTGGCTTCAGCAGACCCCCGTGACCCTGTGTTCGGATTCAGCGGGTTGGACAATGGATGGATGGATGAATTTAGCATATGAACATATTTAGATGAATCAGATAGCTCCCTACTCCCGACACCAACTTACAGTATAACACTGATTTACAACCCCCTGACCACAAGAGAGATTTAGGCCCTATCTATAACTGTTAATATTAAGTTAAACTTTATTATGTCTAAGACATACTTTTATGTAATATCGATAGGTATTTACTGTATTTCACCACTGTATGCAGCTAATATTGTTTACAAAGAATATACAGTATATTTTAGGAATTACATATATTTCTAACAGTATTCTATTACAATTATGTATTAAATGAAACTATTCCTTATCAACATTTTTTTCATAAAAACTCAATTTAACCTTTACATTACACATTAAACTATTGTTTAGAAAACTTTTTTTTCTAAAAAAATTTCAGCATATAACATATAATGTTTACTACCTTGTCCACAATAACCTTGCATGTAATAAAATATACATTTATTTTATATTGTATTGAAACATAAAACCATTTCCCACTGCTGTATTCTGTATTCGGAAATTTTAATTGGTTACATTAATAAAGTATCTATCTATCTATCTATCTATCTATCTATCTATCTATCTATCTATCTATCTATCTATCTATCTATCTATCTATCTATCTATCTATCTATCTATCTATCTATCTATCTACAAATGTTCCTAAAGAAATAAGAACCATCGCTGTCTCTGGCTATCCTGCATTGTTCTCTATTAACACACATGCATTAGTCTGACTTGCTCCTGCATACGTATTTAGCTGGAAGTTTAAAATTATCACTCCTGCTCATAAGTACAGCGTAATTAATATTTTATTACTTTCTCTGTTCCTTCTCTGACATACTGCCATGATAACTGGGTTATCTATTCCAGATCTATTCCAAATGAAAAACAAAATAATTATTGCAAGTGTGTCTAAATATACAACAACTTTGCACTAGTATATATATCTTTTAGTCTTTCTTTTGTTAGTATTGCATTATTTTCACTGTTCTGATTGTGTACATATTATACTTGAAGTATTCATTCAGTGGGAGAAAACTGGCTTGCAAAATGCAGGCCTTAATAATTACTAGTACATTCCATGCATACAGTACATACATACATAAACAGCATATACACTATATTTTATATATATATATATATATATATATATATATATATATATATATATATATATATATATATATATATTGTCACAGATGGCTGGGGTTCTGACCCGGCTGGGACGCCTAAAAGGACCGGAAGGTGACTGTTATGTCTTCCGGTTCATGAGGGGGCAACCACCCTGGAGCAGGAGATGACAACGGGAGAGGAGGAGAGACTTTCCAACTCGTTGGGACCCGTGGCCACCTTAGGCCTTAAGCCTCCTAGAACCCGGGAGACCTTTACTTCCGCCACACTCGGCAAGATGGTGGAAGAACCTGCCAGGGACGCGCGGAGTGCTTCTGGTGCAAAGGGCAGCACTTCCGCCACACCAGGAAGTGCTGCTGGAAGGACGTCATCAGCCACCTGGAGCACATCCGGGCGGGAATAAAAAGGGCTGCCTTCCTACAGTCGGGGAGCTTCAGTCGGGAGCGGGAGTAGGACAAAGCTCCCAGGAGGAGAAGAAAGGCGGCCAAGGACTGAGAAAGAGAAGCCCTTATTGTGGTGATATTAGCTGTGTGCATTGTGTGTGGTGTTCGGGACTGTAAAACCTGTGTTTATTTATAGAAAATAAACGTGTGACTTTTATAAAGATGTGGTTTCCGACTGGTGGTGTCCGGGCAAGTCTCACAATATAAACACACACACATAACATACAGAGACACATATATATACTGAGACAGGATTCCCTGTTCACTATATCTTCCCAATTTCTTATCCTTGAAAAAAATCTTTTTCACAATATATCTGGAACCTGCATGTTTTTGAAGTGTGCCCCGGCTGTGGTTATGCTGCTGCACTTGTTGTAGTTGGATTATTGACCTTTGTTAGGTGATCACCTCATGATTGTTCTTTTCATGGTCTTCTGAAAAAAAAGGAAAAACTTGAGGAAAGATCTTGCATTTCTTTAAAACAATCTGGTATATGAAGAACCACCCTATGTCTAGTACCCCAAATTAGTTTGTTTTTTTTCATTTTATTCATCACATAGAGATGATATATTTTACTTTTCATTATCACTGGATATTCTCTACATGTAATCTTCATTCTCCTATTTAATTCATATGTTGACTGAAATTACTAGATGAAAAAGATACCAGCAAATCATTTCAAAGTTGTGCCTCTTGTATTAAAGCATACATGTACCAAAATATGTTGATAATTATGTAGTATTGAGTACCAGTTGTGATTTTCTTTCAAAAAGCAGCAATTTGCCAGGAATTATGTTAATTGGACAGTGTTCAACATTATCTGTATTAAAAGTACGTTTAACATAGAAAAGCATCATTAGTCAACTATCAGTGTGCTATTATATGTTCACTTTCCAGTCAAATGGTTTAACACCCACACAGCAAACTTTTTGGTGTGCTTAAAAGTCAAACTATGTTTTATTTGGTTTCCTACATTCTTACACAACAAAAGATTCTATACATAAATGCACTTTTGATACATTTTCATTTAAATGCAGGTATTAAAATGGATGTCCCCAAGATATAATCGACTCTATTGAAAAAAAATATAAAGTGGTTTCAAGCAATGCCTTAAAGCAATATGATTAATGTACCATTACAAGATGATATATATGCTTATAGATTGCAGTTTAAATTGCAGGCTCCGCTTTAAGACTTATGGTTTGTCTGAGATCCCTGAACATTTTATTTCAAGATCACAGAGGGATAAAGACTCCTCTTTTCATCTTCATGAAGATTTGATGAAAAAGCAGAATAACCGCAGACACTGAGCTGAAATTAAGTGCAAAGAACAAAATATATCATTTGTCACTGAACCTTATGAAAAGACTTTCTAGAGTAGGCTTTTTACAATAAAGCTTTAATGTATCATTTTATGCCATCGGTGCTCACTGGCATTGGTTTTATTACTACTTTCAAAATGCAATGGTTTTATTGATATTATTATATATGCAAATTGGTGTTATAAAAGTTATGTCTTTGAAAATGAAGAAAAACACTGTAGTGAGTACAACATTATATTAAACATAGTGAGGATGACATTTTATCTTTCAATTTAGTAATTTTTTAGTAATTATTTTAGTACCAATTTGGTCATTTAAAATAAAATGTCAAGGACATTGCATAGCAATGTATAGCTATTGACCTGTAAAATATAATGACTGAAATTCAAATGGGAACAAGGGCATATATAAAAGTTTATCTCAGGAAAGATATACATGTACATCCGTATTACTTGAATTCAACTGACATACCAAATAAGTACTGAAATCTATATAAAACAGTCTTGATCACTTAGTCATCACATATATAATTTTTAAGTTTAGCAGTCTAGTCTGTTCTTATGTAGTGCCTTACTGCACATATTGACAAGTATGATAGAACAACATTAAATCACAAGACATCATGACAATTATCCACAGAAATCTGTACAAATATATCTTTAAATAAATGCTATGCTACCATACCATTTTAAAAGAGTTTTACTTTCCAAAATTAATCAGAAGAGCTGACGCCTTAACATTCTTCCAAGACTGCTTTAATAGGGAGAAAAATGGCAGCTGTAAATTCACAGGATGACTCATGTGGCCATGTCCCATGATGTCATGATGTTGCATGCCCAGAAATAAAGTGAGATTTCCAGGCAACGAAAACAGCCAGATAATAAAAGATAAAAATACATAAAATATCACACAAATGATGTCAATCAGAGCAGTTGTTAGCCACTGCATAATCAATATATCTTGTAACAGGAGAGAGCCCATGTAGCTGCTCTGCACATTCAACAAAACTCATATGAAAAACTGAAAAAAAATTAAAGGGAAGTACACAGGGAGAACATAAAATACAAATAAAGAATGGTAAAACATCTAACTGCTGCTCCAATGAACTTGACTAAACATGTCCAAAGCACCTGTCAAGAGGTGAATTGGTTCTTACTAGTCTAGTAACAAAATAGCTTGCCTTTTCATCCTGTTTCTTTCTGTCTTAATTAGATGTTGGCCTGTCTACTTCCCACCAGATGAGCATCTGTCACATTCTCCTCTCAACACTGCACTTAAACTGCCTTTGGCATGGAGGCAACATTAAGTTCCATAATTCCATATTTCTGCGGTGAGAGGCAGCATTCAAATTACTCCAACAGTACTGGGATAAAATTTCCATTTTTGGGTGCTGGTGTTTCTGCACATCTGAGCTTTCCATTATCTTTAAAAGGCCAGGTCACCTTGGCAGTACCCCGACTGCATGCACTACAATGTGACACTCCAGGTTGGCTTCACAGTTGCTAGCAGCTTGAACTCAGATCAGTCGGTAATGAAACATAGGATGAGCCAGGCAAATTAGGATACACACATTCAATAAGAGGTAGGTGAAAAGTGCTTTAATGTTCTATGTCACAAAGAAAATCAAACAAGGATGCAAACAGTGCAGAGTTCTTCATAATGAATACAGTGATCCCTCGCTATATCGCGCTTCGCCTTTCGCGGCTTCACTCCATCGCGGATTTTATATGTAAGCATATTTAAATATATATCGCGGATTTTTCGCTGCTTCGCGGGTTTCTGCGGACAATGGGTCTTTTAATTTCTGGCACATGCTTCCTCAGTTGGTTTGCCCAGTTGATTTCATACAAGGGACGCTATTGGCAGATGGCTGAGAAGCTACCCAGCTTACTTTTCTTTCTCTCTCTCTCTCTTGCGCTGACGTAGGGGGGTGTGAGCAGGGGGACTGTGTGCAGCTGCTTCCTGAAGGACATGCTGCACGGAGCTTCGCATACTTAAAAGCTCAAAGGACACGTATTGATTTTTGACTTTGTTTTTCTGTGGCTCTCTCTCTCTTTCTCTTCCTGCTCCTGACAGAGGGGGTGTGAGCTGCCGCCTTCAACAGCTTTGTACCGGCGGTGCTTCACATACTTAAAAGCCAAAAAGCCCTATTGATTTTTTTTTTGACTGCTTGCTTTGCACTCCTTTGAAAAGGAAGATATATTTGCATTCTTTTAATTGTGAGACAGAACTGTCATCTCTGTCTTGTCATGGAGCACAGTTTAAACTTTTGAAAAAGAGACAAATGTTTGTTTGCAGTGTTTGAATAACGTTCCTGTCTCTCTACAACCTCCTGTGTTTCTGCGCAAATCTGTGACCCAAGCATGACATTCTAAAAATAACCATATAAACATATGGTTTCTACTTCGCGGATTTTCCTATTTCGCGGGTGGCTCTGGAACGCAACCCCCGCGATGGAGGAGGGATTACTGTATATACAGTAAGTAAGCCATGAAAATGAGGTAAATTGTGGAGATTAAAAACAATCAATAGATAATTCCATTCGAATGAGGTTAAACTTCAGAGACAAACATGAGACCCAGACATGCAACTCTCTAAAATCCCGGCATCTCCTCTGCTTGTTCCAGGTGCAGTCAACCTTTTGACCCCATGTTTGAGTTACAACTGCCAGTCCCATGGCATCTACATGACACCACACTGAACCTCATTCATGTCTCCCTCTGCCAGTACTTCGGCATATTAAGGGAGACACTGCACAACAGCACTTCTTCTATTCCCCTGCATTGCTTAGTGGCAGCATCTCTTCTCCTGCCCCGTTCTCAAACGCAAGCCTGACACTCACTGCTTCTGAGTTATACACCCTACTGCCTCTTATTTTTTCTCTCTTCTAACCTCTGTTCTCTTTCTCTTCTCTCTTTTTCTCTTGCACTTTACTCAGGCTCCCTTTACTACCTGTGAGTGCAAGCACTCCACTTAATGAGTCACAGAGCATCAATGAGAAACAGTTTAGTTAACTGCATGGGCATGCAACAGACAATCAACTTGCTGTCCCCACTGAACTCCTAGTAATCACTCAGCAGATTGTCACACCAATAAACCGTGGCATTTTTTAATTATTTATTTAAAATGGCACAGTTAACCCAGTCACAGGGGATGCACAAACCAGTGTGTTTCTTCGTGCCGGTCCCAAGCCCGCATAAATGGGGAGGGTAACGTCAGGAAGGGCATCCGGTGTAAAATTTTGCCAAATCAATATGCAGACAACAATACAAATTTCCATATCGAAATCGGTCCAGCCCCGGGTTAACAACGACCGCCACCAGTACTTTTAGTCAACAGGGTGCTGGCAGAACTTGGGCTACTGTTGGCCAAAGAAAAAGAAGAAGAAGGAGAAGAAGAGGGGGGAGATGTGTCCAGAGGCAGGAGGAGAGGAGGAAGGTAAAAGAGAATGGAACTAAGGGTGGGAACTTTGAATGTTGGCAGTTTGATTGGTAAGGGGAGAGAGTTAGCCGATATGATGGAGAGAAGGAAGGCTGATATATTGTGCTTGCAAGAGACTAAATGGAAGGGGAGTAAGGCCAGGTGGATCGGAGGTGGATTCAAATTGTTCTATCATGGTGTGGATAGGAGAAGAAATGGGGTAGGGGTTATTCTGAAGGAACAGTATGTCAAGAGTGTTCTGGAGGTGAAAAGAGTGTCAGACAGAGTAATGATTATGAAGCTGGAAATTGGAGGTGTGATGATGAATGTTGTTAGTACATATGCACCGCAAGTTGGGTGTGCAATAGATGAGAAAGAAGATTTTTGGAGTGAGTTGGATGAAGTGATGAACAGTGTACCCAAGGGACAGAAAGTGGTGATTGGAGCGGATTTCAATGGACATGTTGGTGAAGGGAACAGAGGAGACGAATAGGTGATTGGTAGGTATGGTGTCAAGGAGTGGAATGAAGAAGGTCAGAGGATAGTGGATTTTGCCAAAAGGATGGATATGGCTGTGGTGAATACGTATTTTAATAAGAGGGAGGAACTTAGGGTGACGTACAAGAATGGAGGAAGATGCACACAGGTAGATTACGTCCTATTCAGAAGAGTCAATCTGAAGGAGATTGAAGACTGTAAAGTGGTGGCAGGGGAAAGTGTAGTTAAGCAGCATAGGATGGTGGTCTGTAGGATGACGTTGGAGATCAAAAAGAGGAACTGAGTGAGGGCAGAGCCAAGGATCAAATGGTGGAAGCTGAAAAAGGAAAACTGCAAGGTTGAGTTTAAGGAGAAGGTGAGACAGGCACTGAGTGGTAGTGAAGAGTTACCAGACAGCTGGGCAACTACAGAAATGTAGTAAGGGTGACAGCAAGAAGGGTGCTTGGCGTGACATCTGGACAGTGGAAGGAGGAAAAGGAAACCTGGTGGTGGAATGGGGAAGTACAGGAGAGTATACAGAGGAAGAGGATGGCAAAGAAGAAGTGGGATAGTCAGAGAGATGCAGAAAGTAGACAAGAGTACAAGGAGATAAGGGGCAAGGTGAAGAGAGAGGAGGCAAAGGCTAAAGAAAAAGCGTATGATGAGCTGTATGAGAGGTTGGACACTAAGGAGGGAGAAAAGGACCTGTACCGATTGGTTAGACAGAGGGACAGAGCTGGGAAAGATGTTCAGCAGGTTAGGGTAATAAAGGATAAAGATGGAAACATACTCACAAGCGAGAAGAGTGTGTTGAGCAGATGGAAAGAGTACTTTGAGAGGCTTATGAATGAAGAGAACGAGAGAGAGAGAAAAGGTTGGATGATGTGGAGATAGTGAATCAGGAAATGCAATGGATTAGCAAGGAGGAAGTAAGGACAGCTGTGAAGAGGATGAAGAATGGAAAAGTCGCTGGTCCAGATGACATACCTGTGGAAGCATGGAGGTGTTTAGGAGAGATGGCAGTGGAGTTTTTTTAATCAGATTGTTTAAAAGAATCTTGGAAAGTGAGAGGATGCCTGAGGAGTGGAGAAGAAGTGTACTGGTGCCGATATTTAAGAATAAAGGGGATGTGCAAGACTGTAGTA
Organism: Erpetoichthys calabaricus; assembly: GCF_900747795.2. Classification (NCBI taxonomy): domain Eukaryota; kingdom Metazoa; phylum Chordata; class Cladistia; order Polypteriformes; family Polypteridae; genus Erpetoichthys; species Erpetoichthys calabaricus. Next base: position 89,866,583 of record NC_041400.2, on the reverse strand, counting down.
ACTACAGGGGGATAAAATTGATGAGCCACAGCATGAAGTTATGGGAAAGAGTAGTGGAAGCTAGGTTAAGAAGTGAGGTGATGATTAGTGAGCAGCAGTATGGTTTCATGCCAAGAAAGAGTACCACAGATTTTGGTCTCGTCCGTTACAGGAGATGGACGTCTGAAGCGGAGCTCCGCTAGCAGCTGCTTTATTTTCCCACGTATTTATTATTATTTAGAGGTGTCCTGTATTTACCCGACCCAAGGAACTTCCACTACAATATATAAACATGAGTAACAAGAAGAGAAGTCAGAAAGAACCGGAAAAGAAAATTAAAGATGCATCAATGTCTGGACAGATGTCCGGCCCGAGTACGAGGTATGGCCTCTCAGAGACTGACCTGGAACAGGCAGACGAATGCGCAGACTTCCTAGGACCCCGCTCCACTGCATCATCTCCTGTCGAGAGTGAAAATGGGAGCGAGGGTGCAAGTGACACGGGTCACGATGGAGTGCCAATTCCTGAGGATCATTCAAGACTAGAAAAGGCCCTGCAGTACGTGCTCTCATCTACTCATCGCGAGCCCGCAGCATCTGCTGTAACAGGAGCTGCAATTCCACTCGCGGAGCACAAAAGCACGAAAGCCGAAGCGAACTGTCCGAACTGAAAGAGATGATCGCTACACTGGCCACGGATAACAAAATATGGGAAATGCGTCTATTTAAACATTTTGATGTGACCTTTAAAGGCATAGTAGAGAAATTAGAGGAACACATTGAAGAAAATAGATCCAAACTGAAAAAACTTGCCGATCAGTTAAATGACGTTAAGCAGGCATTCACGGCTTGAACTGAGACAGCGGAACAATTGGCATCTAACGCCGATGAAAAAGCTACAGCTGCGAATTCCGAATGCAAAAAACTCGGAGGACAGACTTGTGGCCCTGGAAGATGGGTGCAGAAGGAATAATATATGAATTGAAGGTATACCTGAGAAATGAGAAAGTTCAAACCCAGTGAAATTTGCAGTAGAATTACTCTCTAAAATAATTGGAGATGACTTTAAATTAGATACCGAGATAGCAGCAGCTTATCGCATACTCAGATCAAACACCTTTAAACCCAGGTCTTTTATTGTTCGCTTTCGAGCGATTACGATGTAAGCTTGATGTGATGGCACTTCTCAGACATAAGCAAGAGATTATATTTGAAAATAATCTCATTCGTATTTTTCCCCGACTTCTCACCTTTTAACCGCTGCAAAACGTGCAGCCTACTTCGACATTAAAAAGCTGCTATGGAAAGCCGTTATCAAATACAGCCTCTTGTATCATGCCAAATTGAAAGTGGAAGTTCAAGACCAATATTATGTATTTTCAAGCAAGGAGGAAGCTGAAAAGGAATTAAAGAAGCTGTTCCTGACACTTTTTTGAAAGTCAATAATGAGCCGTATTCTGTCATGGCATGGGAGAGGACTTATCATCTGCTGTCTGATCCACTTTTAAAGAGACGGGTATTATAATTATACATCCTTTTCTTTATTAGGACACTATATGTTTATGTTTTAATTACAGCTATAGACATGAGTGTGTGGAAGTGTGGAAGTAATTAAAGTAGGTTTTTTTTTTTTTTTTTTTTTTTTTACTACCCTAAAGTAGACTGTTTAACATCATACCCTTGGTTAATTGCTATTTCTACTATTGCATTAGAATCTACTATGTTTAACATAGACCACTTTTTAAAATCATTCCCAGGGTTCATTATTTTATTATCTTAATATCTTAAAATTGCTGAATATTATATTTTAAGCTTAAAGACTGTTAATGATTATATTTTTGGCAGATAGTATTAGACTTTAGCTGCAATAGATATCTCTACTTTGTATTAATTCTCAAACGCCCGCTGCGGGGGGGGGGGGGGGGGGGGGGGGGGGGGGGGCTTGTTTTGTTTTGGACGTGCTCTGTCTCTTCGTATGTCAGAGGACTGGGATACTGCGAAGTGGGATCTAGCCTCATGCAGGGAGGCAAAATGAGGGGGTGGGGGGGATAAAGGGGGTTGAGAAGGAGAGCAGCTATATCAAATCTATTCTTCTAATCCTTATAACTATAAATATCAACGTAACAATAGGCTATATGGCAATATCTCATGGGAAAATTTGAAATTAAGATTAAAACTGCCTCACTACCAGTCAAGACTATAAAATGACATTAAAAACTCAGAATCAATGTCTCCATGATGGGACTGGAATGTTAAAGGCCTGAATCACGAATTAAAGAGGAAAGAAAGTATGCTCTCACCTGACAGGCTTAAAAGCTAAAATAGTATTTTTACAGGAGACCCACTTACTAAGCAAGGATCAGTCCAGACTACAAAAAGACTGGACTGGCCAATTGATCCATTCCTAGCTTTACAAAGAAATCTAGAGGTGTGGAAATTCTCATACACAGAACAGTCCCATTTGTAGCATCAGATGTAGTATCGGACCCTGAAGGGAGATATGTGATGGTCCATGGGCAACTTATTTAACAGTAAAATGATTTTGATAATGTTTATGCACCCAATGTCGATGATAAGGAATTAATGCAAAATCTATTTGCATCCATTCCCAATGTGAACACTCATAAAATTATAATGGCTGGGGACTTTAATTGTGTTTTAAATCCACTCTTAGATAGGACTCCCGTCACAGGGGGGGATGACATCTAACACTGCAAAGACAATTACACAGTTTGTAACTGACCACAACTTATCAGACCCATGGAGGTTTCTTAACCCAAACTCAACAACATATTCGTTCTACTCACCAGTGTATCATAGCTACTCAAGAATTGATTATTTTTTTATAGATTTAAATTTCTTGCCTATGATTAAATCGTGCAAATATGACACAATTGTTATCTCCGACCATGCCCCTCTAGTCTTGGAGCTAAAATCATTAAGCCCCTCACACTCACCTCGCAGATGGCGTCTTAACCCCCTTCTATTAGCAGACGAGAACTGCACAGAATTTATATCCAAACAAATTAGCTTCTTCATAGAGACAAACACACCCTCAGAGGTTTCTGCAGGAACACTCTGGGAAACTCTAAAGGTCTTCTTAAGAGGACAGATTATTTCATATCTTTCCCACAGAAATAATTAGAAACCAAGAAAGCATCAGAGCTAAGAAGCAAAATTACTAGAATAGATGAAGAACAAGCAAGGCATCCAAGTGAGGCTCTTCATAGGAAAAGGCAGGCTTCTGCATACAGAACTCAACATCATGACAACTAAAGAAACTGAACAACTTATTATAAGTCAAGACATCATTACTATGAACACGGAGAGAAAGCTAAGAAAGAGCACCACAGATGCGATGTTTGCTCTGAGGGTGTTGATGGAGAAGTATAGAGAAGGCCAGAAGGAGTTGCAGTTCGTCTTTGTGGACCTGGAGAAAGAATATGACAGGGTGCCTTGAGAGGAGTTGTGGTACTCTATGAGGAAGTCGGGAGTGGCAGAGAAGTATGTAAGAGTTGTACAGGATATGTACAAGGGAAGTGTGCCTGTGGTGAGGTCTGCGGTAGGAGTGACGGATGCATTCAATGTGGAGGGTGGGATTACATCAGGGATCGGCTGTGAGCCTCTTTCTTATTTGCAATAGTGATGGACAGGTTGACAGGACGAGATTTAGACAGGATTCCCCATGGACATATGATGTTTGCTGATGACATTGTGATCTATAGCGATAGTAAGGAGCAGGTTGGGAGACCCTGGAGAGGTAGAGATATGCTCTATAGAGGAGAGGAATGAAGGTCAGTAGGAACAAGACAGAATACATGTATATAAATGAGAGGGAGGTCAGTGGAATGGTGAGGATGTGCAAGGAGTAGAGTTGGTGAAGGTGGATGATTTAAATACTTGCGACAACAGTACAGAGTAATGGGGATTGTGGAAGAGAGGTGAAAAAGAGAGTGCAAGCAGGGTGGAATGGGTGGAGAAGAGTGTCAGGAGTGATTTGTGACAGACAGATATCAGCAAGAGTGAAAGGGAAGGTCTACAGGACGGTAGTGAGACCAGCTATGTTATATGGGTTGGAGACGGTGGTACTGACCAGAAAAGCAGGAGACAGAGCTGCAGGTGCAGAGTTAAGATGCTAAGATTTGCATTGGGTTGTGACGAGTATGGACAGATTAGAAATGAGTACATTAGAGGGTCAGCTCAGGTTGGACAGTTGGGAGACAAAGTCAGAGAGGCAAGATTGCATTGGTTTGGACATGTGCAGAGGAGAGATGCTGAGTATATTGGGAGAAGGATGCTAAGGATAGAGCTGCCAGGCAAGAGAAAAAGAGGAAGGCCTAAGAGAAGGTTTATGGATGTGGTGAGAGAGGACATGCAGGTGATGGGGTGTAACAGAACAAGATGCAGAGGACAGACAGATATGGACGAACATGATCTGCTGTGGCAACCCCTAACGGGAGCAGCCAAAAGAAGAAGAAGATTTTAAATGGCACAATTTCAACAGACAGCGCTATACCACATACCTCGCCCCAACATCCACCAGATGCAAGGGAAGGCTACACACTCTCCAACCAACTCAGTACAACTGGCGGTCAAGGTCTGTGCAAGCTAACTCCAGTAAAAAAAAAAAAACAATCTCCTAAAATACAAACACTTATACAAACTTATACAACAATTATGCAAACACATGTCCCCTAGTAAAAACAAGGTATTGAGATTAATAAGAACAAACACAGTCAATATATAGTCATTAAAAGTTCATTATTTAAACAAGTCCTTCCAGTCCTCTGGCTTGGGTGCTCGGGTTTCATAAAATCAGTCTGGCTTGTAATTCTCTTGATGTATATCCATCCATCATCATTCCTCACTGCTATTGACCAACCCTAGTAGAAGTGGGAATTTAAGGTACATTCTGTTGGAAGATATTTATGGACATGGGTATGTAGGCATGGGTAACCTCATAGATGTGCAGGTGAGTGAGCCTATGGTGTCGATAATGGACTATCTATTTGGCAGACTGCAGTTTGTGCAACTGAAGGACTGTGTTTCTGATATTGATGTGAACAACACTGGAGCACCAAAAGAAACAGCCCTCTCTCGTTTTCTCTTCACTCTGAACACCTTAGACTATAAATATAACACCAGGTCATGTCACTTGTAAGAATTTCTCAAATGATTCTGCAACTTATGATTTGTATTGATAATGGAGATAAGACAGAGTATAGCAGTTATGTGGAGAACTTTGTTTATTGATACTTAAAGAATTTTCTATAACTTAATATCAGCAAAGTCAAGCAACTGGTTATTGACTTTTGCTGCAGCAAAGAGCCTATATATGTGGTCACAAATTAGGGAATGAATGTAGAGGTGATGCACTCCTGCAAGTACTCAGGCATCCACATCAATGATAAGTTGGACTGCTCTCGGAACACAGAGGAACTAAATAAGAAAAGGGAAGAGCATATTCTTTTTTCTTAGGAGACAGTGTTCCATTAAAGGTGGGTAGTGACATCCTTCACATCTTGTACAACTCTGTGCAAATTTCTACACTGTGGTGTTCTGGGCTGGTAACATCACTTCAAGAGAGGCCTATTGAATCAATAATCTAATTAAAACAGCAGGCTGTTATAGAATCCACTGTGAACCACCTGGAGGGTAGCAGCAAAGGCGAGAATTAAAACAAAAGCCGAATGCCATTAAGAACAAATGCTGCATGTTCTCTCTCTAACACACTAAAAATGAGTTCTTCCAGCCAACAACTTATTCAGCAAAAGTGTGTCAATAAATGTTACAGGGGCTCCAACACCAATACACCTGCACAATACCTCACTGTGACTGTGACTGTCAAGTCAGAAGTTTTCCATTCATCCATCCATTTTCCAACCCGCTGAATCCGAACACAGGGTCACGGGGGCCTGCTGGAGCCAATCCCAGCCAGCACAGGGCACAAGGCAGGAAGCAATCCCGGGCAGGGTGCCAACCCACCGCAGCAGAAGTTTTCTTTCTTTTAAATTTTCTTCCATTTTAGTCATCCTAATGTGTGTTCAGACAATAGTGTGCGTACACATATTATCACACATGTGCAAATAGGAGGAAACTGAGTGGACCGAAAGAAGGTAATTCCACGCCAGGCCAGGGGGTGGCAGGGTGTGCTAAACCTTGCTCTGTTTTCTCTGCAGACCACATATGGGAAAATCTGCCTTCTCTTCAAAGATGTCACTTCCAGTTCCGGCTCTCTGAAAGACGTCACTTCTGGTTCTGGCACCCCAAGAGATGTCACTTCCGGTTCCGGCATCCAAAATGACATCACCTGGTCTATAAAGACGGCATTTTGTCTTTAGAAATCAGTTCATACTGAGAACTCAAACTGTGCACATCAGTGCAACCACTAAAAAACCTTTTGCAGCCAGGAATAATATATGGGTGGCTGCCCCAAAATTTTCTGTGTGTCCAAAGCTGATTTCACAATATTTATGTATACTGTATAAATATTATTTATACATATGTATATATGTATTCATTTATTTATTTAACTTCTATAAAAATGCATATTTCCCCCCGGGACAAATTAAGTTCTATTTATCTATTGAGAAAGGATTGGACAGTGTGGCACGTGGACGGGGGTGGTACCCAGCCGGGATGCCCAGGAGGACCGGAGGAGGGCTTGTGCCTCCTCCAGAACACGAGGGGGCGACTGCCCTGGTTGCTTTGGGGACCACGGGTACAGAGCTTTGAAGCTCAGCCCTGTAGCGGCCTATGGTCACCGCCAGGGGGCGCCCCAATGCCTACGGAGCCCTGGACCTCAGCACTTTCGCCACACCCGGAAGTGCTGGGGGGAAGAGGAGCAGGGACACCCGGAGTGCTTCTGGGTGCGGAGCTGGTACTTCCGCCACACTGGGGAGTGCCAGGGGAAGCTCATTGGAAGACACCTGGAGCACATCCAAGTGTGTATAAAAGGGGCCACCTCCCTCCATTTGAGGGCTGGAGTCGGGTAGAAGAGAACAGAGCTCGGAGGAGAGGAGTGGAGGCGGACCAGAAGAGAAAAGGCATTGTGAAAGGGCCTGGACTTTTGGGGTGATTGGTGCTGCGGCACTGGGTTGTGTGTTTCATCATGTGGTGTTGTGGGTCCACAGCTCTCACAACAAAGGCCAGTTGTTTAAAATAAATAATCACCACGGCTCACGGCGTTGCAAGGGGGCGTGGTAGTGTGGCTGAAGCGGTTTCCAGATGGATTCGTGTTGCGGGCGTTTCTCACCTAAGTGCACAGGTGAGGGACGGTCCGTAGTGTAATTGTTCCCGGGAACTGTTGATTGCCACAGCTGCCACCTCCATTATTAAGAGATGCCCAAGACGGATAAAGAAAGAAGAAAAAGAAAGGAATGGAAAGAGAAAAGACAGAGGTTGCTGGAGAGCAAGGAGCAGGATAAGAGAGAGAGAGAGAGACAGTGCGAGCGGGCGAGCGAGTGAATGTTCGCAGGCAGCTGAAGGGAAGCTTGGGTGTTAGGCCGACACCCAGGAGTTATAATGATGGTCGCACTCGCTGAGTGAGCTTGTAGCGGGAGTGACCAGTGAATAGAAGAAAGACTGTCCATGTAAGTCCGGGACAGCAGCGGGAGTTGGGAGGCTTGGAGGAGACGTTCTTGTCGTGAGCGTCCTGGTTGACAAGGACTCCAAGTCTCAGGTCTGGGATGAGAGCGCGACCGAAGCCAGGATCGGGAGGCCTCAAGACCTGTGTTAGAGAGTGAAGGACAGCTGCAGAGAGAGAGCGTCTTGCCTGCTACAAGGCCCTAACGGGAGAAGCAGATGAGATGCTAATGTAAAAGAAGCACCGGGCTTGGGCTTGTCATTTGTTTTAAAGGACTGCCTCCAGCAACGTTTTAACCTCAGCTTTTAAAGGATTGTTTTTTTCTATTTATTGTTTTACCTCCACTTTTGTTTTTATGGATTATTTATTTATACTTTGGAAGCACTGCACTATTGCACTTTGTGGACTTTGTTTTGTTGTTTTGATTTATTTAAATAAAAGCACTGTGCACATTTATACATCAACCCTTTGCTATTGTTGCCTCACTGTCTAGCTCATCTCGGTTATATCTATCGACGGTGTTGGGTTCAAGGACACCCGAACAGCGGATGGGAGCATGGAGCAGAACCCGCATCGTCACACATCATACTTGTAAATAGTGTAAATAAACGTGTGTTGGGTGACAAAACGATGTCTGCCTGTCTGTGTCTGGGCTGCTTTCCACAACAGACACAGAAAGTGGTTTCGGGGCAGCCGCATATACAGTACACCGCCAAAATTCGCGGGGGTTACATTCCGAATTGTGAAAAACCGCGAATTTTGGATGTGGTTAAAAAAATGCCTATTTTCATAGTTTAAACCCTAAATATGCCCCCAAAACACTTTAATTTAATTTCAAACACAGCTTAATACATTACCTAAAAGTAAAGAATGTAAAGGTAAACCTGTATACTGTACTTCTATGTCTCCCGCAGTGCTAGAATGTAAAATACAGATGTTACCACTATATGTACTGTAATTCATTCAAGCGCATTTTCATTGCCAGAAGCCTTAGATGGTGCAGGGCATTTCGATGGCATCTTGGGGCTTTAAGCCTTAAACTTCCACAGACGTGGGTGTTAATGCATCCCTGGATGCCAAATACTTTTTTGCTGCACTTTAAGTAAATGTCACAATTAACAAAGATAAAGTGAAATTTAAATGGAATACTTTGTTTCAAGCAAAGAACATCACAATTACTCCAACACTGATCATTTTACACACTGCTAATGAACTGTAAAAACTATTTAAAAAAACTACTGGAACAATATGTACAAAGTGCAACTGATGCCATGGATGTAAATCACTGAGCCAACTGTGCTTGAACTGGCTGCAAGCACGCACACAGAGGCAAGCATTGACGCTGGCTGGCTAGTCTTAGTGTAGCTCACGCTTGGGTCACAGAAACACAGGAGATTGTAGAGACAGGAAATTTATTTAAACACTTCAAACAAACATGTCTCTTTCAGAAGAGAAACAAGCTCAGTATGCAGTTAGTTATCAATTAAAGAATAGACAAACATCATAGGGGAGCACAACCCCCAACAGGAGCAGAGAATGTCTGGTGGAGGAGAGAGAATCAAAGCAATCGGTCAAAAAGGACAGGTGCTGTTCAGGCTTTTAAGTAAACGGAAAACACAAGAACACTCAGCTGGAGATGTATCACAGTCAATCAGCAGCAAGGAGAAATGAATAATGTTGTAGTGGTCCGGTGCCACTAAGATTCACACCATTGATGGTGATTTATTTATTTTTATGGTGCAGATTTCAGGGACGCAACCAGCCTTGACCCGACCAGCGCGCACTCACAAACAGAGACAAAAACAAAAAAATTCAAGACTAATTTGTAATATTCTTCCACATCTTTCTGTCCTCTGCATCTTGTTCTGTTACACCCATCACCTACATGTCCTCTCTCACCACATCCATAAACTTTCTCTTAGGCCTTCTTCTTAAAAGTATGAAAACATGGATATTTCTGGGTGATTCCAAACTTTTAGTATTTGTTTGATTACTTTTTTTCTCCCAATGCTACTTCCTCCCTGGTGTGTATTTTGGTTAACAAAACAGATATTTTACAAATATTTTGGCACTTCACTATGATGTTCCCATCAAAATATATATTTTTGATAAATTTACTTGAGTATAGTCAATTTTTTATGTAGTGTAATACCAACAGAACATATCTAATGCAAGGTTTTTTGAAAGTCTCACATGGGGCACCCATGCCAGTACACTTAAAAAATTAAATGTGGCTTTAACTATTCATTATATTTACTATACAAGTAAAATAATCAATAAAATAAAGTTAGAAAGTACATCCTACTCCAGAGCATCTTGTCTTTAAAATATAATCCATGAATCCTACCAGACTAAATTACATTTTTTTTTGTTTCATGTTTTTTGTATGATGTAATGGATGGATGGATGTCATTCATAGCATTATTGAAAAAAAATATGACTTCCTTATCATATTCACTGTATTTTTGAACATTTACTGTTCAAACAAAACAGAAAAGTCCAAATTCTCATAAATATTAATTTAAAATTCTATTCAGGTACAGCATAAAAAGGTGCTTAACTTTTGGTGATACAAATTTACTGACTAGTGCATATGCAGAACAATGAGAAAAGTAATTTTCTTCAATTTGAATTTCATCAGGATCATTTACTTGTTTGAAGGATGTATGGGAATGAATAAGAGATCACAATCTTCAGCCTTATTTTACTCCTGCTAAGATTTATGGCACCCACATTCAAGGACACTTGAAACTACCACTGAATGCTAAATACTGCAGCTTTTTTTTTCTTTGTTCAAACAATTTATTTTAAAATCAGTTTATTGGATAGGGACATGCCTTATGAAAAAAATAAAAACTCTAGAAAATTCCTGATGGTGACTCATCCTTTAGCAAAATGTACATAGAATACTAATTTAACAATCATTCCAGTTTTATTTGCCATGTTAAAGAAGTACATTAAGTTTCACTTTTTTTATGAAAATAAAAAAAAAATTATAATTATACAAACAGGTGTACCAAAAATCGCAGCATATAGAAATACAATATATTTAAACGTGTACAGTAATGCAATAATGTATTGTATGTTTATGAGTCAAAAAATCTGAATATTTTAGATGTTAATTACACACATTACTTTCTGGAAACAATTGTTCTTGTTTTTTAGTTGAGGTTCTGCATGTAATACTGAAGCAGTAGAACAGTTTGTGCTCAGAATGGTAGGAAACTAATATGGCATTGATATATGGCAGTAGATATGCATTCATATACATACCCACATATTCTATATATAAATATGTATATTTATATAAACTGCTCAAAAAAATTAAAGGAACACTTTGAAAACACATCAGATCTCAATGGGAAAAAAATCATGCTGGATATCTCCTCTGATATGGACTGGGTAATGTGTTAGGAACGAAAGGATGCCATATCGTTTGATGGAAATGAAAATTATCAACCAACAGAGGGTGAATTCAAAGACACCCCGAAAATCAAAGTGAAAAAATGATGCGACAGGCTATTCCATGTTGCCAAAATTTCATTGCAGCAACTCAAAATCATACTCAGTAGTTTGTATGGTCCCCACGTGTCTGTATGCATGCTTGAAAACGTCGGGACATGCTCTTAATGGGACGACGGATGGTGTCCTGGGGGATCTCCTCCCAGATCTGGAACAGGGCATCACTGAGCTCCTGGACAGTCTGAGATGCAACCTGGCAGCATCGGATGGACCAAAACATAATGTCCCAGAGGTGTTCTATTGGATTTAGGTAAGGCGAGCGTGGGGGCCTGTCAATGGTATCAATTCCTTCATCCTCCAGGAACTGCCTGCATACTCTTGCTACATGATGCCGGGCATTGTCATGCACCAGGAGGAACCCAGGACCAACTGCACCAGCATAAGGTCTGACAATGGGTCCAAGGATTTCATCCTGATATCTATTGGCAGTCAAGGTGCCGTTGTCTAGCCTGTAGAGGTCTGTGCATCCCTCCATGGATATGCCTCCCCAGACCATCACTGACCCACCACCAAACCGGTCATGCTGAACGATGTTATAGGCAGCATAACGTCCTCCACGGCTTCTCCAGACCCTTTCATGTCTGTCAAGCTCAGGGTGAATCTGCTGTTATCTGTGGAAAGCACAGAGCACCCGTGGTGGACCTGCCAATTCTGGTATTTTATGGCAAATGCCAATCGAGCTCCACGGCGCCAGGCAGTGAGCACAGGGTCCACTAGAGAACATCAGGCCCTCAGGCCACCCAGATAAAATCTGTTTCTGATTGTTTGGTCAGAGACACTCACGCCAGTGGCTTGCTGGAGGTCATTTTGTAGGGATCCAAACTGTCACTTTAAAATAATGTGTTAAGAAGATTAAAATGGTTCTTCTTAACACAGACAACCACATAGAAATCGAGCTCCATGGTTCCGGGCAGTGAGCACAGGGTCACTAGGGGATGTCAGGCCCTCAGGCCACCCTCATGTAGTCTGTTTCTGACTGTTTGGTCAGAGACATTCACACCAGTGGGCTGCTGAAGGTCATATTGTAGGGCTCTGGTAATGCTCATCCTGTTCCTCCTTGACCTAAGGAGCAGATACCAGTTCTGTTGATGGGTTAAGAACCTTCTACAGCCCTGTCTAGCTCTCTTAGAGTAACTGCCTGTCTCCTGAAATCTTCTCCATGCCCTTGAGACTGTGCTGGGAGACACAGCAAACCTTCTGGTAATGACGCGTATTGATGTGCCATCCTGGAGAAGCTGGACTACCTGTGCAACCTCTGTAGGGTCCAGGTATCGCCTCATGCTACCAGTAGTGACACTGACTGTGGCCAAATGCAAAACTAGTGAAAAATATATACATACACACATTCATAGAGACACACACACACACACTCACTGGCCACTTTATTATTGTTCAACTGCTTATTAATGCAAATATCAAATTAGCCAATCACATTACAGCAACTAAATGCATTTAGGTATGCAGACATTGCTGAAGTTCAAACTGGGCATTAAAATTGGCACATCAGAAGAAAAGCTATTTAAGTGACTTTGAACATGGCATGGTTGTTTGTGCCAGACAGACTGGTCTGAGTATTTCAGAAACTGCTGAACTTACTGGGATTTTCACATGCAAACCATCTCTCGGTTTTACAGAGAATGGTCTGAAAAAGGGAAAATATCCAGTGAGCAACAGTTATCTGGGTGAAGATGCTTTGTTAATGTAAAATGTAATGTAAAATTCTAAATTCAAACTAACGCTAACCATACCTGTTTATTGTTGCTGACCATCCCTTTTACGACCACAGTGTATCAATCTACTGATGGCTACTTCCAGCTGAATAATGTGCCACGTCACAAAAATATATCATCTCAAACTGGTTTCTTGAATGTGACAATGAATTTACTGTACTCAAAAGGCCTCTACATTCACCAGATCTCAATCCAATAAAGCACCTTTGGGATGTGATGGAACGGGAAATTCGCATCATGGATGTGCAGCCGACAAATCTGCAGCAACTGCATGATATTATCATGTCAATATGGACCAAAATCCGTGAGGAATGTTTCCAGCACCTTGCTAAATTCATGCCATAAAGAATTATGGTAGTTCTGAAGGTAAAAGAGCGTCCACGCCAGTATAAGCAAGGTGTACCTAATAAAGTGGCCGGGGAGTGAATATTTAGAGATAGAGAGAGAGGGGAAAGTCCTGCAAACTGCAGTCAGGAAAGGGTGGCAAATGATCGACCCAAGGCCCAGCATCCTAAGAAATGAAAACAGAAGGATGTACTAGCGAAAACTGCATGTCATGGAAGGGACATGTAGGGACAATACCTTCATGCTTAGGTTCACAAAGGGTGCTGGTTTTACTTATTTTGTGGTTGTTTATTAGATAATTATTTTATCCTGTTGTTCTTGTATATTTTGGCTTCCATATTCCCATTATTCTAGGTAGCAAAATACTCTGTAACAGAATACAAAATACTGGGTAACACTATAATAACATCTGTTTTTTTTAACTAAATACGTATGTTGCATGGTAGTGAAGTAGAGTTTTTACATTAAATGTTGAGATACTGAGATTATGCTATCATTTCTTTGCTTTCTTAAATATAGTGTTTGGATGTTAATTGGAGTTTCCTGGGCTTTAATTCTTTTTCAAACTGCAGGTTGTAATTATCTTTCTTTACTCTTGTATAAAAATAAAATAAATTGGTTTGCAAACAGACACTCTTTTCTGCCACTGTTTTTTTGATTTTTAGTATTTAGTATTGAAATGCCTAGCTAAATTATAAGCAGGTGACGATCTCTGTAATTTTCTCACCCATACACAGTATCAGGTTCTGAGACTGGAATGTGTCCTGGACTTTATCAAAAAGTCAGAACCAACTCTGAAATCATAATCATATTTTCATTTGTTTCCATATTGCTATACAGAAATTTTCTACCGCAAGCCTTCAGTTAACTACGAGGAGTGTTATTGGTGATCCACTCTTTCTTGTTGGGACATAGGCAGATTTTTTCCTATATGCAGTGTTGCCTTCACATCTTTTGTTGAAACTATCTAGAGCATTTGGAAACTCACCCAGGTCTGATGAGTAATCTATAATATATATCCAGATTTCCTGAACCAAAACTATCCTGTTTTTTCCTCCATCTATTTACTCCAGCACTGAAAACCTTTGCTTAGCATCTACTAATGTTTCATTTTCTATTTATATGATGGAAGCAGAAGTACTGATAGATTCTTTGACTGTCTGAAGTGATGGTGAGATAGTGAGCAAGGTTTTCTGGCAATGCTGCATGAAAGTCAAAGACCAACACTTTGAATGGTACACCAGTCCATTACAAGGGCAGATTCACTGACACACAACCATATAGACCCATATGGCAGTCAGCTAAATAATGTATTTATTTTTTTATGAATTTAGTTTATTAAACAGTTTAAGTATCATTTAAAGGAAGGAACTCACTCAGAGATATTAATTAAGTCATTCGAAGCAGTTCCTGGTTTGGAGCATGCAAAATTCAAGACCCTTTACTACTAAATATAGCCATTTAAATGAATTAAACTTTTTAACATTTCATTTGCATTTCTAATTTTGGTGTTGAGTACTTGATGCTGAGGTTGAGATAGTTTTTGTGGTTGTACTCTATAGCAATATGTTGATTGACCTTTATTTTGTGCGATTTATTATGGCTGATGTTTTATCATCACCAGTTGGGGTGGGCGTATTGTGAGACCCTTTCCTGGAGGCACAGCTATATGTATTAAACACCACTGCTGCCATTCAAATCTTTCATGGCTCCTTTCATTCAACTTTTTTTCCCTGCCTGCACCTTCACTCCACTTGATCTACCTCACACCTCTTACATGAGATCAGAAGCAACCATCTGGACCTACATTCTCCAACTCTGTAAGCCCATTCAAGCCAGTGTCCTTTTCAAGACTCGCCAGCAGCCTCGGACTCCGACAGATGGATTCAAGCAGAAGTGTCTCATAAGTTTTGTTTATTATGTGCTAGATCACAGTCCCTCTTACACACACACATACACTGTCATGCTCTGCACAGTTTTCTCAGAATGACTCTGCTCCTTGTGAGAGTCCCTCTCTCTTAGGTCTGTGTGACCCCACCAAAATTTTTAATGCCAAAAACACAACTACCCCTTATCCACTTGTCATACAGATATGGTATACGGCAAATCTCTAAGTTTCTTTCTTTGCAGCAACTCAGCTATATAAGTAAAGCTGTTTATCCACAGGAACATCTGTGTAGAAAATAAAACAGATAAAAGCAGAGCAGATGCAGATTTTTAATCAGCTTTATTTCCATCTGGTAGCTCAAACACAGCCAGATATTTCCCATTGGAAGTAAACAAATTGTAAGGGATTTACAGCAGACTCAATTTAAACACAAGTGATGAAGGTAATTTTTAAGCATTTTACCTAAAATACAAAATATTTAGTTTAAAGCAAACATCATATCTCGGAAGTAACAGTAAATACTTTTCATATTCTCAATCAACCCATCAAAACCCAGTAACTCTATTTTAGGACTGTTTAACGTATTTATACACCAACCAAATGACACAGTACATGAACTAATAGAAAATGGATTAGGAAAATGAGCAGGTCATTAGAAGGTATGTTCATTAGGTAAAATTGAGTACTGGATCCTGCTTGAAATATCTTTCATCATTCTTTGTCTCATTTTTCTAGCATTTCTAATAGAGCTGTTATTATCCTCTGACACCAAGATAACAATATTCTGCATAGCCATTAGGCAGATTTATTAATGGGACTCCCACTGCTGAAATTACTAGCTGACTGCTTCAATACTTTTTCTACTATCATTGCAGGGCTAGTGTTTTTGTTCAGCAGTGATTGCTATTGTAATGATCTAATTTTCAAAAGCAATCATTTCAGGTGCATGAAAGAATGAAACTTAGCTAATTACAAAGATTAATTAAGCTTTGGCCACAGAGAGGGCACATTATAATAATTCTATGAAGAAATACTATAATCTTTCAAGCAGTTCTTTTCAATGATGAAAAATGGATGATGGCAAGTCATTAAACTGATATCTGTACTATACATATACTAAGACAAAATTGAAATAAATTTGTAAATGATAAAATAGAAATATCATCTTTGAAAGATTACACTTACTCTGTCCAGCCAAACAAATTTTATCTAAAGCAAAAATCATCCTTTTAAAAAGTAAAGAAAAAAACAGTAGTGTTAAAAATTGCATCATAGCAAAATAATAGTGGGAAAAATACTCTAATCTTTCTGCATTGCAAATCAAACAGTGATTTAAGAAACCTTTTAAATTGTTTATCCTTAAGATAGATAGATAGATAGATAGATAGATAGATAGATAGATAGATAGATAGATAGATAGATAGATAGATAGATAGATAGATAGATAGATAGATAGATAGATAGATACTTTATTAATCCCAAGGGGAAATTCACATACTTCAGCAGCACCTTACTGATACAAAAAACAATATTAAATTAAAGATTGATAATAATGCAGGTAAAAACAGACAATAAATTTGTATAATGTTAATGTTTACACCCCCCGGGTGGAACTGAAGAGTTGCATAGTGTGGGGGAGGAACGATCTCCTCAGTCTGTCAGTGAAGCAGGACAGTGACAGCAGTCTGTCGCTGATGCTGCTCCTTTGTCTGGAGATGACACTGTTTAGTGGATGCAGTGGATTTTCCATAATTGATAGGAGCCTGCTGAGCGCCCGTCGCTCTGCAACAGATGTCAAACTGTCCAGCTCCGTGCCAACAATAGAGCCTGCCTTCCTCACCAGTTTGTCCAGGCGTGAGGCATCCTTCTTCTTAATCCTGCCTCCCCAGCACACCACCGTGTAGAAGAGGGCACTCACCACAACCGTCTGATAGAACATCTGCAGCATCTTATTGCAGATGTTGAAGGACGCCAGCCTTCTAAGGAAGTATAACCGGCTCTGTCCTTTCTTACACAGAGCATCAGTATTGGCAGTCCAGTCTAATTTATCATCAAGTTGCACTCCCAGGTATTTATAGGTCTGCACCATCTGCACACAGTCACCTCTGATGATCACGGGGTCCATGAGGGGTGTGGGCCTCCTAAAATCCACCACCAGCTCCTTGGTTTTGCTGGTGTTCAGTTGTAGGTGGGTTGAGTCACACCATTTAACAAAGTCATTGATTAGGTCCCTATACTCCTCCTCCTGCCCACTCCTGATGCAGCCCACGACAGCAGTGTCATCAGCGAACTTTTGCACATGGCAGGACTCCGAGTTGTATTAGAAGTCCAATGTATATAGGCTGAACAGGACCGGAGAGAGTACAGTCCCTTGTGGTGCTCCTGTGTTGCTGACCACAATGTCAGATGTGCAGTTCCCAAGACGCACATACTGAGGTCTGTCTTTAAGATAGTCCACGATCCATGCCACCAGGTATGAATCTACTCCCATCTCTGTCAGCTTGTCCCTAAGGAGCAGAGGTTGGATTGTGTTGAAGGCGCTAGAGAAGTCTAGAAACATAATTCTTACAGCACCACTGCCTCTGTCCATTAAATAATTTCAAACTTTGTTATCAGTGGCCCCATTGTAGGAATATGGATATGCACTACAATAACCAAAGGTGGAAGGATGGCATTAGCACTGCTTAATACACAATCAAAACTGGTATCTCCTGTCTTGGCCTCCCTACAACACTGCTGCCACTGCCTTAATCTTCCAATTTTCTGGTCAAGCATCTCCACAAAGAGCATACTCTTCGTTTGATTCCTCCTCATACATGCTGTATTTCACACCACCTGTACTGACTTTCCCCAAGTCCATGAGTCGATACAAGCCAGGATCTTTAAGGAGACACATCAGTGGCTACACACTTAGGCCAATGAATTTCAGCAGAGAAGATGCCTTTCTTCCTTAGAGGTAAGTGTTCTCTCTCCATGTCCTCTTTTCATGCTGTGTTCAATTTAGCTGAGGGCTAAACTAATCCTGAAACATGGCGGTGCTTTTCTACAGCTTCTTTTGCTTTACATTTTTATGACATACTCAGAAAAGTATTATTTTGTCACTTTATAAAAATATTAAAATAATTACAGTATGTGTGAAACAGATAAGCACACACATACAATAATTTTGAGTTGTAAAGTATTCTGTGCAGGGAGGATATGCAGTGCCTCAGTGCTTTAGCTGAAAGGTTACATGAACTTGCACATGTATTGCAGTGTGTTTTTTGCTGACTTCATTTCAAAGGAACTTCATTCTCAAGTAATTCATTAATTTAAGTATTACTTTATTGATATTTCTTAAACAGATCACAAATATGAAAAATTGCCTACTGTTCAGCTATATTAAAAAAAGAAAAGCAAAAGCTACCAGTACAAACAGAATTAAACGTATTAACCATAAAAAAACAGAGCAACAAATACTTATCATAACATTCCCATTAAGAACACAGGGGAAAAGGCAATACGATTTTGGCTCAACCTAATATATAGGAAGGATAGGAAGGAAGTTTGGAATGTAATCGAAGAAAACAATAATGCGGATGGAATCAATAATGCAGGTTGCTGAACATAAAGAAATGGAGCAGATTTAAGGAATACTACAAGTTAAATACACATTGGAATATATTGAAAGTGAAGCTCTTATTAAAAGACTTTGATAAAACAGAAATGCCACAGCTTGATGCAACATGCATAGTAGAGCAGGATAGACCCTGAGGCTTCCAGAGATTCAAATTGTTGTCATATGTTTACAAAGCAGGAAAGCAGCAGTCATTTGATGCTAGCTATGTTCTGGGAAACTAAGTAAGAAACATTTCTTGCTAAAATATGATGTCTTACATCAATCCTAGTTTTTGCAAAGAAAAATGAAAATCTGTTAAAATTGACACACTTTGTACCTGTTATGATTTTATTTGTTTTATTTATGAGTGGCAGAGATGTTACCCATCTCAAAGAATTATTTAGGAGAATTATTCATCTGTTACTAGTAAGGATTTTTCTCAGTTTATCAATGTCCTTCCAGGGGCACTCTAGAATCAATGGCACCTTTTCTGCATTTTTCCTGCACAGTGGCTATCTCAGCCTTGCTGAACATGCTGCCAATTATACAAATGTAAGCATGATAGGTACTTGCACTTTGTGTTGAGTCTAAATAAACCAAAAATCAAAGGCCAAAGTCAGATGGTTGAAACTTTCAAGAATCCCCATTTTATTTTTTCTAACAAAATATTTTAATTCCATTTGAAGACATCCCTTTTTAAAAAAATCAGAAATCTCACTGAGGGAGCTGCCATCATTTATATAATGACTGTGGTGACTTGCCAGGACACATGACATATCTGTCACATGCCTAGAAACCTTCAGAACAAATAAAAATGGCAGCACCTATGAAAACCACCAAACAAAATGGTGGTGCCCACAGGAAAATAATGACATAACATGGTGAAATGTAAATTATAACAAAATCACTTTAAAATAATAAACCAAAAATTATCTTACCCAAGAAGTACTAGTTAATTAAATTAATTTAGTTCTAATAGAATCCTGGTATTCCTGAGTCAGGCATATAATATGTATGTCAGGAGACAACTATGAGTAAATTGTGCTTAAAAGCGGATAAAAACAATTAGATGTCTCACTGAATGTCTCATTTTTAAATGAATCCAAAGCTTCAAAAAAGTGGTGCTCAAAGTAGGGTCAGCGATTTTCAACTACAAAGAGCAGTGGTGCTCTTGTTAACCTGATCTGACAAGTTTCTGATTGCAATAAACTGTTCAGATGAAACGTTATCTACCAAGACGCCCATTAAACATAGGTATTATGTGTGCAAAGGGCACATTGCGGATGTTAAAATGTTGTTAGGTATGGGGGTGAAATCCTCAGAGCAACTTTAAGACCTTACGCTGGTGCAGTGGGCCTGGGTTCCTCCTGGTGCAGGACAATGCCCAGCCTCTGGCCAGAGTGTGTAGGCAGTTCCTGGGTGACCAAGGCATTCATGCCATTGACTGGCCTGCAGGATCCCCAGACCTGAATCCAACTGAGAACCTCTGGGACGTTATATATCATTAAATTCTTTGGATTTTGACAGATAGTCTCACTGTGAAACTCATAGTACAGAGGTGAAAAGATCAAAATCACTTGGCTTAAACACAGTTGAAGTGAGAAGTATTCTATTGAGGACAAAGGATTGTGGGAAATTGATGTGGAAAGACCTGCACTAACTAAAATATATTTTTATGTTGAGAAATTGAAAATGAAAATGCAAAGTAGAAGATGAAAATTCAATGAGCAGCAGGTGGCGGCAGTGCTTATTTGCATTTTACTTTTCATGTTTCCAGCTTCATTGCTGTTCAGGCTAAAAATGAAATTGCAAATGATGTTATTTTATTTTCAATTCAATTTTGTAGCATTCTTGCATGTAGACTTGCATGTAAACAATAAATGGCAAAACAAAGACTGCATTTCCATTCTATAATTTAAATTTTAATTAAAAAAAATACCTCTAAAATACCTTTAATTTAATAAAAAAATACCTCCCATAGTCGTACAAAAAAGTGTAAAGTTTCAAAATTTTGTTTGACTAAAACATTGCATACAGTGATGTGATGTGGTAATAATGTCCATAAGTGAACAACATTAAACTTTACCTCAGGCAGATTCATATGCAAGGTAAAGGAAAATTTATCGGGTAGCTGCTTGGTTCCTGGTGTGAACTTTACAGTGTTAGACGGAGGAAGGAAAGTACTTCAATGAACTTCTCATTATCTTCAAAATGAGAAAGAGATTTTTCTTTCTTTGTTTTCCCATGCAGATGTCAATTTGACATTAGTTATTGTATATAAATTTATGTTTATTAATACAATGATTAAAATAAAAATGTACTGCTGAGTTATATAATTTTTTCATTCTCTCATAGATAATAACTTGTAAAATATAAGTGGTTAGTCTGCACTTAATGTGATTTTTATGGCATCATCTTAGTGGTTTAAGACATGTTCAGGATAAGATGTACAGTAAATGCACATTCTTCACTTCTGTGTCAATTGATAATAGGTGAGCACTGTAGTGATTTATTGCATAATGATTTTTGCAACCAAGGAGGCATTTTTCCTACATGCAGTATATAAGAAAGAATTTGTACTTAGTACTATGCAAGTAATAATGTGAAACCAAAGTATGCTAAATAATTTGTATGGCAACCAGCTGGACTTGAACCTCATATTAATGAAAAACTCTGTTAAAGAATAGTACAATGAATTTCACCCATTCAACCCGATCTAATTCATCACTACAGGGCCATATGGTGGCAACATTTTTGACATAAGTTTCCCCATCATCTATTTGTTGTTAAGTATCTAACCCTGTGCAATCAGTAACAAATGACATATACTGTACCTATACATCTCTATACAAAAGAAATGGCAAATTACATTTGTGCTGTAATTAGAGATGCAGTGAATTTCTGATCACCAAAATATTCAGCCAATAATTAGCAAAACATGTCCCATTCAGTATTTGGCTGAAAGAATAAAAACACTAGAATTATTGACTGGACATGGGACACTGTCTTCATTTCTTTTTGGGACTGTTTGTGGAGGATGCTTTCAAACAGTGCCTCCTATTCTATAGAGAATGAGCAATATGTCCCACCACATTGTAGTATAGGGGTGTGTATGTTATCTTTAAATGAATGTAGCATTTTTTTAATAGTGACATATTCTGAGAAAACACTTAAAGCAACAGCAAAATTGCAAGGGAAAGTATAAAGAGCAGAGATCATACCAGTTTGAACTGAGGTGAGAAGCAGCACTATTTAAACAAATCAAGCTGATCCATATGAATTGCTAGCCAAGAAACGGACATGGCATCCTGACAAACTAACTCTGCTTGTATTTTATTACTGTTATTTATTTTTTCATTCATTTTTTCAGTTACGGTTGTCCTCTTTGACTTCAATGATAAAAGAATTTTTTCATAACAGTTTTATACTTCATTTTCATTGAACGGCATAAACCAAAAGTGCAATTGATTTAATTTAGGCCCTAAGAAATGGTAGAAAAATGGATGGCAAAAAAAATGAATGAAAAAATACATTTAGCCAAGTGTTTTCTAAAATTTAGATTCAGTTTGAGCCAAGAATTTTCATTTTGGTTCATCACTGGCTGAAATATATCTACTAACCTTGCATCTTTTAGATTTCATTTGCTTTGTTTCTTTCTATGTTTTCCAACCTTTTATTTATAAAATACAAATAATAAATATATATTTCATGAATAACTATCCACAACTATAAAGGCCCATAAACCATAGACTCCCTGACACAATGAAGTTTCTGCCATAGACCTTTGTTTCTTTGCTCTTAAGAGCAGAGAAAATCTCTGATTAATTAAACTATCTCCGCTTCTTGCACTGACAAAGGTACAAATATAGCTGAAAGAGATTGTGGGTAAGTAGTCGGGGGGGGGGGGGGGGTTTGGGGGGGAGGAGGGGGCACTGGGGGCTTCTATATCCAGAAAAAGGAATTGCGCAGTAGGTGTTGGAGACAAGAGATTGGCTAGAAAAGTATTGTGAGCTAGCCAATGTAACCTAGAGAAAGCTCAAAAAAACTCAAAGAAAATGGTATGACATTTTCGACAAACAGAATACACCATTGGAAATAAAATTTTGCTATTGCTGCCAACTTCTACAAAAAGTCTTTTGGCAAAATGTCAAGGTCATAACAATATTACCACGAAAGTAGGACCTGTGAATGATGAGGTATACCATACCGGGAAGGGCAAACAGAAACAGAAATGGCAATCTTATCAGACAGTAGAAGATGAAAACTGGTATCCATCCTGTGTTAATTGATAAAAAAAATAGAGGAAGATGAAGAGTTGGAAGGAAAAGACCACAGTTTTTTTAAATCATTTAAGAGAAAAGCTAAAGACTGAGGCAAAAACAGATATTTTCTTGAATACCTACAATATTTAGACAGAAGCCTGAGATGACCAATCTAATGCAACATAAAATCTATCTGGAGGAGAAAATATTAATCTGTTAGCAGACATATCAGGTTTCCAAAATATTGGGAAAGTCATCAAAGGAAGAAACCTGCACAATATTGGAGCTTGAAGAGATTGTGCAAACTTCATATATATTATGTCAAAAATAAAAACAGCATACTGAGGCTCTACATAGCTTATCTTATGCTAAATGCTGTCTCCCATTTTGATACACATCCAGTGCACGACATTGATGGTTTACTACAGAAAGTTGGGTCTAACAATTTCATCTTTACTTTAGACCTTTGTAAGGGATATTGGTAGGTGGCTATGGAAGAAAAACGCAAAGTGTATACTGCTTTTAGAACAAAATCCAAGGCTGTGAGGAGTGCTTTGTGGCCTACCTGGATAATGTGGTCATATTTAGAAACAGCTTTTAGAACCATGTAGACCATCTGCACAGAGTGCTCCAAAGCATCCATGACAAATATGACCACAAAGGCAGCTAAAAATCCAGCTGCTTGAACTAAAGACTGTGAGAAAGTGTTAAGAATTCTCAAAGAGCCCTTATGTTCATGTCCATTTCTGAGAAGTTCCCATTTTAAAGAACAAAAGAGTATAGGTGGATGTTTCAGCAGTTGATATTGGGCTCATCATTGTTCTTTGACTGGTTCCAGTCTATAAAGGATCACAATACCCAGATAACCCATTGATATTTGGAGATATAACCTTTCAAGTTTCAGATGTTTGACACAATTGCCAAACAACTGCAATCATGACAGGGAGGATAGTAAAATGACAGAAGGCTTTCTCACAGGTCGTAATCAGCAATACCTTACCTGTACAGATATTTTATCATTTATATTCATTTTGGCTCTTTTTAAAGCATATTTTGTCTTATACTGGTTTGTCACTCTGGGCGTATTCTATTGATTTCAGTTTGGGTATTAATGTTTCAAACTTTTCATATCTTACTCAAAAGAGCAACGGTTTCAGCTGAACATTTTGTAACTAGCTTTCTAAAAAGGAAAGACAGTAATAGGATGAGACACAACAGTCTCATCTGTTGGTAGTTCAAGCTTTAATCCATGCTTTTGAAAAAAAAAAATTAAGATACAAATGATAACTTTTGAAAGCATATCCTTGTACAAAAGATCAATTAGAATGAGATATGTAAAAACGATCGAAGTTGTACCATAGCCTGTTAGTAATGCAAACCTACAAAAAGAGAATTGATAAAATGAATCGTTTACTTTTTTCCCAAAAATTTTAATATTTTGTTGATTTCATCATTGAAGCCGGTGGCACTGAGTAAACAAGAAAGAATACTCACCTCATGTTGAGGCTTCAGTATACATAAAATGTGTCAATGAATGAATTCACAACAGTAAAAATACACAGCAAAAATGAAAATGACAATAACTTTCAAACCCTGAAAGTGTTGAAGCAAATTAATGAAGATTACATAGTAAATACATAGTACTGTTACATATGGTCCAATATCTAGAACTCTGTACATTGTTCTGTTCTGTGGCCCATTAACTAACTTACAAAGAGAGGTAGTGTCAAATTCTGCAGAACATATGTAAACCATGTCTGAATGACAAGGCTGTTACCATCAAATCTATAAATAACCGATTTAATGACTACACATAGACAAGTGATTACAGCTCAAACATTTGGAAAAGTCATATTAATAATATACAATGCCCTGTTGTCACTTTTGCAAAAAAAGTCTAAGTGGATGAAAATTATAAAACTTAAACATAACCAACATAACTTCCAAATTCCATCATTAGCTCTAAAAACTTAAGAAAGTACATTATGTTTGGAAATAGGATGTCAATTGCAAGAAATTCTTGCAAAATCCTCTCTTTATTAGGGAATGACTCCTTTTCAGTATATTCAGTTATTTCAGTTATGTGACTGACTTCAGTGTGAGACTAAAACTATAGGAAAGCAACTGGTAATAAAATGTGACAAAGCTTTTAATGTGCACATTCTAAAACATTCTAGAAAAAATGCAGCTCTGCCCATTCATGAACCTTGGATTGATTAGTCAAAATAAATGCGAGTGAGTAGTATACATTTTATAAATTCTTACACAATATTTAAAAATTCAAGACTAATTTGTAATATTCTTCTTAAAACTATGCACCAAATGTATGATAAAGCTCCATATGATGTAATTTATAGATGCCATCAGTCCAATGTTGATGTAGAGACTGTGCATCCAGGAATTATTTTGAGGAAAAGAGGAATGGACAGGAAATATATGCCAGACATAAACATGATGGACGGGCCATGGTCAATGGCAACAAAAAATACATGGGCAAACCAAAAGACAAAGTCAGCAGCAAAAATGAGTTCTGAAAAGAAATAAAATATGTCAATTGTTCTACTTGAAAAAAAGTCTAAGAATGTTTTTGTTAGATTTTATCCACCAAGGAATAATGTTACATGGTGGCAAATCCGTATTTATGTAACATGTTTCGGTGTGTTGTGTAAACAAAAGTGAGCCAAAATGAAATTTAAAAAAATTGTCAAAATAAAATAAAAAAATATATATATATATATATAAAACCCCTAAAAACAGTTTCTGCATAATAAAAAAACTATAAACTTTCCCACAAAACAAAATGAGTAACAATTATTATGACACTGGATACTTGTACACCATACTGCAAATGGGGTGTATTTTTTTCTGTACATATGCATTTGTGTATTTGCCAAAATGGAGCCTTTCAGAATAATAACAACCACTCCTAATGTGAACTACAATATGCCAGTATTGTCTGTTTAACATTAGACTTTTGATGTTGTGGTAATCAACTGTAAGTCTGTCAGGATACTCTTGCCGTGTATATTGTTACTGTTGAAATCAAATGTTTCAAAAAGCTATGCAGGGCTCTTGAATATCTACCATTTTCTACCAGTATTTTCCTTGTGAAATATATCAAATAGGGCGGCATGGTGGTGCAGTGGTAGCGCTGCTGCCTCGCAGTAAGGAGACCCGGGTTCTCTTCCCAGGTCCTCCCTGCGTGGAGTTTGCATGTTCTCCCCGTGTCTGCGTGGGTTTTCTCCGGGTGCTCCGGTTTCCTCCCACAGTCTAAAGACATGCAGGTTAGGTCGATTGGCGATTCTAAGTTGGCCCTAGTGTGTGCTTGGTGTGTGGTTGTTTGTGTGTGTGTCCTGCGGTGGGTTGGCGCCCTGCCCGGGATTGGTTCCCTGCCTTGCGCCCTGTGTTGGCTGGGATTGGCTCCAGCAGACCCCCATGACCCTGTGTTCGGATTCAGCGGGTTGGAAAATGGATGGATGGATGGATATATCAAATATCGCAAAATCTTTATTACTGTATGAGAGTGCAATCTCTTCTGGAAGAGTGAGGATCTACATTATACAGACCGTCCTCTGTGCTTCTCATTATTTTAGATAGTTCCCACTTTGCCTGAAAGACGTGCCATTCACCTGTAGCCTTATATGTGTAAGATCTGCTGCCAACATTACCAGGGTTTTTTTGTTTGCATTGTAAGCAACACAGACTCTCAAATGCTTGCTATAATATAAGCTGTCTTAGTTTCATATACAGTAGAAAATGTATACAATTTTGTCTCTGATCCAGTGAAAGTTTGCACAAATGACAGGGAGCATCACGCCATATGAGTCAAGTTGTGCCTTTAACAGCTTGTCTTTCCATTGAATTTATTCGTTAAGAGCTATGTTGCTAATATTCTTTATGTAGGGGCTACTTGAGAGAATAAAAAAATCAATGATCAAACATACGTATATTCAACAGGTAAAATACTTCTCCTCTTCACAACATCAGCACTTAAGTTGAATGTGTTGAGTTCATATATGAATTTCTGACCAAGTCTTTTTACTAAATGCACTAGTGGATTGACTATAAAATGGCTTCTCAACAGCAAATGTGCCTAGTTTTAGATCCAGGAACCAAGAGCTAAGATATATTTTCTTTGAAATTGTTTCCAGATTTTACACATATTTCCTTCTGATGTCATTTCACAAGTTTCTCTTTTTCAACTGCAAATTTGATTTGATTTTGTGTTTTGGGTTGCAGCGGTGCCTTGGACTCCCCCAGGGCTTCATGGGGATTGGAGTTCTGTGCCGCTCTGTGGGGTTCTGCAGGCGCCGCCAGGGGGTGCTGCTACAGGAGCGGCTGGGTATCACCTTACCCGGAAGTGCAGCCGGATGTAACTAATCAACCACCTGGAGCACTTCCGGGTACCCAATAAAAGGGAGCCAGCAACCACCACTCGACGGCCAGAGTCGGGTGGAAGGAGGACAAAGCTGTGGAGGAGTGGTGGTGAAAGAAAGAGAGAGGAGTGTGGTGCCTCAGCGTTTGGGACTGTGTTGTGTCTGGAGGGATTACAGGGAAGACGTGCCCTCCAGCTGAAGAAAAATAAAAATCTTTTTGTTTTATACGTGCCTCCTGTGTCAAGTCTGTGTCGGGTCGGGCACAATATAGCACCTTTCTTACAATAGATAGATAGATAGATAGATAGATACTTTATTAATCCCAAGGGGAAATTCACATTCACAAATACATTGATTACTTGTGTCTTTTAGAATTGACTTTAAAATACTGCTTATGGTTTACAAAGCATTAAATAATCTTGCTCCATCCTATATTTCAGAATGTCTTTCACCTTACACTCCAAATCGTAACCTTAGATCTTCAAATCAGTGTCTGCTTATTAT
This sequence comes from Erpetoichthys calabaricus, assembly GCF_900747795.2. NCBI lineage: Eukaryota > Metazoa > Chordata > Cladistia > Polypteriformes > Polypteridae > Erpetoichthys > Erpetoichthys calabaricus. The sequence goes on along the minus strand of NC_041400.2, from coordinate 89,838,795 downwards.
TCCAAGAGCTAAACTTAAAAGAAGTGGTGAGGTGGCCTTCTGCTGTTATGCACCTAAAATCTGGAATAGCTTGCCAAAAGGAATTTGCCAGGCTAATACAGTGGAGCACTTTAAAAAACTGCTAAAAACACATTACTTTAATATAGCTTTCTCATAGCTTTATTTTAGTTTAATCCTGATGCTCTGTACTGTATATTCAATTAATTATCATTATCATTAATGGTGGCTCCGAAATTCATACTAACCCCTACTTTCTCTTTTGTTTTTTTTCCCCGGTTTTCTGTGGTGGTGATCTGCGCCACCACCACCTGATCAAAGCACTGTGATGTACCTACATTGATGGATTAAAGGCCAGAAGTCCACATGACCGTCATCATCAAGTTCTGCCATGTGAATCCTGAATACAATGAGGACTGATTGTGAGGTCATTTATGTTAGATAAAATGTCTAGAGGGGGCTGAGTGGTCTTGTGGCCTGGAACCCCTGCAGATTTTTTTTTCTCCAACCATCTGGAGCTTTTTTTTTTTTGTTTTATCTGTCCTCCCTGGCCATCGGACCTTACTTTCATTCTATGCTAATTAGTGTTCCCTAATTTTATTTCCTTATTTATTTTGTCTTTTTTCTCTTTCTTCATCATGTAAAGCACTTTGAGCTACATCATTTGTATGAAAATGTGTTATATAAATAAATATTGTTGTTGTTGTAGCTAATATTTTTGTCTTTCTTAGCTTTGGCTCCTCTTCTCTTTTTGATGATTTTCACAGGTTGTTTTGACATCCAGTTTGCTTTCTTTTCTTTTTGGTTTTGGCAATATCTTTTGACATTCTTAAGTTCATGCCATATTTCCTCTGGTGCTCCGTCAATGATGTCCAGGGCTTCAAAGCAATTCCTGATATTCTCCTTGAAAATGGAAGGTATATATCCAAGATCATATTGTAGAAACTGAGTGGCTGTCATCTTCTTTTTTAGCTTAACTTGGAGCTTGCAGATGAGCAATTCATGATCTGTTCCACATTCAGCACCTGGCCATGTCTTTAATGCTTTAATTGAGTTCCTCCACCTTCTTTTAGTAATAATATAGTCAATTTGATTTCTATATATTCTACCTGATGATGTCCATATTTAGAGGGGTTGTTTCAGTTGTTTTTAAGACAGTGTCAGCTATGAAGACACTTTTGGTGTGACAGAAATTGATAAATCAGTCTCCTGCTTCATTTTCATTTTCTAAACCATAGATTCCAACTATGTTTTCCAATTTTGTTTAGAACTTTGGCATTCCAATCACAAGCAGCACATCTTGCTTGCATATTCTGTCCTTTTCAAATAGAACTTCATCAAAAAAATCATCAGCCTCCTGTTCATCTGCTCGATGGTTGGAGCATAAATTTGAATGATCTTCATATTAATGGGCTGCCCACAAATCTATATTATATTATAGTGTAATCTATATTATTTGGTCATTAATTCAATTGTAACCTAGAACAGTTCCTGCTGTACTTTCCCTAAGTATAATACCATTTCTTCAATGTTTTTTATTTCCTGAATAATAAACAGTGTAATCTTCTGACTCAAGTGTCAGATTTCAGTCCCTCTCAGTTCACTGATGCCTAAGATGTCAATTTGTAGTCATCCCATTTCATCTGTCACTGTGTTGAGCTTTCCTGTGTTCTTACATTCCATGTTCCTACTGTAATTCTATCTTTATAGTTTCAGATTGTTTTATGAATGGTAACGTCAGCATCCAGACATCCCAAAGGCTTCAATCTAACCATGTCATAAAAGCCTTTAGTACTCTGAACAATCTTCAGCCCTTCTTCAGTAGCATGCTGAGTACCATCTGACCTGAGGGTCCAGCCCATCAGCCGTTATTATATTGTATAATATTTTTTATTTTCTATCCATGTGGTTTACTTGGTAAAAAAAATACAGGAGTGGTTTACCATGGCCTTCTCCTGCACAGTATGAACTGATGCATTTGCCAATGTCCCTAAAGTGATCATCTGTATCCAGCATCTTCCTATATCACTGCTACCCAATACAGGTGCCTGCTGGCTTTAGCTGGGCAGCTGGGATGACCTTCATGCCTTGGGTTACCTTGTTACAAGTATATACTCTCAACATACCCTCCCAGTCGCTCATCCCTCTGAGGAACACCAACAGCCACGATGAAGCAGCGCAATAGGACTCTGGGGTGTTAACTACAAATTACATTTTTCAAATAAGGTAGTAACTCCTGATGAAAGGTGTGGCAAGGGCTGCTGATGTACAGATAGTAAGATGTGGTAACACTTGGTCACTTTCTATTTAGTGTTAAGAGCATTGCAAGTGCATATCTTTGTCCTAATGTAGTCCATGTCAAAAATGTTAAACTCTAACCGAGAAGAATTTCAAATAATGTGAAAATTCAACCAAACAGTAGCCTTTTAGAGATATTTTAATCTATAAGCATCTTGCCTGAAGAAGGGGCCTGAGTTGCTTCAAAAGCTTGCATATTATAATCTTTTTAGTTAGCCAATAAAAGATGTCATTTTGCTTGACGTCTCACTACATTCATAATGGCTAACATGGTACAACACCCTAGTACAATCTACAAGCAATTATTAAAAAAAAAATAACACTCATTTTCTTTTTGCAGGTATTTCAGACAAGTTTTGATTATTTACTGTCACAAATGAATTAGGGGTCCTTTCCCATTCTTCTTTCATATAATAAATACATTTCACAACCATTTTTCTTCCATAGCAGCTATGTTTACGATTTCTGTGTAATTGCATGGTAAGACTAACTTAACAAAATAAAATCAGGAAATGAACAACTCAAAATGTTCATAATTGCGACTAAAAAATAAACCTTATTTTTTTCACTTTTTTTGTGAAGAGCCTGCTCTAGGAAGATTTGCAGTTTCAATACTCATTTTGTTTCCTAAAGAGTTATTTCATTGTACAGTAGACCCCCGAAATTCACGGGGGTTACGCTCCTAGAGCACCCGCGAATTGTGAAAAATGTTGTATGTGGTTAAAAAAATGCCTATTTTTTATAGTTTAAACCCTAAATATGCCCCCAAAACACTTCAATTTAACTTCAAACTCAGCTTAAAAAAAATGTAAAGGTAAACCCGTATACTGTACAGTACATACTGATATGTCAACCGCAGTGCTAGAATGTAAAATACCAATGTTACCATTATATATGCTGTAATTCATGCAAGCACGTTTTCATTGCCAGAAAGTGCAGGGCGTTTCAGCAGCATCTTGGGGCTTTAACCCTTAAACTGCCACATACTTGGGGGTTAATGCATCCCTGGACACCAAATACTTTTTTTTGCTGCACTTTAAGTAAATGTCACAATTCACAAAGAAAAAGTGAAATTTTAAATGGAATACATTTTTTTTCATGCAACGAGCATCACAATTACTGCAGCACTGATCATTTTACCCTCTGCTAATGAACTGTAAAAACTATTTTAAAAACTACTGTAACAATATGTACAAGGTGTAACTGATGCCATGGTTGAAATTCAGTAAATCACAGAGCCAACTGCGCTTGAACTGGCTGCACTCAAGCACACAGAGGTAAGCGCTGATGCTTGCAGGCTAGTCTAGTGCAGCGGCTCAATCCCAGGGACAGTGAGGTTGCAGTGCTGCAGGGTGTCACACTTGGGTCACAGAATTGCACAGAAACACAGGAGATTGTGGAGACAGGAACTTTATTCAAATAAACATGTCTCTTTCAGTAGTAAAACGAGCTCAATATGCACAATGGGAGTGGGACCCCCAACAGGAGCAGAAGATGTCTGGGGGAGGAGAGGGAAACAAAGCAATCAGCCAAAAAGGACAGGTGCTGTTCAGGCTTTTAAGTATGCGTCATGTCACGTGAGAAGCATATAATGTGACACAGCAGCCGCAAGTAAGCCCAGCAAGTAAGGGAGCAATGTGAAAGTAGTCTATCAGTGTTTTTTTTAAAAGGGGTTTTTTGAGGAGCGTCTGTGTCTTCTAGGGGTGCGTTCAGCACCCCTGCTCACAAGTGGCTGGCAGTGGTCATGTGCTGGATGCTCAACGAATGTACGGCACTGAATGATCGGCTCCTGCGTGCTCGCAAATGGCACTGGGAAACAACTATAGCTAGTTGTGGCGATTTAAGTGTTAAAAGGAACAAAACGGAAAACACAAGAACACTCAGCTGGAGATGCATCACAGTCAATCAGCAGCAAGGAGAGATGAATAACGCTGCAGCGGTCCGGTGCCGCTAAGATTCACACCGTTGAGAAGACGGTGATTTATTTATTTTTATGGTGGAGATTCCAGGGACACACCCAGCCTTGGCCCAACCCGCACACACTAACAAACAGAGACAAAAGCAAAGCAAACCGGTAATCAAACAGCAAATAAAGAATGTAATGAAAACAAATGAAAACAACGATACCACCCCTGTTTCCCTTACGGCAATTACAAATTAAATACAACAAAACACACAAAGTAAATCATGAAAAACGTTCATTAAAATGGCAATGGATGAAATGTAATGATGAAAATAGATAGTCCTACCTCTAGTTCTAGTGAAATGGTGAAGATGGGTAGACGGGTTCAGGAGCGCTCCTTTCTTTGCAGGATGGCCATGAATCCACTTACAGTCCTCATTTACACAGGCAGACGGCAAACAATCCAGACGCCAACCATGAAACGATCCAGGACAAAACGAATAAATACAGGTAACCCAACAGAAGGCAGGCAAAGAGACAGGAACTTGAAACACAAATTACAAAAACTTTTTTTTTTTGTTTTTTTGTCACTGGCCCCCTTTTTAAAAGCCGCGCTGACATCCTTTGACCCCAACAGCCCCAGCACCCTCAGCAGAAGACCAATCAGAGCCACTGCAGGGACTGCTGGGAGTTGCAGTTTCAAATTCTATTGGCTACTTTCACCATCCCAAGCCACATTTTCCTCTACAGTTGCTTCCTGTTCTCTCTACAGTACAGTATTTCCACAAAAAAAGCCATAAAAATTGTGGAGGATATTTGCAGTTTCCGCTAACAATTATTAGATAAGTTCTAAGGAAAAATCCGCGAATGACTGAGGCCGCAAACTCTACTGTCTACTGTATTGTAAATATGGATATCAGTGACTTGGATGTTTTCTTGCCTACATCGCCTGACTTGTGTTTTTCATCACTTTTTTACATGGTTGCTTGGAGTGTTTATTTTGTCTTCATTGTGCAAGTGATGCCACAATATTGCCAAATTAAATCCACTTGAATGTAATATTATTTGACAATAAGATTTTTAAACTTCCAAAGATTGAATACTTTTTATCAGCAATGTATTTCTACATATATATTGAACTTTTATATAACTTAACACACATTATACAAAAAAAGTCGTAATGCTGGGCCACCTTGAATTCCTTTGCACATGTTCATCAGTGTCTTTGTTTTGCAAATGAGTCAATCAGCACTGGCAGCAGGCAGCCTGCACACGCATCCCCCAGCGCGGCAGCTAAAGTCTCTTTATCTAGGAGTTAGGTGTCTGGAATTGTATTGTGTAAATAATATATTGTGATTTGGAATACATACATTTCATGGGTGTTCTGTGTCTACAACAATCTGGGTAAATTTAGGATGAGAAATGCGAGGCAAGAAATGTTGAACAGATAACTAAAACAGTAACTTTATGTTTTACAGTAGTAATAATGACAAAATGCTGACGTGAAGTGTATAATGTGTGAAAACTGACATCCAAATCTTTATATATAATACACTATTGTAGCTGTTTGTTAAATCACCTGTAGATCACAAACAGTTTGACCTATTGACCTGAAATTTGGTACACATATACTATGTGACGTCTACTATCTGCTTTCGGGGTGATGATTGACTTCCAAGGTTATTACTCTTTTTTTTTGCAGGGCGGCAATGCGGCACATGCATACGGACGCCTTTCTCATCCCTACCACCTTCGCCATCACTTCCCCTGCCTCTTTATATCTTAAATCATTCTTGAGGCAGATTGAAGACTTAAGTGCCAGCTTAAGTGAAAAATTAAAGAAAACGAACTAAGTAATTGCAACACGGACACTGACTTAATCAGTTTTAACGCGAAAAGATGCTGATGAAAGAAGAGAAGAAGTGGGGTGCTAGAGTGGACAAAAAAAGAGCTGCTCAGGATGTTGCCAGAACGTTGCCAGACGTCCGAGATTGCAACATATCTATAATTTTTCATATGTTCTGCACAGGTGTCTTTGTTGTCAAAGCACAAATGCTGCATCACAGTCAGACAGTGGTCACGGAGCATCATATCTTTGATTGCCAGTACAATAAATAGTTCTGATCAGGCATAAACCCCAGAATCAGCTGTGGTCATCACTGCTCTTGTGAAAAGAATGTAGGTAAATGCCATCCACTCAGAGAGGGAGAGGGTGAAGTTCATTGTACCACATGAACATGACTGAGAGAATAAAATCGAATTAAAAAAAAAAGCTAACTTTTACAAGTATCAAAAATTTACACTGGTGTTTTGTCTACATAGAGTAATATATTACTCTACTTTCCCCTTTTGTATTATTAATATGTAGACTTTCTCAGAATGCCTCTAATCTCACAGACTTACCACTGTTTATAATGTATTGTCCCATATAACTTCTCCCCACCTTCCCTTCTACATCTATAATCTCAGGCAATTAGGTGTCGTAAAAGACAAGTAGGAGTTAAGTTACAATTTAAACAATGTATTATTGATAATATTCATAAATAATAACAATATGCAAAGTACATTTGAATATTGGCAACCATACAACCTGATAAATGGTGATGTGTAGTTTCAGGCGGCACACAGACTTGTTAGTTACTTAAAGTGTCTCTAGTTAAGGCATCATTTGAGGTCAGCTTTCTTCAGAACAGGCTACATGCCTATCTCAATATGGCTGCCGAGCTGTGCTCTTCATTGTGTTGTCTTTTTCAGTTCATCAGTTTGGTAAGAGAGACAGAGTGAGGTAAGCAAGCAAATATATAGATTTTCTGTCCAACCCCTAGAGCCAATAGGACGTCATGGCACTTAAAGGCTTCCGATACAAGCCAGTCCCAAACAGCCATACTTCTGACCAATGGGAGAATAGAACACCCTCACACCTGCCCCCAAAACCATGGCAGTTAGGCAGCCTGGCTTCCTGCGGGGGGTTGACTGACAGACTTTAGCAGAGAAACACTTGCCAAACTGGTTTGAGGCACTTCCCCCCCAAACCCTATCGTAAAATTCAAAGAGATTCAGTCGTAAAAGGGGGGAAGGAGTTCTTAAACCATTAAACCATTGCTGTTATTATCAATAATGTAACACTAATATAACATTGCTTTGCCTAAGTTACAAATAAAGATATATAAAATATTTATCAAGTTATATGCAAAATCTCACATCATAACACTAAAATGTATTATCGTAGTATTCCCCTCTACTTACCTTTTACCTATTTTCTCAAGGGTAAGTGTTCTCGTCAAGTTCGTTATCGGGTTGGTCTACTATTGCACTTAAAGATGAACACACACATACATAGATATACACATACACACAGACCCTAACCACAACAGTGCCCCATGAATGAAACACACATGCACTGATTAATCTTTAGCACTTTAAACTACACGAGTGCTTTAGGAACAACACAGCCTGTCACTCAGCACTTCAAGAGACTTAAATATTATCGGCACGAACAACATACTGTACGATGTTTTAATGATATCTCAGACCTAAATATTACTTTTGGTCTACAAGAATACATTTAAATATACAAAGACTCAGCACTCATGACTACTGGCCATTTATCAGCCAAGAATACCTTCTTTACATACTGTCCCCTACTATTGAGTGGAGCTCCCACTCGCAGCCAAAATAAACCTCGCAGCACAGAGGTAATGGCAAATCTCTGGCTGCAGTAGGTAGTCAAAGAAATCTAACTTATTTCAATCACTTTATAGACATTAAGGTAAAGCATAGAAAGTTAAAAGCAGCATGGTATTTATTACAAGAATAATAATAATACCACTGGAACAAAGAATAATAGAAAATAGGTACTGATAGGAAAGTCTGGATATATATAGGCTGTAGGAAAAAAAAGCTTTACGAAAAAAAAAGTAAAGATGACAAGAATGAATGTCCCAGGGCGGTGTTTGATTTAGCAATCGACGTTCATGAAAATGCTGTTAACTAATGATTGGATGAAAACTGGTCACACGTGTCTTTGTTGTCTTCTCTGACATCGCTCTTCCGTCGTCGCTTTTTCTCTTCTTCTTCTTCTGATGTTGCTTTCAAAATGAGGCATATTTATTATAAAGTTTCATGCCGTGGTTTCTCAACACATGATAGTTGCATGCACCTGATTGGCTGGCTGTCAATATGATGGATGAATTTTGCTCACACTCTTTAATCCATCTTTTCCCAGATAATAAAGTTTTTTGATATTGTCTCATGTCCTCCTTTCCCAGGCTGTAAACCAAATTGTTGTCCCAGATGTCCATCCATAAAGTAATCAATAGCCTGAGGCATGGCTCAATCTTCCTTTCCCAGGCTGTAATACCAATTTAGCACAGTGCTGTGAACAACTGTTATAAAAGTGAGGTGTAAGGGAAGAAGATATGCCTTTTTATTTTAATGCCTCCTACATCTGAATTCATCTTGTTGGGATTGAGCAAAATATAATAATAAAATATAGAGAATAATTTGTAGATTTTATACACCATAACAACCGGGTGTTAAAGATCCCAATGAAATATGTGTTTTTATTATGTAATAGTAATAATGGAAAGAACCAGGGCTTCAACCCACAATCTCTTGATTATAAGACAACAGTACTTACCTCTGCACCAGCCAAGCAGATGTTTTGACTTTATGTCAATTGATATTTGGGCTTGGGTTTTTAACTCATTGACAGCAACGCATAAATTGAATTAGTTCTTTTTCTTTGTTTTTAATCTTGAATAAAAGCACACTTGTTTTGTTATACTTTTTCTGAAAATTTTTATCTGATATTTGAACTTCAATATTCACACATTATGTACAGTAATCCCTCCTCGATCGCGGGGGTTGCATTCCAGAACCCCCCCACTAAAGGTGAAAATCCGTGAAGTAAAAACCATATGTTCATATGGTAATTTTTATATATTTTAAGCTCTTATAAACTCTCCCACACTATTATAAACATTTCCCGCACAATTATACAGCATAGACCCTTTGTATTCTCTTAGATATTAGGTAAGATTCATTGAAATTATGTATGTAAACACACTGTTTATATATAGTAAAACTTAAATATTATTTTAAAGATATCGAGCATCTCCGATATCACATATGTTACAGCCATTACAACAGACAGGCCAACAGCAATATGTACAATGCAAGAAAAATTGTATACAGTAAAATGTGTGTACAGTGACACTAAACTATGTACATGTAATAAGTACTGTATGTAGAAAATTAATTATGGTTACTCACCAACAATGACACAATGACTTGTCCGATAACGATGAGTTTAATTTTACTGCACAACAAAGGAGAACATTACAACTCTTCTAAAGGAGCCTCTTCAGGCAATTGTGTAGCACCGCTGTTGTTATTCTTCCAGCAGTCTTCAATCCAAATCCCTAAAGCAGATTCCATCCGGACTACCGCCTTATTACATCCACTTACAACTCGTTTTGCGCCCTTGTTAAAGGACACTGCGGCCGTAGATCTTACATTCTTTTCCTCCTTTTTAAATAAAAAGAATTGTGGACTCATTGATGCCATAATGGCATCCTGCAGTGCTGTAGTTGTTCCCTTCCTTCAACATATCCAAAACATTTATCTTTTCGGCAATCGTTAGCATCTTCTGTTGGCGCTTGGGCACGGCCCCTGAAGCAGTAGCAGGAGCACGTTGATGCTGAATGAGCGAGACGAGACTTCCTGGTTAATGCAGCGCAATCGAATTTGGCGCTCCGTCGCTGAGCCAATCAGCACACAGGAACTTAACTGTGTGCTCTGATTGGGTAGCTTCTCAGCCATCCGCCAATAGCGTCCCTTGTATGAAATCAGCTGGGCAAACCAACTGAGGAAGCATGTACCAGAAGTAAAAAGACCCATTGTCCGCAGAAACCTGCAAAGCAGCGAAAAATCTGTGTTATATATTTAGATATGCTTACATATAAAATCCGCGATAGAGTGAAGCCGCAAAAGTCGAAGCGCGATATAGCGAGGGATTACTGTACTTCATATCAGCATATTGTCATCATTACTATAACATGAAAAAAGTTTCTGTTTTAGTTATGTGTTCAACATTTCTTGCCTCGCATTTCCTGTCATCCTACATTTTCCCAGAATGTTGTAGACACGGAACACACATGAAAAGTATGTATTCCAAATAGCAATATATTATTTACCCCATACAGTTCCAGACACCTCACACCCAGAAAAGCAGACTTGAGCTGGGAGAACTTTGTGTTTGACTTCAGCTACTTCAGTGGGGGGTAGGATAGCAGGCTGCTTGTGCTCATTGGCGCATTTGGAAAACAATGACGCTGATGAAGAGGTGCAAGGAAATTTAAGGTGGCCCAGCATTATGACATTTTTCGTAGGCTTCAGGGATTCTACTGTTAAGTAGTAAATTATATTTTATATTTACTTATTTACATATTGATGTTTAACAAATGCCTGATTTTGCATGGGCTTAATCATACCGTTTGTCTATACAGAAGATTACTGGCATAAAGAGCAGTATTGCTGAACAGAATTAACATATCACCATAGCTGTTTATCATTTATTTAAATGGTAACATGTCTATTTAAGCAAAAAACAGTAGAGCCAAATATACACTTTTAACTGATATCTATACTAATAAAAGGCAAAGCCCTCACTGACTCACTCACACACTCACTCACTGACTGACTGACTGACTGACTCACTCATCACTAATTCTCCAACTTCCCGTATAGGTGGAAGGCTGAAATTTGGCAGGCTCATTCCTTATAGTTTACTTACAAAAGTTAGGCAGGTTTCATTTCGAAATTCTACTCGTAATGGTCATAACTGGAACCTCTTTTTTGTCCATATACTGTAATAGAGTGCAGCTCGATGGCCGTGGGAGGCGGAGTTGTGTATCGCGTCATCACGCCTCCCACGAAATCATGTGAACTGACTGTGAACGCAGTACGTACAAAACAAGGAAGAGCCCCAAAGAGCGCTGAAGAAAACATTCATTACACAATTGAGAAGGCAGCAAAACAATAAGAAGCGAGCAAGTGACGCAAACAAGCATATTAATAAGAGCAGCTACTGCGGAAACAAAGCACGGTGTAAACCGTAAGTTTAAATTAAGTTTATAGAAACGCTCCCGCTGCCGTTTGCAATACCATATTCGCAACATACAAGTTTAATGAGAAGACACGAGGTATAAACGAGACTTTGGATCACTTTATAACGGAGTTAAAATTGCTGTAGCGAGAAACTTTTAAGTGCCGGGTCTTAGCTAACATTAAATAAATCCGTGGACATCGCAACATCACACAAGAGAGCGGCTCACGTGAACATATGAAGCGACTGACGCATACAGACATATTCATGAGTGCAGGTACTTCGGAAACAAAGCACCGTGTAAACCTAAAGTTTAAATTAAGTTCATAGACCTACAAAATGTTGCCATTGATTTGAGGCAAGATTGCTTTTCTCCTGTACAACTATACGTTGCATTCTCAACAGTAAGCTTGCACGGCTTGGTCATATTACAACCGGAGTGCTGAACTGACAACGTGGTATACAAAGAGAACTATAACAATCGTAATAAACGAACAAAAAAACAGCGGAGAACCCGTGGATTAAATAAAAAGGCTGCTTCCTTGGTGAAGCAAGGAAAAAGGAAGACCTTATATGGCGTTCGTTTATAAAACAGCGGAAAAGCTGTGTAAAGGCTGCTTCACAAAAAAACAGCAGAGCGCCTTATATGAGCAGGCAGTCAGCTAAAGAAGGGAATCAATAAATAACTATAATAGTAGTAAATGAACAAAAAATAGCGGAGAATCCGCGGACTACATAAAGGAAATGGGTACCTGAACAGAAAAGTGAGTCTCAAATAGCTACACAATAACTATAACAATCGTAATAAACGAACAATAAAACAATACAGAACCGCTAAGCAAGGAGAAAGGACGGCCTTATATGGCGTTCATTTATAAAACAGCGGAGAGGCTGTGTAAAGGCAGCTTCACAAAAAAACAGATCCTTAACAAATTGTTATTGGTATATTTTCCCTCAATTTAAAAAGGTTTTCTTTTCTTCTTAATAAAAATTTAAAAGCAGTACTTCGCCGTTGTGAAGCGCGTGGATTTGGCTCTCTCTATATATATATATGTAGATATGTATATATATATATGTGTGTATATATATGTAGATATGTATATATATATATGTAGATATGTAAATATGTATATGTATATATATGTGTCTGTATGTGTATATATATATATTGTGATGGACGACCGGCTACAGACTCCGGTCGCCACCTCCAGGCCGCTAGGAGGAGCCCTCCGGACAGCATGATGGTGCCCCGAGTTCCAGCAGGGCCTCATGGACTTTGTAGTTTATATACACAGCCCTTCTGGATACCTTGGGGGCCACCGGGAGTCGCTGTAGGGGGGCTAGTGGGCTCTTGTGTGCCCTATAACCCGGGAGTGCGTCAGAATGAACGACGTGCTCCCGGGATGAAGAAAAGGACTGTGGGAAAGCCCAGACACTGAGCTGAGCTGGGAGGTAGGGTGGCAAAGTGTCTGGGCGAGGAGGATTTGGTGTTATAGAGAGAATTATTGTGTTTATGAGTGTGGTGTGGAGAGTGCTTTGGGCATGATTTAATAGTAAAATAAATACTATTTATACTTTTACCTGGTGTTCAGAGTGGTACCTGAGGGTTCAAGAGGTGGACAAAGCCTCTATCTGCTACAATATATATATGTGTGTATGTATGTATGTATGTGTGTATATATGTTGATATGTGTATATGTAGATATGTATACAGGTATATATGTATATGTATATATATGTTTACATAACCTCTTTAACACACTACCTCTCCGCTGCAAAGCGCGGGTATTTTGCTAGTAACATATAAAATTCATTTGGTAACTTTCATAAGATATCAGCATGCTATGTAGGCATACATTGAATAGGTCTATCTAGCAATGCTGAAGATGTAGCATGGAAGTTCACCATTACAATGTCTCACTAAGCTAGATACTATAGTGATAGAACTGATGTGATAAGATAGCTAGTTACTTGAAAAGCCAATGTGGGCCTATCACGCGCATTTTATTTCATGATGTTAAGTTACATAACAAAAATATCCTCAGATACTGGTAAAATTATAATTTTTACAATTATGTAATATTTGCTGTTTCTCCTTAACCAATCATTGAAATAAAGGAGTTATTTGGAGTACAGTAATCACTTCCACTTTTAATTCACCACAGATGTAGTTAAATACAGCTACTGTTGACTAGACCAATGTACAAAATAAATAATGTCACCTACTGTACTGGAGTACATGGGTAGTTGTCCCTATATGATAAGTGTCTGATATTTGTACCTGCCCCATCCCGCATCACACCATGAGGACCTTCACAGAGCAGCAGCTATGAGTTTCAATACATAAACAAGTAACTATGTACTTTACAGAAGCAAATTCAGCACCTCCTAATATCCCAGTAACAAATGGGAAAACAGAAAGCACATCTGCAGACAGAGTGAGACACTTCACGTACTACTTAGTATCTTTCTCTGGATCTGAGCTAGCAACAATGACCCAGCAAAGTTGTAGTATATTTGTAGTACTTAGGAGACAAAATGGTGAAGCCTATGTTGCATCTGCTTTACCCCCTGCTCCCATCCAACCTCCCCAGCCATATCTGATGTCAAGTAACCATTTTAAAGTTCATAGCTGTCCTACTTTTGGAGCCAGCAACTGAGATGCATTCATGATCCAAGATTTCATCATTTGTAACTTAAACGTTACAAAGTCAAAATTCAAGACTGTTCTGTCCTGCTTTCCTGGCATTCATGCAACAATGACTAAATGATATTCACCTCATACAGTACAAATATTGAAAACATAATTCTTGTCACTTCCTCAGATTATTAGAGAAAGGACCATTGCTGCAAAAAAAACATCATTTTTGCAGCCCTACTTATAATAAAAAGATAGCCTCTAAACAACTGGCTGAAATCCTTCTGTAGGAAGCACAGCTCTGGTTTTGTGGGAAGCTGGGAACTGTTCTGGGAACTACCATGCTTTTTCAGATGGGATGGCTTACACCCTAGTAGGCGATAAAGGGTTCAGAATCCTTTTACATAACATCAGTAAGGTAATAAAATATTCAGGAATATGTTTTCATATAATAGTAACCACCAGTACAAATTACAATATACTGATTTTGTGGTAAGTTTAACTAAAGAGGTACAATACACTTCTTCTTCTTCTTTTGGCTGCTCCCTTTAGGGGTTGCCACAGAGGATCATCTTCTTCCACATCGTTCTGTCCTCTGCATCTTGTTCTGTTACACCCATCACCTGCATGTCCTCTCTCACCACATCCATAAACCTTCGCTTAGGCCTTCCTCTTTTCCTCTTCCCTGGCAGCTCTATCTTTAGCATCCTTCTCCCAATATACCCCGCCCTCACTCTCTTCCTCTTCTTGATCTCCAACGTCATCCTACAGACCATCCTATGCTGCTTAACTACACTTTCGCCTGCCACCACTGTGCAGTCTTCAATCTCCTTCAGATCAACTCTTCTGCATAGGATGTAATCTACCTGTGTGCATCTTCCTCCACTCTTGTACGTAACCCTATGTTCCTCCCTCTTCTTAAAATACATATTCACCACAGCCATGTCCATCCTTTTGGAAAAATCCACTATTCTCTGCCCTTCTTCATTCCTCTTCTTGACACCATACCTACCCATCACCTCCTCGTCTCCACTGTTCACTTCACCAACATGCCCATTGAAATCCGCTCCAAACACCACTTTCTGCCCTTGGGTACACTGTTCATCACTTCATCCAACTCACTCCAAAAATCTTCTTTCTCACCCATTGCACACCCAACTTGCGGTGCATAAGCACTAGCAACACTCATCATCACATGTTCAATTTCCAGCTTCATAATCATTACTCTGCCTGACACTCCTTTTCACCTCCAAAACACTCTTGACATACTGTTCCTTCAGAATAACTCCTACCCCATTTCTCCTCCCATCCACACCATGATAGAACAATTTGAATCCACCTCCGATCCACCTGGCCTTACTCCCCTTCCATTTAGTCTCTTGCACGCACAATATATCAACCTTTATTATCTCCACCATATCTGCTAACTCTCTCCCCTTACCAGTCATATTGCCAACATTCAAAGTTCCTACCCTCAGTTCCACTCTCTTTACTTTCCTCCTCTCCTCCTGCCTCCGGACACTTCCTCCCCCCTCTTCTTCTCCTTCTTCTTTGGTCAACAGTAGCCCAATTTCCGCCAGCACCCTGTTGGCTATCAGTAATGGTGGCGGTCGTTGTTAACCCGGGGCCCGACCGATCTGGTATGGAAATTTGTATTGTTGTCCGCATATTGATTTGGCAAAATTTTACACCAGATGCCCTTCCTGACGTAACCCTCCCCATTTATCCAGGCTTGGGACTGGCACATAGAAACACACTGGCTTGTGCATCCCCTGTTACTGGGTTAAAGAGGTACAATACACTGAATCCTTAAAATCTAATTAAAGATGTACCAAAAAGAATAAAAAGTTTAGTATAAATATAATTAATTCAATTTACACTTCTAGATGTATTAAAGCAGCCATCTTTTCCTAAATTCCTTACTTAACATTAAAGTGTTAACTAGTAAGCTAGTTTATGTTAACAATCTTATTATTGAAAGGAAATGTTATTTAGCAATGATACAGTGGATCTTTTAATTTCTTCCACTCCACACCCAAGTTTGATCTGTTAATACTGTTCATTAAGGAAAGAAAGCCCATGGCCTAGAGAATATTTTCTCAGGACAGTTGAATTATACAAATACCAGTCATGGTTATTTTAACTACTTTTGAATATCTTGCTGTCATTATTAAAAGAGTAACATCTGTACTTATGTTGCCTATTTATCATTCACCAAAATATAATGCTTCACTTATCCATAAATTTTCTATTTGTTTTCCACAATAATAAATAATTATGATAATTTCCTAAATGTAGGTGATTTATATGAATAATCAATGTAACTCTAAGGTATTCTACTTAAGGAATAACAGAGGCAGAAAGAGGAGGACCAGGAGAAGAAACATAGTCAGAAAAACGCTTTAGTTCGTAACCAAGAAACCTAAAAAGTCAAAGCACAAAAAAACAAAACACTATACTAAATCTTAGAACTGAAAAAATAAAAAGCCAAAGAGATCATGAAAAAAGAAGGCACAAGTCAAACAGTTTTTAAATATCCACAATCCTGAACAACCGAGAAGTGTACTGTGCACTTCTGGTCATTCCTGCAGAGCACCACAGGAGACTGCAGTTAAATTTTGACATTGTTACAACTAAATTACAGGTAATGATCGACTTACAACCTATGTCTCTTACAACCATTCGACTTACAACCACTACCGGGTCTCCTGGGCAAACAACAGTTTGTGCCATGCCAGTTCTCAGTTTATTACTTGCAGTACTTCCAACTATGTTCAGTTGCATTTGTCTTACAATTACAGGAAGAAGGGCACTTATCTTGACACAAAAATAAAGATGATCAAGCAGTATGAGGGAGAAAAGAAAGCAAATACAATCACATGTGACTTTAAGTTATCCCACTGTAACTGGTGTTCATTGCTCATGCTGTACTGCTGCACTCTGGCTTTGAATCTGGTTAACCTATGAAGCTTCTGTGATTTGACTCACGATGTGTTGCTTCCTGTAAACTGCCACGAAGGGGTAAGAAAACCACACTGAACAGGCTGAAATGTTAAAACAGAAAACATATGAGTGCTCAAACTCTGCCGGTAAAATTCATCCTCTCACAGTTAACACTATGAACACTGGGACAGGCTCAGACCAATGACATAATATAAACCACACAAAAAAAGGATTTGTGAAGCTGTTAAATTATTGGAACCAATGTGAGAAACAGTAATAACAAAACAAAATAATAAAAAATAATTTACACAAAAAAAGATAGAAAATCTACACAGTGTGCCTAGAATAATGTTAGAAAATGATACAAAACAAATATTATGACTTAAGGGACTTACTTTACACTAGTATACAGATGGTCAGGTTTGAAGACATATATTATATCTTACATCCAGATCTACTGATGTGGTTATAAGACAATGACTTTGTGAGCTGGAATGTCAAATTAAATATAAAGAAAGTATACACACTTAATATGCTTAAATACCAAGATAGCATTTTTACAGGAGACTCACATAATAAGTAAGGACTAATTTTGGTTGCAAATGGAACTGGATTAGCTAAATTTTTCACTCCGGCTATACAAAAAAACTTGGGGTGTCGGAATCTTAATACACAGAACTATCCCATTTGTAGTATCTGACGTAATATGTGATCTTGAAGGGCGATAAGTCATGGTCATCGGGTAATTATTTATTACTAAAGTGATTCTGATAAATATTTATGCACCTAACGTGGATGAAAGAAATTTCATCCAAAATGTACTCGCATCTATTCCTAATGTGAACACACATAATATTATTTATAAATCCTAACCTTTGAACGTATTTCTTCTTCTCACAAGTTCATTATTATTCTCAAGAACTGTTCATTTTTCCTACATGTTACTTCAAAGATGTCTCAGACTATTTAATTAACAGTGTACCACACACCTGTTCAACAGAGCCTGCAGTCAAAATCTGCCCAAGAAAAATAAACTTGACTGTTCTGTTTTGGATAATTTTGAACCACTCATTAATCTGCCTTTTAAGAAACATTGTAGAAAATGTGATCTTTAAATAGCTAAATAGTTGGTTGAACAAAAATTAAGCTATATATATAAAACTACCATTTGAGGATTAGATCTAATAATAATATCATACTATTATATTATCATGTGTTTCTGACATACAGTCACCAAGACTTATAAAGATTTTCTTTGCTATGTCAGACTCAAATCAGTTTGATACAGAAGGGTCAATCCACTGTCGAAGATGGTGAATAAGAATGCTGTGATCTATAGCATAAATGCAATACAGTAATCCCTCGCTACTTCGCGGTTCACTTTTCGCGGATTCACGACTTCGCGGATTTTATATGTAAGCATATCTAAATATATAACGCGGATTTTTCACTGCATCGCGGGTTTCTGCGGACAATGGGTCTTTTTACTTCTGGTATTTGCTTCCTCAGTTGGTTTGCCCAGTTGATTTCATACAAGAGATGCTATTGGCGGATGGCTGAGAAGCTACCCAATCAGAGCACGCAGTTAAGTTCCTGTGTGCTGCTGATTGGCTCAGCGACGGAGTGCTGCATTAACCAGGAAGTCTCATCTCACTCATTCAGCATTAACATGCTCTTGCTACTGCATTCAGGGGATTATCACCTTCATCGTCATCATTTTTACTGCGCAGCATATTCATCACCATCATCACGTCATATATAGCTACGTGTACTTCACTATACAGTAAGTGTAAACTTATCTACCGATTTCATATTGCTTAGCAGTTGTCCCTGTTATTAATAGAGTAAAGGGTGGGTTGTAAACAATACAGGGAGGGTTTAAAAACGTCCAAATACATGTTAAATAATTAAATAAATATGGTGTCCCTACTTCGCGGAAATTCAGCTATCGCGGTCGGCCTTGGAACCTATCTCCCGCGATAAGTGAGGGATTACTGTACTCATGTCTAAGATAATATGTTTATTAGCATCAGTGTTTAGCTAATGCTTTGCGAGGCCAGCATGACATCACAGAGCTGTATGAGCCTTGCACAGAACTTTCACATGTGCATACAGATTGTTGTCACTCTGCTTTGGGACTACATGATGTTGTGACCCTTTCAGTGTTCCAGCCTTCCACACAACATGGGTGAATGAGTAGCAGATTGACACACCAAAATAAGTAGCTGCTTAGTGGTCCTTGAAAAGACTGTTTATTGTCTCATTAAGAAAGGACTCTGATGAGCTTTTCTTCAAGGGAGATTGGTGTCCTCAAGAGTCTTCACACTGCCTTCTTTCCTCTGCCAACCTGCCATGCTGTTCATCACACCTCCTTTTAAACTTGAAGTGTTTAAGGCCTGATTTACTAGCCTTTGTGAAAATATAGGAGTTATGAAATAGTAAATGGACACAGAAGATGTAAGTGAACAAGTTTGGATGCAAAGAGCTGGTGCCCAATCTATGAGACTGGCAGCAAAATGTTATACAATACAGTGTTCTTTTTAGTTAGTAAATAGGGAAAGTACACATCAACATAAAATAATAAAGAGTACATAAGTATACTTTATGTCTTTAACATATACAGTCACATATATATATATATATACTGTATATATTATAAGTTAGACATGTACTGTATCCTCATATGACTGGCAGTGTAATCAGTTTTGTTTGGAATACACATGATGCATTAGGGCAGAAATAATTACACCATCTACAGACCATGGATACAAGTACTGTATGATCAGATGTTACTAGATAAGACATCTTAGCCCCAGCTCCACATGGATAATTTGCATATGTAATTAGTCATGTGCTGTAGTCCCTATACATAACAAGTTTCATTAGAGAAGCCCTCCCACTCCCTCTCCCTCTCTACCTCCGCTCATCAGAAAACACAGGACATGATCTGAAATAAAAGCAACAGACTTATTATTATTTACAAAGCTTTTCTTTCATCTTGATGGAAGAAGAAAGTGCAACACACCTACACAAACACATGTGAAACAAAAAAAGATGCATGTGCTGGCTGGATCCTCGACTTCAACAATGAAATGAGCCAATCCCATGCTCCCACTTCATGGCATGGTCAATGTGTGCACCAAGAGTGAAACTCTGCGAGCACAATGATCTAAATTGTATTTACTTATTGGTAGTTTGTGGGCATTGTTTGTAGTATTCATTCCCCATGTATTTTTTGTTATTTGAGTCATGGGGGCACAATGGTCAGCACTGCTGCCTCACAGCTAATATCACATACAGTATTTGGCCACAGCAATCGGTCCAGTATAGTTGGCAGACTTTTCCCCAGCCCCCAGGGGCACCATTATAATCCACTCAAAACTAATTCAGTTCCTCCTTCCACACTGACTTTAATCCATTTCACTGAGTTCAGCGAATATCACAAACATTTCAGTGATAACTCTTGCAGAAGTGAACTCCATTGTGTTCTCTCATCACTAACTGGGAACTATCATTAGAAAATGTAACATTCATTTTCATTCACATTCAGACAGCAACCCAACTATACCCTTTCTTAAGGCTAAATGACATTTCTCCTAGGTCTCATTAATTAATTGTTTTAGTGAGTTAAAGGAATGGATGTATAAAAACTACTTGTTTCTGAACAGGAAAGAAAAAACAAAATGGAAAAATTATTTATTGGGTTAATTATGCAGACAATATCCTGCCAGTTTTTAACTCAGCTTGAATCATCATTAGTTTAACTGAATCAGCATGCAATTTAGGCATTATTTTTGACACTATAATGTCATTTAAAAAAAAAACTTAAAACAGTCCAAAACATATTTTTTCCCATCACAAAAATGTTAGAACTGAAGAATTTTTCTAAATTAGCAGGATACTGAGAAATTAATTCTTGCATTTATTCTAATACGACTGACTACTGCAATGTATTTTTCAGTGGCTGTTCCACTCATGCTTTATGTAGCTTTCAGTTAATTCAAAATGCTGCTGCAACAAGAATTATAAAAGTAGAAAGTATGAACACAAATCCAGTTCTCAAACCTTTCACTGGCTTGCAGTTAAGCATAGCACTGATTGCAATATCCTTCTTTTAATATATAAATATGTCCTTAAATAGCCAAGACCCTGTTTATCTATCTGAATTATCATTATAAACCAGAACATGCATGAAGGTCTCAAGATGCGAGAGTGCTTAAGCTTCCAAGGATTAACAAAATAACAGTGGTAGGTTGATCTGTTTACCTGTTACAAAAAGGGCCCTAAAGCTATGAAATGATGTGCCCCTTCAGTCTCAACTTTTAAATCCTGGCTCAAGCCTCACTACTTTAGTCTAGCATACCCTGACTAGACTACCGATTAGCTTTGCATAATGCATTTTTGTTAGTCATTTGTAAAAAAAAAAAGTGTTCTTCTTCTTTTGGCTGCTCCCGTTAGGGGTTACCAACAGCAGATCATCTTCTTCCATATCTTTCTGTCCTCTGCATTTTGTTCTGTTACACCCATCACCTACCTGCATGTCCTCTCTCACCACATCCATAAACCTTCTCTTAGGCCTTCTTCTTTTCCTTTTCCCTGGCAGCTCTATCCTTAGCATCCTTTTCCCAATATACTCAGCATCTCTCCTCTGCACATGTCCAAAACCAATGCAATCTCGCCTCTCTGATTTTGTATCCCAACCGTCCACTTGAGCTGACCGTCTAATGTACTCATTTCTAATCCTATCCATCCTCATCACACCCAGTGTAAATTTTTAACTCTGCTACTTCCAGCTGTCTCCTGCTTTCTGGTCAGTACCACCGTCTCCAACCCATATAACATGGCTGGTCTCACTACCTTCCTCTATACCTTCCCTTTCACCTCTTGCTGATACCCGTCTGTCACAAAATCACTCCTGACACTCTTCTCCACGCATTCCAGCCTGCCTGCCACTCTCCTTTTTCACCTCTCTTTCACAATCCCCATATCCTCTGTATCTGTTGATCCCCAAGTATTTAAACTCACCCACCTTCGCCCAGCCTCTACTCCCTGCATCCTCACCATTCCACTGACGTCCCTCTCATTTACACACATGTATTCTGTCTTGTTCCTACTGACCTTCATTCCTCTCCTCTCTAGAGCATATCTCCACCTCTCCAGGGTCTCCTCAACCTGCTCCCTACTATCGCCACAGATTACAATGTCATCAGCAAACTTCATAGTCCACGGAGACTCCTGTCTAATCTCGTCTGTCAACCTGTCGATCACCATTGCAAATAAGAAAGGGCTCAGAGCCGATCCCTGATGTAATCCCACCTCCACCTTAAAGGCATTCGTCACTCCTACCGCAGACCTTACCACTGTCACACTTCCCTTGTACATGTCCTGTAAAACTCTTACATACTTCTCTGCCACTCCCGATTTCTTCATACAATAACACAGCTCCTCTCAAGGCACCCTGTCATATGCTTTCTCCAGGTCCACAAAGACGCAATGCTACTCCTTCTGGCCTTCTATATACTTCTCCATCAACATCCTCAGAGCAAACATCTCATCTGTGGTGCTCTTTCTTGGCATGAAACCATACTGCTGCTCACTAATCATCACCTCACTTCTTAACCTGGCTTCCACTACTCTTTCCCATAACTTCATGCTGTGGCTCATCAATTTTATCCCCCTGTAGTTATTACAGTCCTGCACATCCCCCTTATTCTTAAATATCGGCACCAGTACACTTCTTCTCCACTCCTCAGGCATCCTCTCACTTTCCAAGATTCCATTAAACAATCTGTTTAAAAACTACACCACCATCTCTCCTAAACACCTCCATCCTTCCACAGGTATGTCATCTGGACTAACAGCCTTTCCATTTTTCATCCTCTTCATAGCTGTCCTTACTACCTCCTTGCTAATCTGTTGCCCTTCCTGATTCATTATCTCCACATCATCCAACCTCTTCTCTCTCTTGTTCTCTTCATTCATCTGCCTCACAATGTACTCTTTCCATCTGCTCAACATATTCTCTCGCTTGTGAGTATGTTTCCATCTTTATCCTTTATCACCCTAAGCTGCTGCACATCTTTCCCAGCTCGGTCCCTCTGTCTAACCAATCGGTACAGGTCCTTTTCTCCCTCCTTAGTGTCCAACTTTTCATACAACTCATCATACGCCTTTTCTTTAGCCTTCACCACCTTCACCTTGCACCTTATCTCCTTGTACTCTTGTCTACTTTCTGTGTCTCTCTGACTATCCCACTTCTTCTTTGCCATCCTCTTCTTCTGTATACTTTCCTGTGCTTCCCCATTCCACCACATTTGCTTTTCCTCCTTTCTCTGTCCAGATGTCACACCAAGTACTGTTCTTGCTGTCATCCTTACTACTTCTGCTGTAGTTTCCCAATTTTCTGCAAACTCTTCACTACCACCCAGTGCCTGTCTCACCTTCTCCCTAAACTCAGCCTGCAGTCTTCCTTTTTCAAATTCCACCATTTGATCCTTGGCTCTGCACTCACTCTCTTCCTCTTCTTGATCTCCAACATCATCTTACAGACCACCATCCTATGTTGCTTAACTACACTTTCGCCAGCCACTACTTTGCAGTCTTCAATCTCCTTCAGATCAACTCTTCTGCATAGGAGGTAATCTACCTGTGTTTATCTTCCTCCACTCTTATACATAACCCTATGTTCCTCCCTCTTATTAAAATACGTATTCACCACAGCCATGTCCATCCTTTTGGCAAAATCCACTATCCTCTGACCTTCTTCATTCCACTCCTTGACACCATACCTACCCAACACCTCCTCATCTCCTCTGTTCCCTTCACCAACATGTCCATTGAAATCCGCTCCAATCACCACTTTCTGTCTCTTGAGTACACTGTTCATCACTTCTTCCAACTCAATCCAAAAATCTTCTTTCTCCTCCATCGCACAACCAACTTGCGGGGCATATGTACTAACAACATTCATCACCACACCTCCAATTTCCAGCTTCATAATCATTACTCTGTGTGACACTCTTTTCACCTCCAAAACACTCTTGACATACTGTTTCTTCAGAATAACCCCTAACCCATTTCTCCTTCCATCCACACCATGATAGAACAATTTGTATCTACCTGGCATTACCCCCCTTCCATTTAGTCTCTTGTACCCACAATATATCAGCCTTCCTTCTCTCCATCATATCTGCTAACTCTTTCCCCTTACCAGTCATACTGCTAACATACAAAGTTCCTACCCTCGGTTCTACTCTCTTTACTTTCCTCTTCTCCTCCTGTCTCCCGACACGTCTGACCCTCTTCTTCTCCTTCTTCTTTGGCCAACAGTAGCCCAATTTCACCCAGCACCCTGTTGGCTAACAGTACTGGTGGCAGTCATTGTTAACCCGGGGTTCAACTGATCCGGTATGGAAATTTGTATTGTTGTCCACATAATGATTTGGCAAAATTTTACACCGGATGCCCTTCCTGACGTAACCCTCCCCATTTATCCGGGCTTGGGACCAGCACATAGAAACACACTGGTTTGTGCATCCCCTGTGGCTGGGTTGTAAAAAAAATAGAAATCTAAGTAATACTATATATATAAACTGCTAGTTGCCATCTTGTATTATGTTTTTCTTCTCAGTATTTTAATATGCCACTTGGTGCCACTACTCTGCTACCAAACTGTTCTCCTGTCCATGGAAACATTGGAATTATTGGATGGAAATATCCTGTCATCAGGTTAGATGCTCCAGCATTGACTTTATTATAAAATGCCCAGGAGGTGGTCAGCAATTATTTGGCTGAGGTCTCCAGGACTCTGACTGTGTCTGACTTGTGTCTTTGATGTTCTTTCTTAAAACTGACAATAAACCCCCCAATGGTTTATTTTTTCTGCCCATAGTTCATCAATTAATTAAGGGACATATATTGTCAGATTAAATGTATGTTAATCAGTTCCTACTTTGTTTTTTGTTCATTTTAACAAATCTGTCTTTATGTGTACTAATTGTGTATTTCATAATTTGAAAAATGAATACTTGCATTTTACCTGCGAACTTGTCACAGCACTCTATGATCGCTCATTAAAGAGTACTACATAAAAATAAACTGAATTGAATTGAATTGAAAATTGTTCTAAGATGCTGCAAAATTAAATACATGCTTTTGCTTTTACCTGGCTAGATTATTTAAATTCACTCCCATCAGGATTACAAAGCAAAATATAAATCAGCTACAGCTTTTCCAAAATGCATTAGCAAGGATCACAACCAAAAAAGAGGCCATTTAAACATGTTTCACATGCAACAGAATTATTACTGTGCCTGCCTGTGTGATTTAGGATTGATTTTTAAATAACTGAATATGCATGGAAAAATAGCTATCCAGCAAGTCAGATGTTGTAACGTAAATAACCTGAAAAAATTGTTAATATTTTAATTGTTCTATGTTTTGCTATTATTGTCTACTGGTGCTGCAGCACTTAGCACTACTGCTTCATGGGTCTTGTGTCCTGGGTTCAAATCTTACATCCATTGTCAACT
The DNA here is from genome assembly GCF_900747795.2 of Erpetoichthys calabaricus. Lineage (NCBI taxonomy): Eukaryota > Metazoa > Chordata > Cladistia > Polypteriformes > Polypteridae > Erpetoichthys > Erpetoichthys calabaricus. The sequence continues at coordinate 89,813,377 of NC_041400.2, read as the reverse complement.
GTGTGGAGTTTACGTTTTCTAAGTAGGTGTTATTCAGGTGCTTCAGTTTTTCTCCCTCTACAAAAGATACATGCAAAGTTGATTGGTGATTCCCAATCAGCCCTTTGTGAGTGTGGATATGAGTAGTGGATCCTGGGATGGGCTAGCACCCTGTCCAGGGTTTGCTTAGCTTCTGATGATGTAGAAATAGGCGCTAGACCCACTGACTCTCAGTTCAATTAAGGGGGCATTGTGAATGTTGCTTTTTTCTTTGTTTAGTTTAAAATGTCAAAGAATGGTTATTTATACAGTAAATGATTCAAGTGCGTTCAAATGGATTTAAACTTAAATGCTCTTTGTTATGTTTCTTGTAATAGGGACTTGGACACTGTATTGTTTACCAATTTTTTCAGGGTAGAAGGTAAGACTGTTGGGAAGTGGAAAGGGTGAGAAAAGTTGGATTTTAGTTTGTTAATCTCAATTCTAGGTTACATATTTACTTTGAGACCATACAGATAAGAAAGACTTGCATGTAAAACCAGTTTCAATGAACATTATTTTCTCATCAACCAAATAGTTTCCATCTGGAAGAAGGCATATCAAACATACGGCTCTTACAAATAACTTTTCATCTAAAGTATTTCTGGTTGTCCATTTATGAATTTAAATTAGCTAGTACACTGTATTTTTAATGTCTTAATCATAACTAAAAACAAAGTGTTTATTTGTGTTATGAAGGAAAATATCAGCCTTTTAAAAGGAGAGACAGGTGTTTTTTCAGAGGAGTCTACATTTAAAGCATTGGTTTAAGTTGATATTTCACTCTTTATAATAAAACCAGTAGGAATACTGATAAATAAACCACTCACTTGTTTCTTTGGGAGGACTACTATTAAGAAAGTAATTTTAACTATGTATAATTTGCAGTGCTGATTTTTTTAAGTAGCAACAAGTTCAGCTCACATGCAATTAAATAAACGATTTGCAAGTTTAAAGCAAGTGTGCCAAAAAGGATGGCAAAAAAGTAATGTGCTTTATTTGAATTTATAACACCTGAAAACAATGTCATCATAGATTTAAATAACAGTGATAGGCCTGAAATCTAACAACAATGAGTAGGCTTAATTGGAAGAAGTGAAGAGTCTGTCAAATTGGAGTCAGGACAACAGCCTACTCCTGAATGTGAGCAAGAAAAAGAAGCTGATTGTTGGACTTTTGGAGAAACTACTTTGGCACTACCACAGTAATAACAGTATTCTGGTGGAGAAAGTGGTCAGTTTCACATACCTTGGTGTCCACATCACAGAGGACGTAACTGGTCCAAACACATTGACACATTGGTGAAGATGGCATGATGATATCTTTACCACCTCAGGGATTTCAGGTTGCCTTCCCAATTACTAAAGAACTTCTACATCATTGAAAGTATTCTGACAGAAAGTAGTATGGCCTAGTTTGAAAACAGTACACAGCAAAACCACAAGGCTATACCAAGAGAATTGCGCTCAGTTGAACGCATCACTGGGTGGCACTGCATGAGTTTGAGAACATCTATACGAGAGATATTCAATTACAAATTCAGTTGGGCCAGATTTTCAAACAAAGAAATTTAGCTGGGCCAGACATTGTCAGTGGCTGGTAAGCAGCAGGTAATGACAAATTTTAAATCAACACAAATGAATGTATTTAAAAACATGTTTATTCATTGTTTCCCTTTTAAATTTGGTCACATCTGACACAAGCATATCAACAATGTATACAAAAAAATACTGTAAATAAATAAAAAGCTATAACTGAACAGAATCTGAGATAGTAGCAATACTTTTTTGCTCACATCTGACCCAGAAACATGTCAAAGTGTATAAAATCAAAAACATGCACAGTGTTAGCAATAACATGTATTTCCCTTTTGAAGTATGAGATCCTCCCCCAATTTAAAGGGGTGGTTACGACAGGCAAAGGTTTTTTTCATAGAACTTAAACTATTTCATTCACACGGTTTTAATCACTCATATGACATATGAGATTAAATTTGAGTTCCACAGCAACACCTTTCCTGTGGAGATTGTTTTTCCCCCCAGAAAAAAACTACCTGAGTAAATGTTTAAGAGCAAGGCACCACATATGGCGTGAAAGTGGATTAGTGCATTTATTTTAATGATTTGTCTTTAAAATGTCTTTGTACAGAGTTCTTGTGTGTCAAGTAATGAATTATTAATCATATTTACTATTATTTTTTTTACTAAATCTTATCTTTCATGTTTCTTTGTTGACAAGTAACAACTAACAAAGTGGCATTTTTTTAATCACAGAGCAGCCCAGTAAAACAACAGTAATGCACTTGCAACCTTAAAACACACACTTCATCATAAATGCTGTGTGTGAAGAAAGAGCAGGAAGGTGACTGCTCGTACATGTTTACTGACAAACAGGTCAGCATTTTGCATGGAGTTTGCGTTAAATCAAAAGAGAAATGGCATGCAAAGATGCGCAAACACAAGGAGATTGGTGACAATCACACCTTAGTGTGCTTGCGCGAAATCAGAAAAGACAACTGAAAGACAACTGAATTCCGCAGAGCACAGATATCTTCATAACAGGGGACCTATATGCTGGGCAGATGAATTTTAAATGTTTTACACGCTTACCTTTTGTTTTGATGACTGGTTGCGTCGTATTCAGCCCTTCGGTCATTATTCTGGCACAAGCGTAACCAGCCTCTCATTGAAATTCACGGCCGTCATGTCAGCAGGACAGTGTACTTAGAAATATTTTCCCGCACGTGTCTCCAAACCTGACGTAATTTTCTCCATGACTCCTTCGCACCCAGCACGAAGCATATTTATGCGGCTCAGTGATATGCAAGGGGCAGCCCTGTACTGACACATACCATGTATGTCCACTCAACAATAAAAAAATGGTCTTTTGCATCTGTTACAATAATAATTTAAAGTTTCAATGATTTCATTCACCACTGGCGAACTACGTAGAAATGATAATCACCAAGCATTCTGGAGCCCTGGCAGGACCACGAGCTGGGCCACTTGGTGGTTGCTTGTGAGCCACATGTGGCCCGCAGACTGTCACTTGAATAGGCTGGAACTATACTAAGTGCCATTGGACCAGGGTAAAGAAAATTATCAATGATACCAGCCATCCCAACAAAGGCCTCTTTTCTGTACTGTGGTCAGATAAACGATACTATTTCCAAAAGTCTAGGACCTATTTTCCACAGTCCCTCTACATCTTGAATAAGGAAAATATCTAAATCCACGTACATGATGCCCAATTGTTAACTCTCTTATCATGAAGTTATTTATTTCATTATTATTTATCACATATTTAAACTTATATTCATGATTTTTGATATTTAAAAAGTTATGCATTATTCTTATTGGCCTTTAAATTCTTCTTTTTATTCTTATTCTTACTGCTGGGAGCTGAGGAAGCAGTAGCCTTTTATAGAAACTCTGCATTTCTGACTGTTTTTCTTTCTGTTTCTGAACTTGTTTTACTTGTTAGCAGTCCTATTTAAGATTAGATTTGATCTGGCTTCTGTCTTGTCAAGGATAGTAGCCGCTAGAAATCAGATAAATGGTTTCTAAATTTAACAATGAACTGCGATACACACCAAACCCTGGTGCCGGTTCATCTTGACCTCACTTCAAATGAGCCACAAACTTGAAGTTTACTGCAGGAGTTGTTAGTCTGAAGGCAGAGAGTGCAATGTGCTGGAATGACAGTAAAAGCAAGATGAAAAGATTATAGAAAGGGTCTACCATCCACTGCAATGAGTAATGTTTGAATGCTGTCAAATAAGATAGATGAACTGTCTGCTCTTATAGCGGGTCAAGTACAGAAGCTTTTTGTGCTTTACAGAGAGTTGGCTTTACACCTGATATACACCTCACGCTGTTTTTTTTTTGTTTTTTTTTTTATTTATTACATTTTTATTGTAATCATTCCATACAAATAGATCAATTTATAACCAAACAAAATTGAAGACAAATCAAACCCCACCCCTGAGAAGTACAGCTTAGCCAAAGGAGAATTGCTTAGGGCTTTTTAATGAGGCAACAATAAACAAAAGAAATATATATAGGTAAATAAGAAATGGAGAAGGGAATTAAATGCGGTAATAGTTATTTATCTTATTCTAAAATAATATTGATTAGATCCTGCCAGGTTTTGAAAAAAATTTGAAAAATTTTGTACAGATCCTCTAACTGAAAATTTGATTTTTTTCCAATTTCAAATAATATAAAACATCGGTTTCCCACTGACTTATCAGAGGAGAGTTAGGATTCTTCCAATTTAACAGAATAAGTCTGCGTGCCAAAAGTGTAGTGAATGCAATCACCGTTTGCTTGTCCTTCTCCACTTCAAGTCCGTCTGGAAGAACACCAAACACAGCTGTTAATGGGTTAGGAGGGATTGTGATACCAAGGCTGTCTGAGAGGCACTTAAAAATTTTGGTCCAAAATCATGTTAGTTTGGTGCAGGCCCAAAACATGTGACCCAGTGAGACAGGAGCTTGGTTGCAGCGTTCGCAGGTTGGATCTTGCCCTGGAAACATTTTGGACAGTTTAAGCGAGACAGATGAGCTCGATATATAATTTTTAGTTGAATAATTCTATGCTTTGCGCATATGGAGCTCGAGTGAATTCTCTGCTTTGCTACCTTCCACTCCTTTTCTGATATATTGATTAAGAGATCTTCTTCCCAATGTCCTCTTGGATCTTTGTAAGTTAGGGACTCTAATAGGATTTTATATGATGCGGAAATGGTGTTTAATTCCTCGAAATTGAGCAGTATTTTTTCCAGCATTGTGGAGGGTACAGGGTGAGGAAAATCAGGCAGTTTCTGTTTAACAAAATTTCTAATTTGAAGATAGTGAAAGAAATGTGTAGCTGGGAGGTTGAATTTTGAACATAATTGTTCAAAAGATGCAAATATGTTGTCTATATAAAGATCGCTGAGCATTTTAATCCCAAAACTTTTCCAGGTATTAAAAACTGGATATGTTTGCGAGGGTTGAAAGAGGTGGTTCTCTTGCAGAGGTGCCACAGATAAAAGATTTTCCATCTTAAAATGCTTTCTAAGTTGGTTCCATATTCTGAGTGAGTAAAACACAATTGGGTTATTAGTATATTTGTGATAACTTACATTTATTGGAGAGCAGAGCAGGGAGTATAAAGAAGTACTACAGGATTTTACTTCTATTACGGACCAAGCCTGTGTATGTTCATATATTTGTGTCCAGGTTTTTATGGCTTGTATGTTTGCTGCCCAGTAATAAAACTGAAAATTAGGTAAAGCCATGCCACCTTCTGCCTGAGGTCTTTGTAGGGTCGCTCTTTGGATACGTGGGTGTTTTGAGTTCCAGATGAATGAGGTTATTGTTGAATCTTACTGGTTAAAAAACAATTTATTGATATATATTGGAATGTTTTGAAATAAAAAAAGAAGTTTTTTTGTGTCCTCATTTGTCTAGCTCACCTCATCTATGACTATTGAAGGCGCCGAGTTATAAAGGCTTCCAAAAGCTACTGGGAAGCATGGAGCCAACCTGGATTGTCACAGAGTTGGAATGGTCATCTATGTGAATGAGGAATGGTGTTAATGAGAGCATATTACAGTTAAAAGAAATTTTTGTAATTGAGCATGTTGTTAGACAGCAACCTGTTACTACCAGGACAGTGAGAAAGTAGAGCCTGGAGGCTAAAATGGCTCTCAACAATTGCTTCCAAATGACAGACTGGGAAATGATGTGTTAGTCACATGGTGATGATATTCACAGACTAAGTCACTGTATTACAGACTATATTAACTTTTGTGTCATCACTGTGGTACCCATCTCTTCACCTAATTACTATAGACAGTGGCATTTATGTCTCACATCATGAAGATCTTTGAGAGTCTGGTAATGGGCTATAGGAGTACTGTTGTGGAAGACCTCCTGGACCCACTGCTGTGTCAGACAATGCATATCAATCAATGATTGGACTAAAGGCTGCAATTATCCGTGTCCTCCACAAAGCTTCTTCTCACCTGGACAAAGCTGGCAGCACTGTGAGGATTATTTTTTGTTGTTTTCACTGCCTCCAACACCATCCAGCCATCCCTGTTAAAGGGTAAACTCAGACATATACAGGTGGATGAGCCTATGGTGTCCTGGATAATGGACTATCTATTGGGCAGACCACAGTTTGTGAGACTCAAGGACTGTGTTTCTGATACAGATCTTATCATCAATGGAGCACCACAAGGAACAGTACTGTATCATTTTCTCTTCACACTGTACTCCTCAGACTATAAATTTAACACCAGGTCACATCACCTGCAGAAATTCTCAGATGACTCTGCACTTATGGGATATGTTGATACAGAGGGATGAGATAGAGTAAAGGAGTCATAGAAGACTTTGGTTCTTAATGCAGAAAGAATTGTCTATAACTTAACATCAGAAAAACCAAGGAACTGGTTTGCTACACCAAAGAGCCTCTATGTCTGGTCACTATTCAGGGAGTCAATGTAGAGGGTGTGCACTCCTACAAGTACTTGGGGTCCATATCAATGACAGGTTGTACTGGTCTTGTAACAGAGAAGAATTATACTGTACAAGAAAAGACAGAAGGGGTCTTTTTTCTTAGTATACTGTTTTCTTTAATGTAAGTAGATATATCTTTCACAACTTCTACAACTCTATAATAGATGGCCAGTGCGATTTTCTACACTTTGATGTGCAGGGCTCATTAAAAGGCCATGCTAAGTTATGGGACCCCCAGGAGGTTGTAGCAAAGGAGAGAATCAAATCTAAACTGAGCATCATTATGAACAAAGCTGCACATACTCATTCTAACACACTAACACTGAGTACTTTCAGCCAACAAATGTTTCAGCAGAAGTGTCTCGAAAAACACTACTGGAGCTCGCTTATACCAACAGCAATACACCTGCATAATTCCTTACTGTGACTGTGATTGTCAAGACAGAAGTTTGTGTTTCTTTTTAATTTTTCTGCCTTTTTAGTCACTCTTGTGTGTGTTCAGACTATAGTCTGTTTGTGTTTCTACGTTATCTGTTCTCACTATTTTGATGTTATAGATATTCAGGAAGCTAAACTTCCTTTATCAATATAATGACTTGGAGACCAGCTTGACACGAACTGTACAAATCTCCAGGGGCCTCATGTATAAACGGTGCGTACACACAGAAATGTTGCATACGAACGTTTCCATGCTCAAATCGTGATGTAAAAACCTAAACTTGGCATAAAGCCACGCACATTTCCACAGTACCTCATACCCTGGCGTACGCAATTTCTCTGCTCGGTTTTGCAGACTGGCGACACCGAGCATCAAGGCAATGCTACTGTTCCTGTGTGGTCACCCTTTCTTTCTTAGACCCACATTCCTGACATGGCTTTATAAAAACACTGAAACTAACTGCATATTGTTTATTAGTGTAATGCATCTGATTGTAATTAACCTGTAGCAATATAATGGTCTAGGGAATAGCCTTAGTATTCCAAATACCATAACTGCTTTAGGGTTGTTACTCCCACTGCATCTGCTTCTTCTTTCAGCTGCTCCTGTTAAGTGTTGCCACAGCAGATCATCTTTTTCCATATTACTCTCACTGCACCACTCGGAGTATTTATATCACTGTATCTGAGTGGAGAATCACAGCAGCAGCTAATTGGAAAGAGAATTATCGGTATACAGCATGAAGCGGACGCTGCCTCAGCCATGGCAAAACGTTTCAGAGACTTTCCTGTACGGACTTCGCGGTTTAGAAAAAGTTTCATCCCAAGAACTATAAACGCACTCAATCAGTCCATCAAGTGCTCCTTGTAGAACTGTTTGTACTTATAAGTACAATTACCTCACTGTAAACTTGCACTACAGTTATAATATTGCACAACCTGCACCACTTTATAAAGCGCGTATTTACATATGATGACTATATCATTTTTAAGATGAAATGCAGCAAAATATGTTGATTATATTATACAGATAAAACTTTAACTTCATTTAAATAATCTGTATTGTTAATAATTAAACATGTGAGGACACGGTGCCGCAGCGCTAGCTAGTTCATGGATAGCTCCTGCCTTGCGCTGTATTATTGCTGGTGCTGACGCGACACTGGAAGGATAGATGGATAGAATAATTAAACATGTACTACGAAGATATTTCAATGGTCCTTAAAAGTTTTGAAGAATCGGCGTTCTAAGCTTACAAATGGCTTCATGTCTATTACAGAGCTGATTGTGTGGCAATTGGGTATTTGGAGAAAGAAAAGTAAGGACAGGAATTGGAGGTTAGTACGTTTTAAAGAGACAGTACTTCTGTAATAAATTATTTCATCGAAGGTCGCGCATGGAGCAGCAAGCCTCTTGCGTGAGACATGAACAAACACTGCGCCACCGTGTTCCCATGTTTAATAACATGCTTTCATTCCTATCATCATGAAAAAGATATCACGTATACATCTCAGTATTTTAATTATTCAGAGAGCTGTAATATCACGAATGTAATGGATTATTTGTCCTGTCGGAGACAGAGAATTTAAGAAGTAGGCAGTGATTCACACACAGAGCACATAGAAGATCAAATACAGAACAAAGCATTTAACGTGTACTTTAGTTACAACAGGATTTGAGAAACTAGTAAATTAAACGATTTTAAGATGAAGTTTATGATGTTCTACTTTAATGGCAAAATAAAGTACGTGATTAAAGTGGAAATTTCGAGATTAAAGTTGACATTTCATGCTTTTTTCCCACTGTGTGCCTATTTTTTTTTTGTCTGCACCCTAATAAGCTTTCATATGACACTCAGATGGTGGGCTACGAGTCACCTTTTCACGGCGACTTTGATATGTGACTTTTTTTTTATTTCGGGCACTGTGCGACTTTGTGAACTTGAGCTTTCGAGTTTCTCTGACACTCTGTCACTCAATCAACTTTCTTTTGTTGATTATATTACTGTTTAAACCAACAAATAGTATGTTTATCCTTTGCCTCCACTTGGTATTCACTGAAATTCTTACATTTTCCCCCGTGCTTTTCCCATTGTCTTTTCACAGAAGACTATTTATATTGATTTGCATATTCAAAGAGGCGTAATTCTGGGAGGAGTTGGGGCAGGACAGAAGGCGCGTGCACGTGCGTTACTTTTCACGCTGATCGGGATTTATGTAGCGAAAGAACGTGGAAGTTTGCGTACGTACAAATTCCTGCATCTGGATTTTTCTGTGCGTACGCACATTCCCGCTTTTGTGCTTACGCCATGTTATAGTGTGAGTTCTACGCACGGCGTTATACATGAGGCCCCAGTTTATTAACAAAAAGTGAGTGTAAAATTACAAAGTAAAGAAACATAATATTCAGCACAGAAATAAAAAAATAATTTGATAATAGCTTTTAGGCTATAAGTAGCAATACAGAAAAGTAAAATATTTGCATATATAAACTTATTGGCAATGCTACCAAAGGCTTAAACAAAAAGGATGAACTTTGCAGCATGTGTTTGCAGCAGATACACTACTTACATTAGGCTACTACTACATTAGGCTACTACTTACATTACTGTAACACAGCTTAGAAAGAAAATATTACAAATATCATTTTGAACATGACAACAGTTTACAAAAATTGAAACGACATTTTGACCATCTTTACAAATGTTACAGTAGATTTACTCATTTATCTGTCTATCTGTTTATTTAAAGAGCTTCTGTAAAATGCCAAATTCCTCCAGGGACAAATAAAGTTCTGTCTATCTATCTATGTAAAGGATAAGTTTCAATTTTTTAAGTCAAAGTTATTTCTTCACAAACACTAGTGTATATGCATCTTCCATGTGAAAATGTGTTCCATAGTCTAACAGTTTACAATGGAAGCACTGGGGCACAGAGCACCACCAGAAGAGAAAAAGATAAGACTTAATGAATATATCCACTTTGAGTTTAGATAAAAGAAATCATGTCTTCCATGTTTATAACACATGTTTGTGACAACAAAAGGGTCCTGGAAATAATAATTTTATTATTGCATATTCCTAGTAATTCACAGTGACTGTGAGTTTTCTTTCTTTCTAAATTTTTTATTTTTCTCAAGGTAAGTATACATTTTCTATTCGCTTGTGTGAGTTCTCACATAAATACAGAAGTAAATCCGAACAAAACCAACCACATAGCACAAACGCCTATTGTGATTTGGTTTTTCAAAAGTAAACCATTCTCCAGGGGATGAAAGGTAATAGCAAAAGACTACAAGTGCTCAGGTAGCACAGGTACAGCTGGTTTTCTTTGAATATGGCTCAATCTCATTATATTGGTGTTTTTCCTTCTTTTCAAAAATTAAATGTATAAGCTATTTTACAATGTGTGTGTAACTGCAAGATGTGGATCAATACTTAACAACTTCTGGACTTAAAAAATGGATGTATTCTGAAAGTTTTAAGGCTTTTGTTTTCCAACTGTACTTGTACCCCATTAATTCCATTGCAAAAAGCTAGTGCAGGAAAGATATTTTTTAAGGTATACAGAAAACCCTGGACTTTGGAATACAGTTTCATGTGCCAAAAACATATATGCCATGTTTGTGAAGAATTAATTTTGACTTGAAAAAATACCAAACTTGTCTGTGTGGTAATTCGCTAACTGGAGCATAACCAATCTAGGTTGCAGTAGTGCTAAACCAGAACTTTTCTGCTTTTAAAGGTAAAAGTATGCCAGCTGAAGACACGAGGCATGATGGATCTGAACACACATGGAGCCATTTAATAGTCAGTAAAAGCTCCTGAGCAGGTGTTCAGCTTCACATGCCAGTGTCCCCACAGCCTTCCCATTGCAACCTGTTTAAGGTGCAGCGTGCCTGGAAGAGAAAGCCAATATCTGCATTTGTAATTGAGGTTGAGTCAGAGATGAGGATCTTATATTCTAAGTAAATAAGTTTTACTTACTGGAACCTGGGCGTGTTTGAGCTCAGCATATCTGTTGGCTGTCCGTGTGGCGTGTCGTAGCGCAGGGCGTGAACGTGCCAGCACCTACCTGGATAGGTGCATCATCAGTAGACAGGGGTGGCAGATTGGCTGGATAATCTTGCCTGTTATATTTAAGGAGTTGCTGGCCAACAGGGGTCATCATTAGGTCTAATGTCAAGGTAGGGTTAAGCAGTGTTGAGCTATATAGATAGATAGATAGATAGATAGATAGATAGATAGATAGATAGATAGATAGATAGATAGATAGATAGATAGATAGATAGATAGATAGATAGATAGATAGATAGATAGATAGATAGATAGATAGATACTAGGGAGCAGTTGTTTTTCTACATGGCTTTGTAAACATTTTCTTTGTACACATGTACAGTGGTGTGAAAAACTATTTGCCCCCTTCCTGATTTCTTATTCTTTTGCATGTTTGTCACACAAAATGTTTCTGATCATCAAACACATTTAACCATTAGTCAAATATAACACAAGTAAACACAAAATGCAGTTTTTAAATGATGGTTTTTATTATTTAGGGAGAAAAAAAATCCAAACCTACATGGCCCTGTGTGAAAAAGTAATTGCCCCCTTGTTAAAAAATAACCTAACTGTGGTGTATCACACCTGAGTTCAATTTCCGTAGCCACCCCCAGGCCTGATTACTGCCACACCTGTTTCAATCAAGAAATCACTTAAATAGGAGCTGCCTGACACAGAGAAGTAGACCAAAAGCACCTCAAAAGCTAGACATCATGCCAAGATCCAAAGAAATTCAGGAACAAATGAGAACAGAAGTAATTGAGATCTATCAGTCTGGTAAAGGTTATAAAGCCATTTCTAAAGCTTTGGGACTCCAGCGAACCACAGTGAGAGCCATTATCCACAAATGGCAAAAACATGGAACAGTGGTGAACCTTCCCAGGAGTGGCCGGCCGACCAAAATTACCCCAAGAGCGCAGAGACGACTCAACCGAGAGATCACAAAAGACCCCAGGACAACGTCTAAAGAACTGCAGGCCTCACTTGCCTCAATTAAGGTCAGTGTTCACGACTCCACCATAAGAAAGAGACTGGGCAAAAATGGCCTGCATGGCAGATTTCCAAGACGCAAACCACTGTTAAGCAAAAAGATCATTAGGGCTCGTCTCAATTTTGCTAAGGAACATCTCAATGATTGCCAAGACTTTTGGGAAAATACCTTGTGGACTGATGAGTCAAAAGTTGAACTTTTTGGAAGGCAAATGTCCCGTTACATCTGGCGTAAAAGGAACACAGCATTTCAGAAAAAGAACATCATACCAACAGTAAAATATGGTGGTGGTAGTGTGATGGTCTGGGGTTGTTTTGCTGCTTCAGGACCTGGAAGGCTTGCTGTGATAGATGGAACCATGAATTCTACTGTGTACCAAAAAATCCTGAAGGAGAATGTCCGGCCATCTGTTCGTCAACTCAAGCTGAAGCGATCTTGGGTGCTGCAACAGGACAATGACCCAAAACACACCAGCAAATCCACCTCTGAATGGCTGAAGAAAAACAAAATGAAGACTTTGGAGTGGCCTAGTCAAAGTCCTGACCTGAATCCAATTGAGATGCTATGGCATGACCTTAAAAAGGCGGTTCATGCTAGAAAACCCTCAAATAAAGCTGAATTACAACAATTTTGCAAAGATGAGTGGGCCAAAATTCCTCCAGAGCACTGTAAAAAACTCACTGCAAGTTATCGCAAACGCTTGATTGCAGTTATTGCTGCTAAGGGTGGCCCAACCAGTTATTAGGTTCAGAGGGCAATTACTTTTTCACACAGGGCCATGTAGGTTTGGATTTTTTTTTCTCCCTAAATAATAAAAACCACCATTTACAAACTGCATTTTGTGTTTACTTGTGTTATATTTGACTAATGGTTAAATGTGTTTGATGATCAGAAACATTTTGTGTGACAAACATGCAAAAGAATAAGAAATCAGGAAGGGGGCAAATAGTTTTTCACACCACTGTATCTCCAAGTGATAGATTTATAGTTTGGTGTTTGGATAGTTTTTTGGATTACTTTTTCTTTTTGTAAATACACACACTAGATTTTTCTTATACATTTCTTTCTCTATTTTTTTTTTTTCCCTTTTGAGGAGCTTCCTGCGCCAGGGACAAAGAAGGAAGACTGACCTTGTTTTTGTGTGTGGGTAGTTTTTGTATACAGAACCAGGGCCATTTTAACAGCTTTATAGACCCCTGGGCAAAGCAGTGCACTGGGACCCCTACCTACACAACCACTCAGAAAGTCACAACATACATAGATTATCATTGAGCCCCTATGCTAGTGGGGCTCCTGGGCAACTGCCCAGTCTGCCCATGTGTTAAGACTGCCCTGTACAGAACCATTGGATTGCACTTTATTTACTGTAAATACACTTTTTATTCATTTTCACTTTTTGTCTCTATTTGGTTTTTGATAGAGTAGCAGTGCTGAAGGACTGTGAAACAAAGCCCACCTGACACCGCTGTGTTTTTGTTGTACAGCACTCTTGTAATTAAAATTGCACCTTTCACCCTTCAATTTTGGTCTGCATCTCTTCTCTCCATGACTCATGATCTATCAGATGTCCAGAGTGTAGATTGGGGTCACTTTCCCACTACATGGGATATCATAATCCTGTAAAGGCTCAGTCATTGGAGTTAAACAACTAAGCATTCCACTACATATTATACTATATGTAATAATGTGTATGTGAGAAATACAATTTGATTTGATTTGATAAATTTTTACTTAGTCGGTGCCAGCATCAATCCCCTTCATATGACATGGCCAAAAGATCACCTGCAGAATTCCATCATGGCAGGACATCTTTTGAAGATGATCCAAGATTTAATAAACCATCAACATGAAATAGAGAAAATGTTGCTACCAAAGAGCAAATTATAATGGAAAATTGATGAGGGACAGTGAGTGTGAGATAGCAGCTTATATACAGTCACTTGAATTCCTTGTACTTGAATATTAGCATCTCTGCCTTTCTGTTTACTAACCTCTGTTCATTACATGAGTATAATCCTCCCCCGATTTTTTGTTTAAACCTTTCCTATATTGGTTTTTCACTTCTTTAACATTTATGTACAATTTATGGATAGAAGTTAATTCAGTCCAGTCTCTACACTACCATGTGATGGCAACATATCTCAAAAACATTCATGGAACATTCAAAGAGCTGTACTATGACAGTCTCAGCCTCAGTAAACAATGATCTTGTTCTTCAAGTCTGTAGTTGATAATGTTTAGACCATCTATCTCAATGTGTGGTTTAACAGTATCTTTTCCAAGGACATGAAACATTTAGAGAAAGTGATATGCAGTCACTTCCCCACTGAGAATTTTCTCTCCTCTCCCAGAGTGAAACTTAAAGCCTTAAAGATTATTCTGACCTATCACATGTAGCCCATACTCTATTCAGTCTTGTTCTGTGTAAAACACAACATAAATCGATCAAGACTAGGACTATCATGTTTCATAATAGTACTTTGAGATGCAATCATTTAACATCCTAACCTTGGAAATTTTTATACAAGCACAGATAATTAATTTTGTTCTGTTATAAAGACTCCCTTTGGGCTAGTATTATTATTTGTGCTCTTAAAATGTACAGTACAGGTATATTTGTATTAAGAATTTATTTACTATATATAAGCTTCACAAATCTTATTCCATGCCAAAAAAACCATCCTAGGTTTTTGAAATTAGTTGTGTTTCAGATAGCTATTGCTCATTTGCTCCATTTACCATATTGTCTTCCTATTTGTACCGCAAAGGTTTCCTGCTCAGTTCTCAATGTACAGAATATAATGTTTAATTAGCTAACTACATTTATTGATTTGGTGATGCTTTAAATTTCTAGTACATACAGTATGGCTACCTACATTCAGCTTACTCCAAGTGATGTTAATTTTTCAGTCATCTTATTTATAAAAAAATACCTCATATACATACATTGTTTGTGTGGTTTGGTGGTTCTTAGCTTTGTTTATTTTTTCCTCCTTATTCACTACTAATCCATCCATCCATCCATTATCCAACCCGCTATATCCGAACTACTGGGTCACGGGGGTTTGCTGGAGCCAATCTCAGCCAAGACAGGGCGCAAGGCAGGAATCAAAGCCCACCGCAGGGCGTGCGCACACACACCAAGCACACATTAGGGACAATTTAGAATTGCCAATGCACCTAACCTGCAAGTCTTTGGACTGGGGGAGGAAACTGGAGTACCCGGAGGAAACCCACGCAGACATGGGGAGAACATGCAAGCTCCACACAGGGAGGACCCAGGAAGTGAACCCAGGTCTCCTAACTGCGAGGCAGCAGCGCTACCCACTGCGCCACTGTGCCACCCCACTATTAATCCTCTATGAATAATACAGCTTGACATGCTAAACACTATACACTTACCTCGCAATCAAATAATGTCATCTTCTTCTTGGAAAGTGCATCATGAATCCTCCAACACCGCGATAAAGTTTCCGCACACAGAGCTGCTTGTGGTGCCAATAGAAGTTGGAACCAAAGTAATGGATGCCCTCCTGGAAAACATTAAGTCCTTTGGTATAGAGCAGCTCGCTACAATGCTACAAACTCAATTCAAAAGAGTTTTTAGGAGGATTTGATTCTACTTCATGGAGACCTGGCAGTTATAAAAGATGAACAGACCAAATTCTCACTTGACCTCGGTAAATTGATTAATATTTTGGGCCAGCAAGACAAGATCTATTCTTCAGAGGGCCATGTGTCAAAATTAAATACAAACTAATTGAATATGAAGACAGAAGCCATAACAATAATGTGCAGTACATTCCAATTTTTGAAATTGAGAGGTGTCATAGGATTTACTTTTCCTATCAAGACTCTTCATGACTGAGGCTGTTAATAGCAAAATTCCTTAACTGCAATACAGTGATCACCAGACTTCAGAAAGGATTATGTTGCCTTACAAGAGACTCAGCTTTTGTGCACAGATGTATCTCATCTTGGGAATAAGCAATATCAAGTATTTGTGTCATCTTCCCACAATAAGTCCAATAAGTGTGGAGTGCCCATCCTCTTACAACATAACATCCCAATTACAATTCTTGAATCAGGTTCTGATGGCAATTTACTAATTGCCATTTACTAATTGAACTTAGTGAAAGGAAAGATGGTCTTTGTGCTAACTGTAGTATGCTTCTCCCCTTACCAAGCATCCTATTTTCCTTTAACCAACTCATAAACTTTTATGGCTATGATTCAAATTCCTAAATTAACCCATTTTTAGATACACTGTCTATCCCACTGCATCAATATACCCCTCAGTCTCCCCACTCACTTTGCAAATTTTTGTCTGACTTGACTGTCTCTTTTAATTTCCTGAAGGATTTCTCATTTTCCTCTGTCCAACTCTACTCAACACTCACTCAAGACTAGGTTATACTTTTGTTTTTCATTCTCCTGCCTCAACTCTGTCAAATGCTAGAATGGCCTCATTATCTGTCACTGACCATAAATGTGACTTGCCCAAAATGTACTTGTCATTTTTACTATCTTGTGCAGCTCATTGATAGTTTAACATTTCTCAATGTTGTGATCCAGTATTTTGTCAGACGTTATTAAAATGAATTATGGTTCTGTGGAAGACTCTGCTTTTGTCTGGTTAGCAATCAAAGAGCAGTTTGTTATTTTTCCCTTAGGTATACCCCTGGTCTAGCCCAGTACCATAGACAAAAGATTATGGACATCGAATCTTGTCTTGCCACACTTGAGTGTGCCCACTCTAATGTAATTGCTACTAGCTATGAACATTAGAATTTTAATTTGAGGACAGGACTAATCTTAATTCTTTTTTATAAGGCTGAATGTGTAGTCTGTTGCATATGAGGTAGGCACTATGCTGCTAGTGTTAGATCTTGTCAGATGTTGGGCTATGAAAATAAAATTAATTTGTCCGCATGTAATCCATTTGGGGTGAAGCTAGGCACCTTACAAATGACCCAAATTCAACCCAAAATTAATAAGTGCTTTGTGGAATTCTATATTTTCTGAACACTCCAATCCATCCCCTAATTAAACTGATTCCTTTTCATCTAAACTAACCCTCCTCGGACTTTGCAAGGATGAAGCCACCACTTACTGATGATTAAGCAGATTTTAGATTCTTTGAAAGCTGGGAAGTCAGATGGGTGTCTGCTAGAGCTCCTTTCTGTATTTTAATGCATCTATCAACCCCAATAAATCAAATACTTAAAGCTACTATCTCCTCTACTAGAGTCAATTCCATTAACAAAGCAATGATCACCTTGCTTTTAAAACAAGGCAAATAGCCCACTTATTATTCAAGTTACCTCCCAATTTTTCTGATGCACTCAGATGCAAAGTTGTTGGCCAAGCTTTTGACAAGACACCTTCAAGTAATAATCTCCACATTTATTCACCTAGATCAGACAGACTTCATTTGTTCTCCTCAAGGGGCAGACAATGTAAGGCATCACCTGTATATTATTGATGCTACTTCCAGGTGCTATGAAAGCAGCAGACGTTTTACATAATCTTCGTATTTCTCACTGTTTTTTTTTCTGAACATATTTACTAGTTACTAGACTCATTTAAAATCAGAATTTATCTGGTGTCTGGCTTGTCACTGACAGTATCCACTAGAAATAGAGTACAGTAATCCCTCCTCGATCTCGGGGGTTGCGTTCCAGAACCCCCGCGAAAGGTGAAAATCCGCGAAGTAGAAACCATATGTTTATATGGTTATTTTTATATTGTCATGCTTGGGTCACAGATTTGCACAGAAACAAAGGAGGTTGTAGAGACAGGAACTTTATTCAAACACTGCAAACAAACATTTGTCTCTTATTCAAAAGTTTAAACTGTGCTCCATGACAAGACAGAGATGACAGTTCCGTCTCACAATTAAAAGAACGCAAACATGTCTTCCTCTTGAAAGGAGTGCGCGTCAGGAGCAGAGAATGTCAGAGAGAGAGAGAGAAAAAAGCAAACAATCAAAAATCAATAGGGCTGTTTGGCTTTTAAGTATGTGAAGCACCGCCGGACAAAGCAGCCGCAAGGAAGGGAGCAATGTGAAGGTAGTCTTTCAGCATTTTTTAGAGGCGCGTCCATATCCTCTAGGCCAGTGTGCGAACAGCCCCTCTGCTCACACCCCCTCCGTCAGGAGCAGAGAATGTCAGAGAGAGTGAGAGACAGAGAAAAACAAACAATCAAAAATCAATATGTGCCGTTCGAGCTTTTAAGTATGTGAAGCACCGTGCGGGAAGCATGTCGCTTGACAAAGCAGCTGCATGGAAGGGAGCAATGTGAAGATAATCTTTCAGCATTTTTAGACAAGTGTCCATATTGTCTAGGGGTGTGAACAGCCCCCCTGCTCACACCCCCTCCGTCAGGAGCAGAGAATGTCAGAGCAAGAGAGAGAGAGAGAAAAGCAAACAATCAAAAATCAATACATGCTGTTTGATCTTGTAAGTATGCGAAGCACCGTGCGGGAAGCATATCGCTTGACACAGCAGCCACATGTAAGCCCAGCAAGGAAGGGAGCAATGTGAAAGTAATCTTTCAGCGTTTTTTGAGGAGTGGCCGTATCCTCTAGGGGTGCGAACAGCCCCCGTGCTCATAATATATTTGAGGAGTTTTATTTAATATAAAATCAACTGGGCAAATCAACAAAGGAAGTATGTACCAGAAATTAAAAGACCCATTGTCCACAGAAATCCACAAACCAG
The DNA here is from genome assembly GCF_900747795.2 of Erpetoichthys calabaricus. NCBI lineage: Eukaryota > Metazoa > Chordata > Cladistia > Polypteriformes > Polypteridae > Erpetoichthys > Erpetoichthys calabaricus. The sequence goes on along the minus strand of NC_041400.2, from coordinate 89,794,640 downwards.
CAAAAATCCACGATATATATTTAAATATGCTTACATATAAAATCCGCGATCCGCAAGTGAAGCCGCGAAAGTCGAAGCGCGATATAGCGAGGGATTACTGTAAATGGATTTTACTCTGCAAAAAATGAAATGTAAGCAAAAATATTTCTATCATGACATTAAATCTTGTTTTCCTTACTGTAAGAATTTTTGACTTATCAAAAAATTTGTATTTATGATTATTTAGTTTACTTTAAGAAATCTGATCAAATAAAAGCAAAATAACTTCATTTATAGTTTTTTGTCTAGTTTTTGTAATGCATTTTTTGCAGTGTAAATGGATTTTAAATTTACTGACCAACTGCATTACATGCAAACTCAGGCATCAGCTTTTCAGGATTGCACTTTAAACTGGTTTTGAACTTGGATGGAGAGGACCCGAATGCTGCCTTATGTCTGCAACACCTGAAATAGGAGTAAGAGACACTGAGGAAATGAAAGTGAGGTGTATTAAATACTCCCGTAATCAGTTACTTGCACTGCGATCTCGAGCGCCTAAACAGCTCAGTTACGCTTTACCAGATGAGCGGTTTGTCCAAATTCAGAGAGGGTAACATGCCAGCACAAGACTAAATGCAAAGCGAAAAGATTTTGAACTGGTCTACCATCTGATGTAATAGGAAATGTTAAATCGCTGTCAAATAAGATGGATGAACTCTCTACGCTCATAGCAGGTTATGGAGCATTCAAATACAGTGGTATTTTGTGCTTTACAGAGAGCTGGCTTAAACCTGATATACCTGACACTGTTTTAATGCAGAATGGACTTCATCTTATTTGAGAAGACAGAAATCCAGTGTGGTGAGGGAAAAAGAGAGGAGGTGGACTGGTCATCTATGTGAATAAAGAATTGTGTTAAAGGGAGCATATTACAGTTAAAACTACAGTTTGTAATTCAGACATTGAAATTCTGGCTGTTGGAATTCATTCATGTTATTTGCTCAGGGAGATGAATTATATCATCATTATTAATGTTTATATTGCTCTCTCCGCAAATGGGGACCTAGCAATGGAAATGATTCATTCTGTCACCAACATCTTAATGATGCCTCACTCCAACTCTGCAGTTTTAATATGTACTAACTTCAACCATGTGACTTTGGAACAAACAATGACAAATTTCTATCAGTTTGTGACTTGCTCCACTCAAGAAAATAACAAGCTGGACTTGTATTCAAATGTTAAAGATGCCTTTAATTATAATTTACTGGCTTCTGTTAGGCAAATCTGACCACAGACTGATTCATCTTATTTTCAGTTACAAGCCTGTTATTTGACTGCAACTTGTTACCACCAGAATAGTGAGGAAGTGGAGCCTGGAGGCTGAAATAACATTGAATGACTGTTTTCAAATGATACACTGGAAAGTGATGTGTGAGCCACATGGGGACGATATTGAGGGACTCTGTCACTGCATACTAGAGTATATTAACTTCTGTGTCGACACAGTGGTACCCACAAAGACAGTACATTGCTTTTCAAACAATCCCTGGCTTACTAAGGAGCTAAAAGTTCTTGTGAATAAGAAAATGGAAGCACTGAAATCTGGGGGGTAAAGAGGTTCTGAAGGACATGCAGTGTGTGCTAAACAAAAAGCTGAGTGAAGGAATTGAATCTTACAAAGATAAAACAGAAAACAAACTGACTCAAAATAACATGAATAAAGTCTGGAATGGACTGGCTATAATTATGGGACTTAAGCAATCCAGGGCTCAGGTGCTAGAAGATCATCTGGACAAAGCCAATGCCTTGAACCAATTTTTTATAGCTCTGAATTCTTAAAGCATGTGCTCACCAACTTTGTGGTGTCCTCTGTCACTTGCTTAGTCTGTCCCTAAGGCTTCAGAAAGTGCAAATGCTGTGGAAAACATCCAGCATTGTTCCTGTTTTAAAGAAGGCAGGTGGCTCTTCACCTAATGACTATAGACACAGTTTTTTTGACACAGTATGTTAAAGTACCAACACGGGGTGAAGCTTGTCTAGAGTTAGTATTTTGTAATAATCAAGATAGAACTGAGGGTGTAGAGGTGATTGATCGACAAGGGTCAAGTGACCATAATATAATACAATTTTCAGTATTTTGCCAGAGTGCAGATGCAAAGACTAAAATTGTTAAGTTGAACTTTGGTAGAACAGATTTGGAGCAGATGCAACAAAGTCTAAGGAGGATAGACTAGGATAAGCTTTTAAGTGTGGAGACAGTCGAGGAGCAGTGGAACAGGTTGAAAATTGTTTTACATGTAATACAGGACAGATATACACCTATATTTATAATAAATAGGAAGTTTAAAAAAACTTGACAGTGGATTAATAAAAATGTAAAAAAGAAACTGCAAAAGAAATAACTGCTTTATAAGGCATATAAGACTAATGACTGTAAAGTGAATCATAGAGCATATGAGAACATGAGGGCAAATATTAATAAGCATATCAGGGGGCTAAAAGACAGCTGAAGAGGAATATAGCAGATAAGGCAAAAGAAGACCCTAAGAGATTCTTTCATTATTTTAGTAGTAAAAGAACAGTCAAGGAGGAGGTGAAGTGCATCAGAAATAGTAAAGGGGAATTAAAAGATACAGACAGTGAATAGCGGATGCCCTAAACTTGCATTTTTCTGAGGTCTTCACAAGTGAGAAAGTGGATAACCTCCCAGAGGTAAATGGGACTACTAAGGAGGTACTGTGGGATTTGGAAATTGTACAGGGAGAAGTACTGCTCAGATATAGGCCAGTAAGTTTAACAAGCATCACAGGAAAATTAATGGAAGGAATTATTAAGGATAAGATTGAGCAACACCTGGCAAGAACAGGAGTTTTTCGGGAACAGTCAGCATGGGTTCAGATGAGTGAGGTCGTGTTTTACTAAAATGCTGGAGTTCTATGAGGAGGCAACAAAATGATATGATCAAAGTGGAGCACATGATATTATTTATCTTGATTTTCAGAAAGCATATGATATGGTGCCACATGAGAGGTTGAGCATGAAGATAAAAGAAGTGGGAGTTCAGGATGATGTTTTTAGATGGGTGCAGAATTGTCTCAAACACAGGAAGCAGAGGGTGATGGTACGAGGAACCTTATCAGAATTGGCTGATGTTAAGAGGGGTGTTCCACTGGGGTCAGTGCCAGGGCTGCTGCTATTTTTATTATATATAAATGACTTAGATAGGAATATAAGTAACAAGGTGGTTAAGTTTGCTGATGAATCCAAGATAGGTGGATTAGCAGATACTTTGGAATCTGTTATATCCTTACAGAAGGACTTGGATAGCATACAGACTTTGGCAGATTTGTGGCAGATGAAATTTAATGTCAGTAAATGTAAAGTATTACACATTGGAAGTAAAAATGTTAGGTTTGAATACACAATAGACAGTCTGAAATTCAACAGTACACCTCATGAGAAGTGTTTAGGTGTCATAGTGGACTCTAAGCTATCAACTTCCCGACATTGTTCAGAATTCATGAAGAAGGCAAACAGAATGTTAGGAATATACAGCACAATGTGTGGAGTATAAGTCTAAGGAGGTTATGTTCAAGCTCTATAACACACTGGTGAGGTCTCATCTGGAATACTGTGTGCAGTTTTGGTCTCCAGGCTACAAAAAGGATATAGCAGTGCTAGATAAGGTTCAGAGAAGAGCAACCATGCTGATTGAAGGGCTACAGTGGATGAATTATGAGGAAAGATTAAAAGAGATGTCTTTTCAGTTTAAGCAAAAGACGATTAAGAGGTAACATGATTGAAGTGTTTAAAATTATGAAGGGAATCAGTACAGTGGATAGAAACTGTTATTTTAAAATGAGTTCATCAAGAACACGGGGACACAGTTGGAAACCCGTTAAGGGGGAATTTCACACAACAGTAGGACATTTTTCTTTATACAAAGAATGATAGACACTTGGAATAAGCTACCAAGTAGTGTGGTAGACAGTAAGACTTTACAACAACAACATTTATTTATATAGCACATTTTCATACAAAAAGTAGCTCAAAGTGCTTTACATAATGAAGAAAAGAAAAATAAAAGACAAAATAAGAAATTAAAATAAGACAACATTAGTTAACATAGAAAAAGAGTAAAGTCCGATGGCCAGGGTGGACAGAAAAAGCAAAAAAAAAAAACTCCAGAAAGCGGGAGAAAAAAATAAAATCTGTAGGGGTTCCAGGCCATGAGACCGCCGAGTCCCCTCTGGGCATTCTACCTAACATAAATGAAATAGTCCTCTTTGTAGTTAGGGTTCTCACGGAGTCACTTGATGCTGATAGTCATACAGACTTCTGGCTTATAATCCATCCATCATTGTTGGAACATCATGGTGCTTTGAGTTGGTGGACACCGGAAAAGGAAACAGAAGAGAGAGTAGGGGTTAGTACAGATTTTAGAGCCGCCATGAATAGTTATTATAATGAATTGGATATACAAAGTATCAGGATTAAATTACAGTGAAGTTATGAGAAGGCCATGTTAAAATAATGTGTTTTCAGCATCTTTTTAAAGTTCTCCACTGAATTAGCCTGGCGAATTCCTATTGGCATTCTATGCCAGATTTTAGGTGCATAACAGCAGAAGGCCACCTCACCACTTCTTTTAAGTTTTGCTCTTGGAATTCCAAGGAGACACTCACTTGAGGATCTGAGGTTGCGATTTGGAATATAAGACGTCAGACATTCCGATATATAAGATGGGGCGAGATTATTTAAGGCTTTATAAACCATAAGCAGAATTTTAAAGTCAATCCTGAATGACACAGGTAACCAGTGTAGTGACATCAAAACTGGAGAAATGTGCTCGGATTTTCTTTTCCTGGGAAGGATTCTAGCAGCTGCATTCTGCATTACAGTAATCTAGTCGACTGAAAACAAACGCGTGAACTAATTTCTCAGCATCTTTCAATGATGTAAGAGGTCTAACTTTTGCTATGTTTCTTAAGTGAAAAAATGCTGTCCTAGTGATCTTAGGGACTTTCAAAACTCAACTTGATGTTTTTTGGAAGAAATAAGTTGATAGGACTGGTGAGCTTTTTTGGGCTGAATGGCCTGTTCTCGTCTAGATTGTTATAATGTTCTTATGTTCAGACCAGTGGCATTTACATCTCTGAGCAGAATATAAGGACTTATAATACTCTCTAAATATGTCAGTTATATTTTTATAGTTAATAGTTTTATCTCCATTTGTGTTGTTAATTGCTGTTATTGCATTATGGACTTCCTGCTTGTGGATTTGTTGGAGTAAGATCTTCCTCCAAGTTCATAATAATGATGTCACGATTTAAAGATAAGCTGTTCCATTTCTTTAGTAGTCAACAGGTTAAATTGTGATTGCAAAAGTCTTTTTTTATAGGTTGCCTCATTTGGAGCCCAGGCATATTCTAGATCTATTCTGTCAATTTCACTGATTAACTCAGACACCTTCTTGGTGTCCAGTTTATTTTTGTGAGAAGGATATGAAATAATCTGCCCTCTTAAAAATGCCATCAGAGTTTCCAAGAATATACCTCCTCTGTGGATACATTTGTCTCAAGAAAGTAATCGATTTTCTAGTATATGAATTCTCTACAGTTCTCATAAGCTAATGACAGCCAGCTACGAGATGAGTGTGTAGGATGCAGTAATTTAAGCTCCATGATCAGATGGGCATGGTCAGACATAACGATAGTGTTGTACTTACAAGATTCATTAGTGGGCAAAAAATTATTGTCTATGAAGAAATAATCAATTCTTGAGTAACAATGATGTACGAGTGAGAAGACAGAGTATGCTCTTAGGTTAGGATTTAAGAACCTCCATGGGTCAGATAAGTTATGATCTGTTACAAACTGTATAATTATCTTTGCAGCATTAGACGTTATGACCATTGTATCTGAGGATTTATCCAAGTCTGGATTTAAAACTCAAAGTCTTTGGCCATAATATTTAAGTGAGTGTTCACATTAGGGATAGATGCAAATACATTTTGGAAGAAAGCTCTATCATAGATATAGGTGCATAGATATTAATCATACTCATTTTACTATTAGATAAATTGCCCATCACCATGACATATCACCCTTCAGTTTCAGATATTGCATCTGACAGTAGAAATGGAACAGTTCTGTGTATTAAGATTCCATCACCCCTGGTTTTCTTTGTATAGCTAGAGTGAAATATTTGTCCAGACCATTCTCTTTGCAACTGAAACTGTCATTTGCTTAATAAGTGAGTCTCCTGTAAAAAATACTATCTTGGCAATTAGACTTGTTAAGTGCAATAGTACTTTCTTTCTCTTTAATTCATAATTGAGACCCTTGACATTCCAGCTCACAAAGTTCACTATTTGGTTATGGAAATATTTCTTGTGAACTTTTGTTGACATTTTGTAGTCTTAGGTTAAGGTAGTATATTGTACATATGATAACTTTGACATAGGTTTCATATTATTACCAAGTGATACAGCTATGAAGTGTATTGTTATGTTGTCACTAATGGTTCTTGGGGTATAAGGGATAAAAAGAAATAGCATTGCTCTCTTTCTCTCCACCCCCTAGCCCCCATCCCACCAAGAATTTACATCTCATATCATGAAGACCTTTGAAAGACTAATCCTGGAATATATGAGTCCTCTTGTGTTGGACCACCTTGACCCTCTTCATTTTGCGGAAAAGATTGGAGTGGAGGAAGTATTTATCTATATGCACCAAAAGGCTTATTCTTACCTGGACAGCACTGTGAGGATTATGTTTCCTTATTTCTCCATTGCTGTCAATACTACCCAGCCATCCCTTTTTAAGGGATAAGCAGGTGGATAATGGACTATCTACCAGGCAGACTGCAGTTTGCAAGACTCAAGGACTGTGCTTTCTGATACAGATGTGAGCAAAACTGGAGCACCACAAGGGACAGTCCTGTCTGATTGTTCTCTTCACTCTGTACACCTCAGACTTCAAATATAACACCAAGTCCTGACACCGGCCAAAATTCTCAGGTGATTCTGCACTTATGGGGTGTATTGATAAAGGGGATGAAACAGAGTATATTTTTAGTATTTGGTACACTATTGTGTTAGTCAATGAAGGGAAATTGTCCTTTAACTTGACCTTAAGGGGTCAGAGAGCAGGGTACAGGAGTCAGGTGGAGACATTTGTTTCTTGGTGCAAAGAGAATTGTCTGCATCTTAACATCAGCAAAACCAAGGAACTGGTTATTTAGTTTCACCTCACCAGAAAGCCTCAATGTTTGGTCATTATTCAAGGAGTAGATGTAATAATAATAATAATTCATTACATTTATATAGCGCTTTTCTCAGTACTCAAAGCGCTATCCACAGAGGTGGTTCAATACCACAAGTACTTGGGGGTCCACATTAATGACATGATGGACTGGTCTCGGAACACAGAGGAATTATATAAGAAAGGGCAGAGCAGGCTCTTCTTTCTTAGGAGACTGTGTTCCTTTAATGTGAAAAGTGACATCCTTCACATCTTCTATAACTCTCTGATGGCCATTGTGATTTTCTACACACCTTGTTGTGCTGGGCAGGTAACATCACTTCAGTAAGCCCACCAAATAATTAAGCTAATTAAAAGAGAAAGCTCAGTTATAGGACACACAATGGACCCCCTGGAGGTCGCAGTGAAGGAGAGAATTAAAACAAAACTGAGTGCCATTATGAACAATGTTGCACATCCTCTCTCTGACACACTAACACTGAGTACTTTCAGGCAACAAATTATTCAGCAAAAGTGTGTCAAGAAACACCACTAGGGCTCCTTTATATCAACAGCAATAATGCCTAACTGCCAAGTCAGAACTTTTCTTTCTTTTGAATTTTCTTGCTTTATAGTCATCCCTGAATGTGTTCAGACCAAGGTGTGTGTGTTTATTTATTTAATAACCTACCTATTCATGTGTTTATTTAGTGCTTCTGTAAAAAGCCAAATTTCCCCTGGCAACAAATGAAGATCTATCTATCTATCTATCTATCTATCTATCTATCTATCTATCTATCTATCTATCTATCTATCTATCTATCTGTCTGTCTGTCTGTCTGTCTGTCTGTCTGTCTGTCTGTCTGTCTGTCTGTCTGTCTATCTATCTATCTATCTATCTATCTATCTATCTATCTATCTATCTATCTATCTATCTATCTATCTATCTATCTATCTAAGTGGGACTGGGTGGGCGGTGTGGAGTTTGTGGTTTTTATTTTTGAATTGATGTTTTCATGTTTATGATGTTTATGTTTGATTTGCTCTAACTTGTATTTGCAAATATACTTAATAAAAATTTGACAATAAAAAATAAAAAGATTAATAAAGCAGTATAATCTTCTACCTTTCAAGTGAATTATGACCTTTTACATTTCCTAAGAGACACTTTGTTTAATATCCCAAAAGAGATAAAAATGTTTTAATGTGTTTTTACTGACAATAATTTAGCTTAAACCATCTGTTTTGGTGTAGTATTTTGACCCTTATTTGATGGCAGTGAATATTTGCATTTCTTCTACAATCCTGGTGGGAGCAATTTAAAGACTACCCACAGGCTTTAAAATTAGCATTTTAAGCTAATATTAAAACATTTCCCTTATTGTAATAAAAGCCACTTTTATAATTTCATATTTGTAAAACAAAAACTATGATTATAAGGAAATGAACATGCTAAGCAGAAAAATGAACACATGACTTATATTGTAGTTGGAGGAATTGGGTTAATCACATATGGGTGAGCTAAAGAAACTCTAGCTGGAGGACAGTACTGCTGTGGGTAGCATATAGCTCATACTTTTGGTGAAAAAGGACAATCACCTATGACCTTAGTCACAGTATTGAGTAAATGCTTTGTTTAGGAAGGCCACATGGTTGGGAAGTGGAGAGGTAAAAAATATGTCATGACATTTCTAACCCACTTAACCCAGGCCAGGGTTGTTGGGGCACTGAAGCCTATCCAAGCTAACAAACGTGAGAATGCACCATTGTGCTGTCCCTACGTTAAAAATTTCATTTAAAAATGTTTGTTTCCTATGTATTTTTGAAACATGACTTTTTCTTCTTGCAAATGTTACTTGAGATGGAGTTCTTATATTTAATAGTAATCAAATATTTTCTAAGTGAGAGTCTTTATAGCAAGCCCTCTATGCAGAAGAAACCTGACCCTAAGCCAAAAAGTCCACAACAGAAATAAAGTGCTATATTACTTCAGTTTTATGAAAACAGCTGTTGCATTTTACAGTAAATGTCACTGAATGTAAAAGTCAAAATTAGACATCAGAAAGTATGGATTGGGCACATATTTCATGCTGCCTTTTATAATAAATTGGCAGAACAAAAATCTTGAGGCTCAAAACTGTTAATTTTCTTAGTTAATTCTAAAGTGATTTATGATACGGGGGAATTTAATGGTATCATAGTGGGACATTATTTGAAACTAAATTGATTATAGCTAGTTTTGGTAATCACAGTCAACTGGTATGATAGCAAATTTAAATCTTATTTTCCCTTTTCGCTTATCAATTTATGCAAATAAACTTTTTTTATGTTTTTTGCATAAACTCACATCAGCCAGAGGTTTAAACTGTGTTTGAAGCCCAGCTATGGGATTCTTCTCCTCAGCTGTAACACTGTTATCTAAATCAGCTCCTGTTATAAAAGACTACCTAATAAAATTTCAAACTGTATGATTTGAAAAGGATATTAAATCTACACCCAAGATAATATTGATTTCTTCTTTAGTGCAGTATGAATAGAGTACTTTTTTATACCATGACTAAACTGACACTATCAAAAAACAAAGAAATTTGATGTGATAGAAATTATGTGGTACAGTTATTTTAATAGTTGCAGAGTGTACTCTTCATTGTTTTAGTATAGTTTCAGATTCTGGGGCTACTGTCACCACATGTCTTGTGCAACATTTGTCACAGTCATTCAAACAAGATAAAAGAGTCGTAAAATGATAAAACTCTTCAGAGCTATGCTGCAATTGAATCATAAACAGGCTGCAAGCCTCAGGATAAGGATAATAAATAATGAACATAAGAGAGTACATAGCTAGACCAATAAAGGATTTTTTTTTACACTTTGTACTTTATTTATATAATCATAGTCAAAATCTTTGGTAATCAGATCAAAGCCTGCTAAGGTAAAAGGGAAATCACTGTAATATCCCTGTAATCTACCATCAGAAGCTTCATCATGTCATTTGATTTTCCTATGATTCCACTTGGTTATTTAAATTTAAGTATTATTTAATACATTCTTTTTTTCCTTCTTCTTCTTTTTTTTAAAAATAATAAATTGATAAATTCCTTTTAACCCTGCCATGGTGGATACACAAACCAGTGTGTTTCTTCATGCCATTCCCAAGCCCAGACAAATGGGAAGGGTTATGTCACAATTAGTGTTCGGTATAAAAGTTTGCCACATCAATATGCGGACAAAACAATAACAACAACATTTATTTATATAGCACATTTTCATACAAAAAAGTAGCTCAAAGTACATAGTGAAGAAAAGAAAAATAAAGGACAAAATAAGAAATTAAAATAAGACAACATTAGTTAACATAGAATAAGAGTAAGGTCCAATAGCCAGGGAGGACAGAAAAAACAAAACAAAAAAACTCCAGAGAGCTGGAGAAAAAAATAAAATCTGCAGGGACTCCAGGCCACGAGATCGCCCAGTCCCCTCTAGGCATTCTACCTAACATAAATGAAATAGTCCTCTTTGTATTTATGGTTCTCACTGAAGGACTTGATGATGATGGTCATGCAGACTTCTGGCTTTTAATCCATCACTGTTGGAACATCATGGTGCTTTGAGTAGATGGTGGTGGCCACCACCAAAAGGAAACCGGAAAAAGAAACAGAAGAGAGTAGGGGTTAGTACAGATTTTAGAGCCACCATGAATAGTTATTATAATGAATTGGATATACAGAGTATCAGGATTAAATTACAGTGAAATTATGAGAAGTCTATGTTAAAATAATGTGTTTTCAGCAGTTTTTTGAAGTGCTCCACTGTATTAGCCTGGCGAATTCCTATTGGCAGGCTATTCCAGATTTTAGGTGCATAACAGCAGAAGGCCGCCTCACCACTTCTTTTAAGTTTTGCTCTTGGCATTCTAAGGAGACACTCGTTTGAGGATCTGAGGTTACAATTTGGAATATAAGATGTCAGACATTCCGATATATAAGATGGGGCGAGATTATTTAAGGCTTTATAAACCATAAACAGAATTTTAAAGTCAATCCTGAATGACACAGGTAACCAGTGTAGTGACATCAAAACTGGAGAAATGTGCTCGGATTTTCTTTTCCTGGTTAGGATTCTAGCAGCTGCATTCTGCACTAGTTGCAAACGATTTATGTCTTTTTTGGGTATTCCTGAGAGGATTGCATTACAGTAATCTAGTCGACTGAAAACAAATGCGTAAACTAATTTCTCAGCATCTTTCAATGATATAAGAGGTCTAACTTTTGCTATGTTTCTTAAGTGAAAAAATGCTGTGCTAGTGATCTGATTAATATGCAATTTAAAATTCAGATTACAGTCAACAGTTACCCCTAAGCTTTTTACCTCCGTCTTGACTTTTAATCCTAATGTATCCAGTTTATTTCTAATAGCCTCATTGTATCCATTATTGCCAATCACTACAATTTCATTTTTCTCTTTATTTAGCTTGAGAAAGTTACTAATTATCCATTCAGAAATACAAGTAAGACATTGTGTTAGTGAATCAAGAGAATCAGGGTCATCAGGTGCTATTGATAAATACAGCTGTGTGTCATCAGCATAGCTGTGGTAGCTCACGTTGTGCCCTGAGATAATCTGACCTAACGGAAGCATGTAGATTGAGAAGAGCAGTGGACCCAGGATAGAGCCTTGTAGAACACCATATAGGATATCATGTGTCTTTGAGTTGTAATTACTGCAACTAACAAAAAATTTTCTCTCTACCAGGTAGGATTCAAACCAATTTAAGACACTGCCAGAGAGGCCCACCCATTGACTAAGGCGATTTCTAAGAATATTGTGATCAATGGTGTCAAATGCGGCACTCAGATCTAAAAGGATGAGAACAGATAAATGGCTTCTGTCTGCATTTACCCGCAGGTCATTTACTACTTTAACGAGTGCAGTTTCTGTGCTGTGATTTGTTCTAAAACCTGACTGAAATTTATCAAGACTAGCATGTTTATTGAGGTGGTCATTTAACTGCATAATGACTGCCTTCTCTAGAATTTTACTTAAGAAAGGCAGGTTAGAGATGGGTCAAAAATTTTCAAGAGCAGAGGGGTCAAGATTATTTTTCTTAAGTAGGGGTTTAACTACAGCAGTCTTAAGACAGTCTGGGAAGACCCCCTTATCTAATGACGAATTTACTATGTCAAGAATACTATCAATTAGCACGCCCGATACTTCTTTGAAAAAACTTGTTGGTATTGGGTCAAGGACGCAGTTGAAGGGTTCAGTTGAGAAATTATTTTATGTAAATCAGGTAAATCTATCCTAGTGAAAGAGTTTAATTTGTTTATAACGGAATACTGGGGTTTAGGAGGATCCTCAGTGTTGGGGAGATATACTATGTTATTTCTAATACAGTATCATTAATTTTTTGATTAAAAAAATACAGCAATAGCCTCACAGGTTTTACTGGAAGTACTTAGGAGGCATTCCTTTGAGTTACCTGGGTTTAGCAGACAATCAATTGTCGAGAATAAGACTCTGGGATTACTAGCATTGTTATCTATAATCTTAGAGAAATAGCAGCGCCTCTCAAGACGGACTGTGTTATTGTATTCTGTTATTTTAACTTTTAATATATCAGTGGATAGTTAGTTTAGTCTTCCTCCATTTACACTCAGCTCTACGGCATGTTCTCCTTAAATCAGACACTCTTTGGGTCTTCCATGGTATAACAATGCTAGAAGATTTTTTAACTGTCTCACTTTAGTGTTAAATCTTTCCACCTTACTATTTACATTATCCTCGCTATTATAGTTGGCACTATAAACGGACTGATTGTTTAGAATGTTTCTGAGTTTTAACGCTGCTGATGATTCAAAGAAGCGTTTTTAACAATATGCTTCTCATGAATGTTTTTTATCAATATTTCTATATTAAATAGTAGAATAAAATGGTCTGATAGACCAATATCAATAATCTGCTTTACATAAACCTTTAGTCCTTTAGTAATTACTAAGTCTAACGTATGACCTGCTTTATGTGTAGGCTGATTAACGAGCTGTCTCAAATCAAAAGAGTCCAGGAGGTTCATGAATTCTTTTACTTTTTGGTCACACTGATTATCTATATGAAAGTTAAAGTCGGCGACTATTAAGAGTGTGTCATAGTTCGTAATTAAAATTGACATTAAGTCAGAGAATTCCTCAAAGAAAGACGCGTTAAATTTAGGAGGTCTATACACGGATAATACTAGAACGTGAGAATCTCCATGAATAACAATGGCGAGATACTCAAAGGACTTGAATTTACCAAAACTGACATCTTTACATTTTAACCGGCTTGAGTAAATGTTTGCTAGGCCGCCGCCTCTTTTTCCTTGGCGATCCTCACAAGTAAAATTGTAATCCGGAGGCACAGATTCGATTAAACCACCTGTGCCATCTGAGCTAAGCCATGTTTCACTTAGTGCAATAAAATCAATTTTTCTATCACTAATAAGATCGTTGATAAAAAAACATCTTGTAAGTTAAAGCTCTAATATTTAATAGTGCCATATTTAATGTTTCAGAGGGGCAGAGATGAATACTAGGTGCTTTATTGATATTTGGTGCAGGAACTAAGTTATTTTTGTTAGCGCCACTCTGTGTGTATTTTTTATTTAATCTATAGTCTGTTTTTATAGTTTTAATACATTGTTCATCTAAAGTAGTAATTGTAATTAAATTATTGGTGGTTATGCCGTATTGCCCAGATTTTCTAGATGCATTGATATTGGTTATTAGAGTATTAATGTTGTGCACTTTTACGGAAGATTTTATTAAACAATTATCATGTCCAAGCACAGCAATAGCATTTCAGAAGGGGTTAAGAGTAGAGATAGATAGTCAAGATAAAGGAATTACCTTAGATATGTTTTCGGAGAGGACCCGGGCACCAAATCTGTTCGGATGCAGGCCATCTTGCTGGAAGAAACGCGGCCTTTCCCAAAAGAGGTCCCAGTTGTTGATGAATCCGATGTCTTGATTCTTGCAGAAGCCTTGCAGCCAGTTGTTTAATCCTAGCAGACAACCGTAGTACTCATTTGATCGTCTGACGAGAGGTAGTGGACCCAAAATGAAGATCTTTGCCGATGGGGTCCTCTCCTTCGTGTCTTTAATTAGTGCTGCGAAGTCAGCCTTGAGAATTTCTGACTGTCGGTGCCTTATGTCATTCATGCCGGCGTGCAATACAACCGATCCAACTGCCCTCTTCTTGTGCTTCTCATAGATTGCCGACTCACGTCTCATCACATCTCGGACACGAGCACCGGGAAAACAAGAAACAAAAGATTTCCTATTAGGGCATGCGATATTGAGGTTTCTAACAATTGAATCACCTACCACTATTACATCATCAGGGGTTGAAGGTAAACTGGGGACGCGGAGAGGGTTGAACCAGTTCTGAGTCGAGATGCTCGCCTGTGCCGATGGAGGTGTTCTAGCCTTGAACCCTCGCCTGCATAGCTGAAATACGCCGAGGTCTTCATCGGTGTCGTCGTCGCTCCTACGAGGCGCGGGGGTGAAATTTACTTGAGCAGCACAACGCGGGGTTGCAGTTACGTCGATTCCAGATGGCGAGGATGGTTATGGCGAGGATGGTTTATCCAGCAGCCGAGCCTTCAAATCCCTAAGGTATCTTCATCTGGACAGGAGTTTCTGAATCTGTTTGTCGAGTGCCTGGAGTTCTTCTAAAATGACGGCAACGCGATTCATCTCACTGTCGGCCATTGTCTGCTTCTGCTTCTGCTTCCGCTTTGTGCCCTAGGAAGAATGAGAGAGAGAGATTGGTTAGCAGGGCTAACGTGGATTGGTTCTCCACGACTTTTCCTGATACTGATTTCCATACCAGATCGCTTGAGGCCCAGGTTAACAACAGCTGCCACCAGTACTGTTAGCCAACAGGGTGCTGGGGGAAATCGGGGTACTGCTGGAGGAGGAAGGTTGGGAGAGTGGAAATGAGGGTAGGAGCTTTGAATGTTGGTAGTATGACCAGTAAAGGGAGAGAGTTAGCAGATATGATGGAAAGAAGAAAGGCTGATATATTGTGCTTGCAAGAGATGGAAAAGTAGTAAGGTCAGGTGTATCGGAGGTCGGTTCAAATTGTTCTATCATGGTGTGGATGGGAAGAGAAATAAGGTAAGGGTTATCCTGAAGGAACAGTATGTCAAGAGTGTTTTGGAGGTGAAAAGATTGTCAGACAGAGTATTGATTATGAAGCTGGAAACTGAAGGTGTGATAATGAATGTTATTAGTGCATATGCCCCGCAAGATGGGTGGGTGAAGGATGAGAAAGAAGATTTCTGGAGTAAGTTGGATGAAGTGGTGGATAGTGCACCCAAGGGAGACAAAGTGGTGATTGCAGCAGATTTCAATGGACATGTTGGTGAAAGGAACAGAGGGTATGAGGAGGTGATGGGTAGGCATGGTGTCAAGGAGAGGAACAAAGAAAGTAAAATGGTAGTGAATTTTGCTAAAAGGATGGACATGGTTGTGTTGAATACGTATTTTAAGAAGAGGGAGGAACACGGTGACGTACAAGTGTTGAGGAAGATACACACAGGTGTACAGTACACCCTCGAAATTTGCTGGGGTTACATTCCTAGAGCACCTACAAATTGTGAAAAACCTCGAATTATGAATGTGGTTAAAAAATGCCTATTTTTATAGTTTAAACCTTAAATATGCCCCCAAAACACTTTAATTTCATTTCAACCTCAGCTTAATACATTACCTAAAAAAAAGAATGTAAATGTAAACCCATCTACTGTACAGTACTGTACTGACATGTCACCCGCAGTGCTAGAATGTAAAATACCAATGTTACCGCTATATGTACTGTAATTCATGCAAGCGTGTTTTCATTGCCAGAAGCCTTAGAAGGTGCGGGGCTTTTCAAAGGCATCTTGGCTTTAACCCTTAAACTGCCACATACTTGGGGGATAATGCATCCCTGGACGCCAAATACTTTTGTGCTGCACTTTAAGTAAACGTCACAATTAACAAAGAAAAAGTGAAATTTTAATGGAAAATGTTTTTTTTTCATGCAAAGAGCATCTCAATTACTGCAACAATGATCATTTTACACACTGCCAATGAACTGTAAAAACTATTTAAAAAACTACTGTAACAATATGTACAAGGTGCAACTGACACCATTGATGAAATTCAGTAAATTACTGAGCCAACTGCGCTTGAACTGGCTGCATGCAAGCACACAGAGGTACAGTAATCCCTCCTCGATCGCAGGGGTTGCGTTCCAGAACCCCCCGCGAAAGGTGAAAATCTGCGAAGTAGAAACCATATGTTTATATGGTTATTTTTATATTGTCATGCTTGGGTCACAGATTTGCACAGAAACACAGGAGGTTGTAGAGAGACAGGAACTTTATTCAAACACTGCAAACAAACATTTGTCTCTTTTTCAAAAGTTTAAACTGTGCTCCATGACAAGACAGATATGACAGTTCCGTCTCACAATTAAAAGAATGCAAACATATCTTCCTCTTCAAAGGAGTGTGCGTCAGGAGCAGAGAATGAATCAGAGAGAGGGAGAAAAGCAAACAAATCAAAAGGGCTCTTTGGCTTTTAAGTATGCGAAGCACCGCCGCACAAAGCAGTTGCAAGGAAGGCAGCAGCTCACACCCCCTCCGTCAGGAAGAGAGAATGTCAGAGAGAAAATCAATACGTGCCCTTCGAGCTTTTAAGTATGCAAAGCACCGTGCGGGAAGCCTGTCGCTTCACGAAGCAGCTGCACAGAAGGGAGCAACGTTAAGGTAATCTTTCAGCATAGACGAACGTCCGTATCGTCTAGGTGTGCTAACAGCCCCCCTGCTCACACCCCCTCCGTCAGGAGCAGAGAATGTCAGAGCAAGAGAGAGAGAGAGAAAAGTAAAAATCAAAAATCAATACGTGCTGTTTGATCTTTTAAGTATGCGAAGCACCGTGCAGAAAGCATATTGCTTGATAAAGCAGCCATATGTAAGCCCAGCAAAGAAGAGAGCAATGTGAAGGTAATCTTTCAGTGTTTTTTTGAGGAGCGGCCGTATCCTCTAGGAGTGCGAAGAGCCCCCGTGCTCACAATATATTTGAGGAGTTTTATTTAATACGTAAAACGCGCTCTGGTTGGGTAGCTTCTCAGCCATCTGCCAATAGCGTCCCTTGTATGAAATCAACTGGGCAAACCAACTGAGGAAGCATGTACCAGAAATTAAAAGACCCATTGTCCGCAGAAATCCGCGAACCAGCAAAAAATCCACAATATATATTTAAATATGCTTACATATAAAATCCGTGATAGAGTGAAGCCACGAAAGTCGAAGCGCGATATAGCGAGGGATTACTGTAAACGCTGATGCTAGCAGGCTAGCGGCTCAATCCCAGAGACAGTGAGGCTGCAGTGCTGTAGGGACCGGCAGTGGTCATACGCTGGCTGCTCAATGAATGTACAGCACTGACTGATCAGCTCCAGTGTGCTGGTAAATTGCTCTGGGAACCGACAATAGCGTTCAATGAATGTACGTTGCCGAATATACTCGGCTCCTACGTGCTGGAAAATGGCACTGGGAAACGACTATAGCCGGTTGCGGCGGTTTAAGGATTAAGAAGAACTAAATGGAAAACACAAGAACACTCAGCTGGAGATGCATCACAGGGCAGCAGTTAATCAGCAGCAAGATTGACACCGTTGAGAAGACGGTAATTTATTTTTATGGTGGATATTCCAGGGACACACCCAGCCTTGATCCAACCCGCACACAAACAGAGACAAAAACAAAGCAAACCGGTAATCAAACAGCAAATAAAGAATGTAATGAAAACAAATGAAAACAACGATACCACCCCTGTTCTCCTTACGGCGATTATACATTAAATACAACAAAGCACCAACAAAACACACACAGTAAAGTCCATGAAAAACAGCAACAGATGAAATGTAATGATGAAGATAGATAATCCAGAGATCCGCATGTTGAATGGGAATGTAAAGATAGTCCTACCGGTAGTTCCTGAAATAGTGAAGCTGGATGGATGGGTTCAGGAGTGCTCCTTTTTTCGCAGGATAGTAATGAATCCACTTTCAGTCCTCATGTACACAGGTAGACGGCAAACAATCCAGACCCCAACCACGAAAAGATCCAGGACAAAACAAATAAGTACAGGTAACCGAACAGAAGGCAGGCAGAGAGACAGGAACTTGAAACACAAATTGCAAAAACTTTTTTTTCTTTTGGTCACTGGCCCCCCTTTTTAAAGCTGCGTGGACATCCTTCGACCCCAACAGCCCCTGCACCCTCAGCAGAAGACCAATCAGAGCCACTGCAGGGACTGCTGGGAGTTACAGTTTCAAATTCTAGTAGAGTACGCTCTCGGATTGGCTACTTTCACCATCCCAAGCCGCGCTTTCCTGCTTCCTGTTCTCTCTACAGTGCAGTATTGCCACGAAAAAAGCCATAAAAAATTGCGGAGGATATTTGAGGTTTCTGCTAACAATTATTAGTTAGGTTCTAAGGAAAAATCTGCGAACGACTGAGGCCATGAACCCTGAACCGTGTCTTCGCAGGGGTCTACTGTATTATATCCTATGCTGGCAGGTCAGTCTGAAGAAGACTGAAGAAGTGGTGGCGGGGAAAGAGTAGTTAGGTAGCATAGGATGGTGTTCTGTAGGATGACTTTGAAGATCAAGAAGAGGAGTAGAGTGAGGAATGAGCCAAGGATCAAATGGTGGAAGCTGAAAACTGTAAGGTGGAGTTCAGGGAGGAGGTAAGGCAGGTACTAGGTGGCAGTGAAGAGTTACCAAATAGCTGGGCAACTACAGCAGAAGTGGTACGGGAGACAGCTAAAAGGGTGCTTGGTGTGACGTCTGGACAGATGAAGGAAGACAAAGAAACCTGGTGGTGGAATGGGTAAGTACAGGAGAGTAAACAGAGGAAGAGGTTGGCGAAGAAGTGGGAGAGTCAGAGAGATGAAGAAAGTAGACAAAAGTACAAGGAGATAATGCATAAGGTGAAGGAAGAGTTTGCGAAGGCCAAAGATAAGGGGCCTCATGTATAACGCCGTGCGTAGAACTCACACTATAACATGGCGTAAGCACAAAAGTGGGAATGTGCGTACGCACAGAAAAATCCAGATGCAGGAATTTGTACGTACGCAAACTTCCATGTTCTTCCGCTACATAAATCCCGATCAGTGTGAAAAGTAACGCACCTGCACGCGCCTTCTGTCCCGCCCCACCTCCTCCCAGAATTACGCCTCTTTGAATATGCAAATCAATATAAATAGCCTTCTGTGAAAAGACAATGGGAAAAGCACAGGGGAAAATATAAGAATTTCAGCGAATACCAAGTGGAGGCAAAGGAAAATCGTACTATTTGTTGTTTAAACAGTGGTATAATCAACAAAAGAAAGTTGATTGAGTGACATAGTGTCAGAGAAACTCGAAAGCTCAAGTTCACAAAGTCGCACAGTGCCTGAAATAAAAAAAAAGTCACATATCAAAGTCTCCATGAAAAGGCGAGTCGTAGCCCACCGTCTGAGTGTCATATGAAAGCTTATTAGGGTACAGACAAAAACAAAATAGGCACACAGTGGGAAAAAAGCATGAAATGTCAACTTTAATCTCAAAATTTCCACTTTAATCACATAGTTTATTTTGCCATTAAAGTAGAACATCATAAACTTCATCTTAAAATCGTTTAATAGTTTCTCAAATCCCATTGTAACTAAAGTACACGTTAAATGCTTTGTTCTGTATTTGATCTTCTATGTGCTCTGTGTGTGAATCACTACCTGCTTCTTAAACGAGCTTTCTCTTTCTCCGACAGGACACATAATCCATTACATTCGTGATATTACAGCTCTCTGAATAATTAAAATACTGAGATGTATATGTGATATCTTTTTCACGATGATAGGAATGAAAGCATGTTATGAAACATGGGAACACGGTGGCACAGTGCTTGTTCATGTCTCACGCAAGAGGCTTGCTGCGCCATGCGTGACCTTCGATGAAATAATTTATTACAGAAGTACTGTCTCTTTCAAACGTACTAACCTCCAATTCCTGTCCTTACTTTTCTTTCTCCAAATACCCAATCGCCACACAAACAGCTCTGTAATAGACGTGAAGCCATTTGTAAGCTTAGAACGCCGATTCTTCAAAACTTTTAAGGAACATTGAAATATCTTCGTAGTACATGTTTAATTATTCTATCCGTCTATCCTTCCAGTGTCGCATCAGCACCAGCATGAATACAGATTATTTAAATGAAGTTAAAGTTTTATCTGTATAATATAATCAACATATTTTGCTGCATTTCATCTTAAAAATGATATCGTCATGTAAATACGCGCTTTATAAAGTGGCGCAGGTTGTGCAATATTATAACTGTAGTGCAAGTTTACAGTGAGGTGATTGTACTTATAAGTACAAACAGTTCTACAAGGAGCACTTGATGGACTGATTGAGTGCGTTTATAGTTCTTGGGATGAAACTTTTTCTAAACCGCGAAGTCCATACAGGAAAGTCTCTGAAACGTTTTGCTATGGCTGAGGCAGCGTCTGTTTCATGCTGTATACCGATAATTCTCTTTCTGATCAGCTGCTGCTGTGATTCCCCACTCAGATACAGTGATGTAAATACTCCGAGTGGTGCAGTGAGAGTAATATGGAAAAAGATGATCTGCTGTGGCAACCCTTAAAGCAGCTGAAAGAAGAAGAAGATGCATTGACAGTAACAACGCTAAAGCAGTTATGGTATTTGGAATACTATGGCTATTCCCTGGACCATTATATTGCTGCAGGTTAATTACAATCAGATGCATTACACTAATAAACAATATGCAGTTAGTTTCAGTGTAAATATAAAGCCGCATCAGGAATGTGGGTCTAAGAAAGAAAGGGTGACCACACAGGAACAGTAGCATTGCCTTGATGCTCGGTGTCGCCAGTCTGCAAAACCGAGCAGAGAAATTGCGTATGAGGTATGAGGTATGAGGTACCGTGGAAATGTGCGTGGCTTTACGCCAAGTTTAGGTTTTATACATCGCGATTTGAGCATGGAAACATTCGTACGCAACATTTCTGTGCGTACGCACCATTTACACATGAGGCCCAAGGCCTATGATGAATTATATGAGAAGCTGAACACTAAGGTGGGAGAAAACTGACCTATACTGATTGGCTAGGCCCAGAGACCAACCTGGGGATGATGAGCAGCAAGTTTGGGTGATAAAGGATAATGATTGAAACATACTCACACATGAGGAGAGTGTGTTGATCAGATGGAAAGAGTACTTTGAGATGTTGAATGAAGGTCAGTAGGACCAAGACAGAATGTATGTGTGTGTGAATTAGAGAGATGCAGGGAGTAGAGTTGGTGAAGGTGGATGAGTTTAAATACTTGAGATCAACAGTATAGAGAGATGTGGAGTTTGGAAGAGAAGTGAAAAAGAGAGTGCAGTCAGGGTGGAATGGGTGGAGAAGAGTGTCAGGAGTGATTTGTGACAGACAAGTACCAGCAAGAGCAAAAGGGAAAGTTTACAAGGCAATAGTGAGACCAGCTATGTTAAAGAAGTTGACAGAAAAAAAGGAGACAGAGCTGGAGGTGGCAGAGTTAAAGAGGTAAAGATTTTCATTGGCTGTGACAATGATGGACAGAATTACGAAAGAGTACATTAGAAGGTCAGCTCAGGTTGGACAGTTTGGAGACAAAGCCAGAAAGGCGAGATTGCATTGGTTTGGACATGTGGAAAAGAGAGATCCTGGCTATACTGGGAGAAGGGTGATAGGGCAAGAGGAAAAGAGGAAGGCCTCAGAGGAGGTTTATGGATGTGGTGAGACAGGACATGCAGGTGGTGGATATGACAGAGTAAGATGCAGAGAACAGGAAGATATGGAAAAAGATGATCCGCTGTGGCTACCTCTAATGGGACCAGCTGAAAGAAGAGGATTTAATAAATTACTTTTAAAGTTTCTCCTAGTAGGTGGTAACGTACTAGACCTAAGCTGGATCTTCAGAATAGGAACAAGTCTGTAGTCAGAATTCACTAACTGGGCACTTCTGTAGACCCTGCAGTTTTGTAATAGCCTCCAGCATCTGCCCACAAGGATGTAATCAATCTCCTTCCAAGTCCAATGATGTGGCTCAGAGTGCTGAAACCAGGATCCAGCGGTCTACAGCCCTTGACCAGACCATTGGGAATGACACAATTCTCATAGCCAGACCTGTCAGTGCCAGTAGTTGCACTGAAATCACTCATGACAGAGGTGTGTTATAGTGCGGTTTAATGTCATGAGGCTGGACTTGGCCAGACTCCAACAACAAGCTGTTTCTAATGAATTTGCACACAGTTTGTGCGAGGAACTTGCAGACTTGGGTGCAACTGCTGATCCTAATGTGATGTGGAAGACCTTCCTTAATAAGACCCTGAAGGTTGCTGAGGGATGTGTTGGTGTTACTAGTATGCCCAGAAGGAGGTGCTTCATCTTGCAGGGCACCCTGGATTTCATCAAGAGGATATGCGGTGTATGGTTTGATGGCAACTCAGGTCTGTACCGAAACTTGAGAAGGATGGCTGCAAGAGATCTGATGGCAGATAAGGAGGTTTTTGTTAGAGGAATCTGTGGGCGGGGACACACCACCTATAGTCTAGTAACAAACATCCTGCTTACACAGGAAGAGGAATTAAAGCATTGTACATATCTGAATCTGTTCCTCGGAGAGTCACAGTCAGAGTAGGTGATGGAACAGTCCTTACGAATGATGCTGCAATTGTGACCCGCTGGGCTGGCTACTTTGAGCAGTTGTTTAAAACTGATCCTCCAGCTAGGACGTTGAATATCTCTGGGTCCATGGTTATTGAGGCTGATCCTCCAATTAGCTGTTAACCACCCAGTCTCACTGAGATTCCACAGGTGGAGAACCAGCTGAAGGCAGGAAAGGCTGCAGGGATCTGTGGTATCCGGGGTGAACTTCTCCAGGCTGGTGGTAAGGCTGTCCTCCTTGCATTGCAAGAAATCTGATTCTATTTGGGAGATGGCATCATCCCAAATGACTGGAAAATGGGACTTGTCGTCCTTATCTGGAAAGTGAAGGGTGAGAGCCTGGATTGCAGCAACTAGAGGGGGATAACACTGCTCTCTGTGCCAAGTAAGGTCCTTTCTACAGTCATCCTCAGTAGGATCTGTGATCACTTGCTCACCTACCAGTGACTGGAGCAGTCTGGTTTTATGCCTAAGAAGTCTACCATCAACTGCATCCTGGTACTGAGGGTTCTCATGGAGCGCAAACATGAATATCAGCAGAGTTTCTTTGCAGCCTTTGTAAATCAAGCTATCCTGTGGGACATCCTGAGACTTTGTGGGATCCCCCCAAAGTTGCTTATTTGCCATGGCCAGTGTGTACACTTAGTACACTTTGGTGTGAGTGCTGTGCAGAGTGAAGACAGAACCTCTGCATTTTTTCCAGTTGATTCTGGAGTTTGTTAGGGGTGTGTTCCTGCTCCTAATCTGTTCAATGCTTGCATGGGCTGGGTGCTGGGCTGGGTCATGAGGTCCAGTGACTGTGAGGCATCTGTTTGTGAAGAAAGATTCACTGATCTTGACTTTGCCAATAATGCTATGATTTTTGCAGAGTCAATGGAGGCTCTGATCAGGGCTCACAAGAGACTGAATGAGGAGTCTGAGTGTCCTGGCTTGTGAGTGTCCAGGACAAAAACCAAGATCCAGGCCTTTAATGACGTCTTGGGCACAGCCATCAGCAGTGTGTCTGTCTGCGGAGAGAGTGTCAACTTTGTCTCTTGTCCTATGAAGTCAGTAAACAAACTGGGAGAACATGGGAGGTCATGAGGTTGCTGGAAAGGGGTGCGAGGCGCTCCTGAAAGCTGTGTAAAAGGACCAAGGTTCAAGTCCTTCCTATTTTGCTATATGGCTGTGACACATGGACGCCATCCAGCTGACTGAGATGAAGTCGGGACTCCTTTGGTACATCTGTCTCTTTGGAGAATACTTTGGTATGACTGGTTTGACTTTGTGTTGAACAAGCGGTTGCTCACAGAGTCTCAAATGAGGTACATGACCTGCATTGTGAGTGAGTGTAATTTACGGCACCTATAACCATGTGGTGTGATTCCCCAAGGGTGATCTGGCTCACAGGATCCTCATTGTTGAGGACTCGAATGGCTGGATCAGGCCAAGGGGACGCCCACTTAACACCTAGTTGCAGCAGATAAATGGTCGATTCTGGGGTTAGGGATTGGACCACGTGTCTGCCTGGGGGATGACAGCCTGGATCTTGAGCTGTTTTATTGTGTGATGGGTATGACAACATGCTGTATCAGTGCATGCTCCCCATCCTGACCTGACCTTTTGAAGTTACTTTACAGCCTCTTTACTCTGCCAACTGAAAAAAATATTTCAAGTGGCTCAGACTGATTTGCAAAAAAAAAAATGTTTTTAAGTTCCCGTCAAAACTTTTAGCCATTTTCTATAGATTTCAGGGTGCTGAATTCAAATCTGGCATCAGAATTCTCTATCACATTCAGTTTTTAAGAGATAAAAGTTTAAAATAAGAAAACACTATTTTAGAGAAAAAAGTAATGTATTTTTAAAATTAACTACTTTGAGTAGAAATAATTATAAATTACATATGATTGTTTTAAATATAATTAATACTTACAAAAAGAAGTCACTTTGTAGTTTTTTCCTCTTACAATTCTCTGAAGGTGTTTCACAGTGGAATGACCAACAGAAGTCTGCTAACATAGACTCCACTTTACACTGTAACACCTCTCCATTGGAGTAGTGTACTGTTGGAACCTCTGCCCATGTTCATAAAAGACTGCTCCCATATTCTCTTTTACCATTTGCTTACCTATTGCCTGGTCAAGACAATGGATGGATAAGTCTGATATCGCATTTTTCTGTAAAAAACATTCTCTCTTCTGAACAATAATAGGTGTCTTTCTAACCTTCTAAATATAAATACCAGGCTGTTTAAAAGGAAAAAAAAAAGAGAAAAAATGCTGATTGTGAACAAAACGTATGTAGTAAATATTTAATTTTGTGTTATTTCCACCTCAACTAATGTTAAAAAGAGAGATTTTTCAGCTTAAAACATACTTCAACTAATATTCTGAGGTCTAAATTTATGTATTTTGTTTTTTGTTTGTATTTGTTTGAGTTTGCTGTTATGTTGCCTTTTATTATTCTGATTTGACCTTGTGTGTCAACCGTCAGTTTTTCAGTGAGGTTCATTTCAACATAGGAAAACTTAAACTCATAGACAGAAATCCCAACATCAGCTGCTTAAGTTTAGCAAGGAGAATGTCTATTTAACTACAGTGTAGTTCATTTCAGTGGGATGACCCTGAAATGTCTGACTTTTGCTGCTTGGGTCTACTTTGCTGGGATTGAATTGCCTATTTCTCCTGCCACTTCTCATTCAAATTCTGGTAAGCATATGTCTAATGCAGCCATGCTAAATCTTACTATCGAAGCCTCTAAACTTTCACTTCTCAGCTGCGGTTCCCTTCTGCCTAAATCACTTCTAACATTGATTTGTTTCATCTTACAGAAACCTGCACCAAAAACAGGATTGTTATTTTCTTGCAGCTGTGATGTTTACTGCTTCTTTGTCATTATCCTGTTTGAGTGGCCCGAAAGAAGGGATCACAAAAATCTCTATATTCTCTCTCTTAACAGTTTCCTTTTTGTTCCGCTCGTGTGTGTGTGCTCGCGCGCACACAGTCACAATGCTAATGCTGTAGTAAACAGTATACGCTCGTACGGATGTTGACTATATGAGTGAGGCACGCCAACTCAGACAGAGAATAGGAGACGATTGCCCACAATCCCGCAGTGAGAGAGAGAGAAGAACCATCAGCTCAGTTGTGATCACATGAAGCTCAGCAGACAAAGTGTATACAGTAATCCCTCCTCCATCGCGGGGGTTGCGTTCCAGAGCCACCCGCGAAATAGGAAAATCCGCGAAGTAGAAACCATATGTTTATATGGTTATTTTTAGAATGTCATGCTTGGGTCACAGATTTGCGCAGAAACACAGGAGGTTGTAGAGAGACAGGAACGTTATTCAAACACTGCAAACAAACATTTGTCTCTTTTTCAAAAGTTTAAACTGTGCTCCATGACAAGACAGAGATGACAGTTCTGTCTCACAATTAAAAGAATGCAAACATATCTTCCTTTTCAAAGGAGTGCAAAGCAAGCAGTCAAAAAAAAATCAATAGGGCTTTTTGGCTTTTAAGTATGCGAAGCACCGCCGGTACAAAGCTGTTGAAGGCGGCAGCTCGCACCCCCTCTGTCAGGAGCAGGAAGAGAGAGGAAGAGAGAGAGAGAGAGAGATAGAGAGACAGATAAAAAAAATCAATACGTGCCCTTTGAGCTTTTAAGTATGCGAAGCTCCGTGCAGCCTGTCCTTTCAGGAAGCAGCTGCACACAGCCCCCCTGCTCACACCCCCCTACGTCAGCGCAAGAGAGAGAGAGAGAGAGAAAGTAAGCTGGATAGCTTCTCAGCCATCTGCCAATAGCGTCCCTTGTATGAAATCAACTGGGCAAACCAACTGAGGAAGCATGCACCAGAAATTAAAAGACCTATTGTCCGCAGAAACCCGCGAAGCAGCGAAAAATCCGCGATATATATTTAAATATGCTTACATATAAAATCCGCGATGGAGTGAAGCCGCGAAAGGCGAAGCGCGATATAGCGAGGGATCACTGTACATACTACTTGTACTGCAAGACCTCGCTCGTTTATTAAGTCAAAATTTATTAAAAATTTTTGCTCGTCTTGCGAAACACTCATAAACCAAGTTACTCACAAACCGAGGTTCCACTGTAATTCTACCTAAATCTTTAATGATTTTTTGTATTGTGCATCATTTAAGATTCTGATTCTTAACATCACCATCTGTATCAAACTGTTTTTACTGATACTCTAATTTCAGATTTCCTTATATTTCTCAGATCCTTTAGACTGCTGGCATTGCATTCACCATAACACATATTCTCTCAGACATAATTTGGACTCATATTTTTCAAAAATTTTTCCTTATGAACATCCCCTAGAGCTTACTCAATAATCTCTCACCAGTATTTCACTGACCTTCCTGTAATATTTTCTTCCATGAGGAAATATAGCAGTACTGCTATAATCTTCCATTTTCCAGTGTATTTCCAGCTTTATGTTCCTAGTATATTGAAAAATTCCAATAGTCCAAGCCTCTTCCTCAAAATATGAAAAATTAGTGGCAATTTCCCTTTTCAGTAAGAAATCAGGTCTGCCCATATCTAACGTTACAAATAGGCACATTCTGCAGGCAAAGTACTTTATGTCTTGTCACAAAAGCCACAAAGAGCCATAGCAAGGTTTGGGGCAGCCACCCGTATATTTGGTTTTCTGGCTGCAAATCATCGTTTAAATGATAGCACTGCTGTGCACAAAACCGAGTCCAAAACAGAGCTGAGGGAATAGGGAAAATATGGAGGCTTTCAAAGGGGAAGACAGGAAGTGAGATCAAAGGGGTCAGGCTCATGAAGGTCTTCAGCCATAGGTTCGAGCCCGGACGTGACATCACAGGGGTCGGACCTGGCAAGGTCTCCTTCCATAGGCTCAGTCCTGGAAGTGACGTCAAGAAGGCCAGGTGGAATCTCCCGTGAATGGTCTCAGGAAAGGGAGAAAAAGAGTCAGTGCACTCTGCCACATCCCGGTTTGACTCGGGACTGCCCTTACTCAAGCCCTTTAGCTGCCTCCCATGCGCACGTGTGTGACAGTCTCTAAGACAGCCAATGAGGTCAAGTAAATCTGTGTTACCTAATTAAGTTGATTGACCTAATGGAACATTAGAATAATGGATGATTTACTTCATCTTCTTCTTGCTTGAATTTTGTGTCTTTTTCTTTTTCCATTAATAGTCATCACACATCTCTTTTTATAGTTTCACTCCTTCCAAACATTTTCTGCTAGGTTTTCAGCTTTATCATTGCCAAACTTAGATTTTGCTGAAATTGTAATTGAGTACCTTCTTCCTACCGATGATGGAAATCCCTCTGCACTGGTTTTCGGTAGTCCGTTTTGACCTCACTGCACAGGTTTAACTTAAATATTGTGTAAATGTTGGGTTCGTGATCTGGTGGTTGGAGACACGAACACGGAAATCAATGGATGTTCTTCTGAGCGAGCTTTCTTTATTGCATGCATTCTGTCTCTATCTGACGTACCAAACCCCCAGTTCCTATCCTTTTTCTTTCTCCACATAACCAATCACCACACGATAAACATCTTTGTGAAATTAAAACTAGCTGTCGCAGGGTGAATACGAGCAATACATACACTAGCAGGGTCAATAAAGCATAACAAAACCCCACATCCTACATGACTTTGAAAGGAAACTGAAGCACGGCAAGTAAACCCACCAGAAAAACATGCAAATTCAAAGCAGGGAACACCCGGGACCCCTTTGCTGCAAGGCAGCAGTGCAACCTCCATGCCACCGTGCCCCCACATGATTAATACATGCTTTAATGCATTTCATCATGAAAATTATATCAAGTACTTATCTTAGCATTCTAAATGTTCAGGGAGCAGGAATATCATGAAATTAATGTATTCTGTGTGCTGCCTGTGCCTCCTCTTAGTGCAAGAGGAAGTCAGATTAACATAGCTCGGGGAACATAACACAAAGCATTGAATGTGCTACATAACTTACGACGGGGTTTGAGAAAATCTAGTAAATTAAATATTCATTTTAAGATGAAGATTAGTTTACGATGTTCTACTTTAATGACAAATTATGAGAATAAAGTCAACATGTCGACTTTAATTTCGACATAAGCATCGAAATTAAAGTGGAAATGTCGAGAATAAAGTCAACATGTCGTCACACTATTACACAGTACCCAGGTACATTACGCAGTATTGAAAAAAATAAAACAAGTACAACTTGGCTTGCAGTATTATCCAGTAGTATAGAAACAGTATTCACACATTTGAACATAATGGTCCAAATCCAACCTTTTAAATCCAAAGTAGCTCCAGACAACAGACATGACTCCTTTTTCCAGCAAAAGTTCTTCTGTGTCATCATGTTCAACTTTATTGTCTGCTACAGCTTCAGTTTCGAAATGTTCTCTGTCCATTTTCACCGCGCAATACCTCCACTACCGCATGTACTCTGTTGTGTGCCTGTTTAGCGGTGTAGCAATGAAAAAGAGCCCCCGCGCAACACCTCCACTAACGCATATATTCTATTGTATGCCTGTTTAGCGGTGTAGCAGTGAAAAAGGTCCCCCTTAAACAGTTTCAGGCCGCGCCACGTTCCGAACGTATTTAGGCAATTTAAACCGGTGTTGCGGTATAAGAAAAATCCATATCATAACAAAAATAAAAAACTATTTTCGGTATGAACTGGTATGCCACCCAGCACTACCTTAAACTAAAGAACTAGCAACTAACAACACATTTTCACATTAGGGCAAGCAATGCCTAAAATGGTGGTGCCATTTTTAAAAAGATGGTATTGCAAAAGCTTTAAAACAAAGTGATAAAATAAAGTATGATGTCCCAAATCAAACTATAAGAAGAAAATGAAAGTGAAAAAGAACTTTAAAAAATTTACAAAGTTTGAAGCATCATAACAGTACAGTACTTAACAACTGTGTTGGACTAACTAGAATATGTTACTCATGAGTATGCTGCATATAATGTAACTCCCTAACCAGCGATCACCACTCTGTAAGTATCAACAAAATGCTGCAAGTTTAAACTATTGATATCAGAATTCTAACATGTAATGACTACTTTACTCTCCACCTGGCTGAACTAACCTAGCTTTCTCCATGTTACTGCATAATATTAAACACTCTCTTACTGACTTGAAAATCTAATGATTTTTAACATGCCAAGTTGTTGTCATCCTCATTAACATAAGACATACAATATGAACTAGCCAGATTAGTGAGCTCCTCTCTCACTGGGCATCTTACAATTCTAAAGAATTTCATTTATTTTGTGGATCCTTGTCTCTGGAAATATTTCTAGAGGTCTGTTTGTAAAACTACATTGCTTCATGCATTGGAAGATTTTCTAATTTGATTCTTATATAAAAATTGCACTGATCCCTTTTTGACTAAACCTTATTTATTTACTCCAAGTTTCTACTTATTTCTTTGCTCATTTTCCCTTCAGTTTTTTGGTGACTTTACCATAGATGGGAAGTTTCTGTTTGGAAAGTATGTTGGGCTTAGATTTAGATTATATCTTGTTTGCTTTGTTAAGCACTTTAATAAATGCTCTATAAAGCATATTTTAGAAAATAAAGATTGATTTATTGAAATCTTAAGGGATGTTTAACTGGCTGCGAAGCCTGACACTAATGGTAATATCTTACTTGTATCCTACAATGATGTTACAGTAATCAATAGTCAAGGTCCACTTACCATGAAGTGATAACATGTCTGATTTATAGAACGAATTGCAGTTCGAACAGCTGTTATTAGCAGATGATGTTCTTGTAATCTCTCTGGGAATCTCTTCTTTAAAGGATCTAATCTCCTTACTCTTTGCATAAGAGGAAACTGGAAACCAGATGGAAAACATAATTAACTGACCTTGCTCTAAACTTGAAGAGGCATGTGCATATTCATCATTGTCTTTAAGATGTAGATTAAAAATAATAATACAACTAGTGAATGCTGCAAGACGACTTTTTATAAGTATTGTACCATCACATGAAGATTTTTTATATCAAAAAATTTCATCAGGTTTCTTGAATAGCTGAGCTCAAAAAGCAATAAAACCTTTTTGTATCTGTATCAGTCTGTCTGATTCTTTAAACTGTCAAGCATTCACGCAAAATAATTACAAGTTATTCCCAAAGGATCATCAAAATTCAAAAGAGAATATACATTATCTCACCCAACCAAACCTTCTGTGATTCTGCACCACTAAATGTTCACTAAATGTTCAAAAACAGTGACTTCTAAATATAAAATCTCTGACCAGTGTCTCACTGGTCAGTCACAGAAACAGTCCTCAACCGAGGGAGCCTGACATAAAACTCTAAAGGCATGCTTCTAGGCCTGCACTGGCTGAAAATGGAGCTAAGGCTTTTAAAAGGTCAACATACTTTAAATGCACAAAAATGCCTTTTGTGAGGGAAGATAATAGGAAACATCTGACTTAAACAGACAAAACAAAATAAGACATAAGAATAATAAACCTCAATAAATCTCCGCTAGACTTTGCTTTAACCTCAATAGAAAGGCTGAGGGAAATCACAAGCAATATTGTCACGATGGACCAGTCCCTTTGTGTTACACCCTCATAACACAAGGGACATAGGGAAACAACATACATACACAAAACATAAAAAATAATAAACATAACAATATCAGCAAAAATTACATAATCACAAAATGATCAGTCAAAATCAACAGAAATGACCTAAAAAGAAAAAAAAAAAACATAAGCCCAGGTGGAAACATACTGGAAAGTTACACCTCTATGATACATATTCAATGAAATGCTCACATCATCTGCTATGAATTATCTCAAAACACTAATTTCATTTTTTGAATGAAAATTCTGATAAGGCCACATGGATATGAAGTAGAGAAAGAGAGAGACTGTCAGAAGGGGCAAAGAAAGGGCAAAGCTAGGAATAAAATGAGGTGCAGAGGGTGTGTGTGTAAGTATATGTATATTTATCTCAAGCCAAGCAATTAAATTTCTGTTGGTATAGTGCTCTTCGCTGAGTGTAGGCTCAGCGTGCAGTGTGTATCTGTATGAGCAAGAGAGAAACAATATGTTTAACTAGCAGTTATTCTACCAGTTCTAGTAGTGAAACATTTTTGGTAAGCAATACCATAAAAAATCCCACAAGATGAAGATCCTTCGGCTTATCATTTTTATATTTATTACAACCACCAAAGTTCAGTATTAAATATATCTCATCATCAACATCAAATAAAAACAGTAAAAGCAGAAATACAAATGAAAATGTATAAACTTCCAATGAGGATGGATCACAGTCTGCCATAGCCAATCAGAACACCGAGAATCACCTTTCTGGAGTTTTGTTTTTTCCTTCTGTTTTACCAATTTTTTTATCTTACTAGTTACTTAAATTATTACATGTAGTAGCACAAACAACCTAATTAAAATGTGTTTATAGATACATAACAAGGTGCATAGTGAATGAAATAGAAACATTATGAATTACAATGCCGTGGTCCTTAGTGTTAAAAGTTTTTGTTAAATCTGCTACTTTTACTTTTGAGTTACCTAATGATTGAAGCATACAGCACTGTTTCCAGGATGTCAGTTTTATGGTTATTAAATTGTTTTCAACATGTACAACAAGCTGATGATGTTAATCCATCATTTTGGTTTTGATTAGATAAGGGATCCCATTGGTTGTGGAACAATTCTATATCCTTCTTCTGATGTTCAAAAACATAATTTTCAGATTTGTTTCAATGTATATTATAGTCAGCCTTATTTATCCAACTTAATGGTGTTTCACTTATTGTTGTATGCTTCAGTGAATTAATAGCATCAATGAGGATAACTATATAACACAGCCACAGGGGATGCACAAACCAGTGTGTTTGTTCGTGCTAAGATTTGCATTGGGTTTGACGAGGCTGGATAGGATTAGAAAGGAGTACATTAGAGGGTCAGCTCAGGTTGGACAGTTTGGAGACAAAGTCAGAGAAGCAAGATTGCGTTGGTTTGGACATGTGCAGAACAGAAATGCTGGGTATATTGGGAAAAGGAAGCCTAGGATAGAGCTGCCAGGCAAGAGGAAAAGAGGAAGGCCTAAGAGAAGGTGGTGAGAGATAACATGCAAGTGATGGGTGTGACAGAGCAAAATGCAGAAGACCGGAAGATATTGAAAAAGACGAGCCACTGTGGCAACCCCTAATGGGAGACGACATCTAACACTGCAAAGACAATTCCACAGTTTGTAACCAACCATAACTTATCAGACCCCTGGAGGTTTCTAAACCCGAACTCAAGAACATATTCATTCTACTCACCAGTGCATCATAGCTACTCAAGAATCGATTATTTCTTTATAGATAATAATTTCTTGCCTACGATTAAATCTTGTAAATACGACACAATTGTTATCTCCGACCAAGCACCTCTAGTTTTGGAGCTAAAATCATTATGCCCCCCACACTCACCTCACAGATGGCACCTTAACCCACTTATATTAGCAGACGAGAACTGTACAGAATTTATATCCAAACAAATTAGCTTCTTCCTAGAGACAAACACACCCTCAGAGGTCTCTGCAGGAACACTCTGGGAAACTCTAAAGGCATTCTTAAGAGGACAGATTATTTCATATCTTTCCCACAGAAATAAATTAGAAACCAAGAAAGTGTCAGAGCTAAGAAGTGAAATTACTGTGAAGAACAAGCCAGGCGTCCAAGTTAGGTTCTTCATAGGAAAAGGCAGGCTCTGCATACAGAACTCAACATCTTGACAACTAAAGAAACTGAACAACTTATTTATATATCAAGACATCATTACTATGAACACGGAGAGAAAGCTAAGAAGCTTTTAGCTCAACAAATCCACAAGCAAGAAGTTCGCAATGCAATCCCAGTAATCACCAACACAAATGGAGATGAAATCATTGACCATAAAAATATAATGCACACATTTAGAGACAACTATAAAACCTTATATACTACTGAGTTTAAAGAAGACAACACACAATGCAATGCATTTCTGGATACATTACAGATGCCACAAATAGATACTTCTAGTGCTGTGGAACTGGATAAACCTGTGACCCTATCAGAATTACAAGATGCTATAAAGTCACTTCAAGGTGGGAAATCAGCAGGCCCTGATTGCTACCCTATAGAATTTTATAAGAAATTCTCCACTCAACTAGCTCCCCTCTTATTGGCAACATTTACAGAAGCTAGAGACAATCAAATTCTACCTCAAACTTTTCGTCAAGCATTAATCACCGTCTTTCCTAAACAAAATAAGGACTTGTTACAATGTGCATCATATAGACCAATTTCACTTCTGAATAATGAAGATACTCTCAAAAATTATAGCTAGAAGGATGGAGAAAGTGCTGCCTTCGGTAATATCACAGGATCAAACTGGATTTATTAAAGGCCGACACTTATCTTCCAATCTTCAACGCCTGTTTAACTCTTTTAGGGCGGATGTCGACTTTTGTCGACAGGAGGGGTTGAAGGCGAATGTCGACAAAAGTCGACATCCAGGGATAAAGGGCGACAATCAGCTGTTAATGGCGACAAATCTCACTGTCACGTCACAGGCATTCCCTCTGTGCTTGGAGGAATGCTAGACTCGTTGACTCGGCAAATAAACATTGCGTGTGCGTGAGTTGCGAAATGTAAACAAAGGCAAGATGGCACCGACATGTGAAAAGGCAGCGAAGCAAGTGCAGACGTTGTTTTGCGCATTACCGCGGAGTCGGACTCTTGATTTTTCAGAATCGGACTTTATTCGCAGTGATCAGGAGATCGAGCAAGAGAGTTAGAAGCAGGCATCAGCTGATCAGACACCAGCCGATGCCGCGCGAGCGGATCTGCTGCCAGTTGAGTGCCTTCGCGCAGCCGATGCATCTACGGCAAGGTTCGCATGGGATAAATACACATACATTGATCCGTTGAGAGCCGATCTGGCTACCGGAGTTTACAAGACGGCATGGCTTGCTTTTGGACACGACAGATCACCAGCTGCTGTACTTCAGGCTGCTCTCTCCTGATGCTGCTTTTCAGCTACTGTCAGATGAGACAAACAGGTAGGCAGAGATTTTTTTTGAATCGCGGGCTGCGTTTGCATTGCATTCTCGTTTTTCAAAGTGGAAACCCACAACGAAAGACGAGATGAAGCGCGCTGTGGCATTACAAATAGAGATGGGACAGAACTGGTGATATACCTTCAGGGAGCATTGGTCCAAACGTGTTTTGTCCCCTGGTGGCTTAGGTACGTGCTGCTGCAAAGTTTTATTCACTTCAGTAATAAACAGAAGCAAATCCCATGGGGCGAGCCAGGCTATAATGCCATACATAAAGTTCATAAAGTTTCAGAAGATGAAAAGAGGTGACAATACGGTTTTCATGCAGGCAGAAAACTTGGTGGCAGTGGCATGGCACGATGGCAAATGGGTGACTTGTCTCTCTACAGTACACACTAACAATATATGTTAGAAAATGCAGCAACAGACAATTGAAAAATAGGCATCAAAACAACACATATTGTAAGGAGTGCAATGTGGCAATGACTGAAATTGGCTGCTTTGAGCGAGATCAGACTTTGCTGTGTAAAATGTATGTGATATGTATGTGAAATCATAGAGAATTCAGGCTCATACAACATGCAAGACAGTAACATTTGTCAAAAGTAAATATTTTTTGTTGATTTGATATGTTAAACAATTGCTTTGTGTTCTTTTTTAAAAAATGTTAGTTTTTGGAAAAATATTCAGCCCTGGGAGAAAAGAAACAAAAAAAAAATTAGCCCTAAAAGAGTTAATGTAATATATTCACCAGCAAAGTCAAACACCCCAGAGATATTATTATCATTGGATGCAGAAAAAGCATTTGATATTATTGAATGGAACTACCTTTTCATTGCATTGGAGAAATTTGGGTTTGGCCCGAATATTTGTGCATGGATCAAATTACTGTACACCAGTCCAGAAGCTTCAGTCTGTATTAACAACATTTGTTCAGACTACTTTAAACTAGAACGTGGCACCAGACAAGGATGCCCCTTGTCACCACTGCTGTTTGCAATCGCCATTGAACCACTGGCGGTCCACTGTCGAAATTCTTATCAGATAAAGGGGATTATCCGAGAAGGACTGGAACAGAAAATTTCTCTATATGCAGATAATATGGTTTTATATATATCAGACCCAGAAAACACTGTGCCTGCAGTTTTAACAGCACTTTCAGATTTTCAAAAGATCTCTGGTCTCAGAAATAATTTGAATAAAAGTATACTCTTTCCAGTGAATTCACAAGCATATAATATCAGATTGGACACCCTACCTTTTACCATAGCAGATCAGTTTAAATACCTAGGGGTAAATATCACAAGTAAACATAGAGCTGTTTATCAACAAAGTTTCGCCGTCTGTATGGAAAAAATTAAGCAAGACTTGCATAGATGGTCAACCCTTCATCTCACTCTAGCCGGAAGAATTAACATTGTTAAGATGAATATCCTACCTAAGCTTCTTTTTTTATTTCAAAACATCCCAATATATATTAATAAATCATTTTTTAAGCAATTAGATTCAAGAATAACCTCATTTATTTGGAACTCAAAACATTCACGTATCTGAAGAGCGACCCTACAAAGACCTCAGGCAGAAGGTGGCATGGCTCTAACTAATTTTCAGTTTTATTACTGGGCAGCAAACATACAAGGCATAAAAACCTGGACACAAATAAATGAACATACACAGGCCTGGTCCACAATAGAAGTAAAATCCTGCAGCACTTCTTTATATTCCCTGCTCTGCGCTCCAATAAATGCAAGTTATCGCAAATATACTAATAATCCAATTGTGCTTCACTCACTCAGAACATGGAACCAATTTAGAAAGCAATTTAATATGGAAAATCTTCTATCTGTGGCACCCCTGCAAGAGAACCACCTCTTTCAACCCTCACAAACATATCCAGTTTTTAATATCTGGAAAGATTTGGGATTAAATTGCTCAGAGATCTTTACATAGACAATATCTTTGCATCCTTTGAACAATTACATTCCAAATTTAACCTTCCAGCTACACATTTCTTTCACTATCTTCAAATTAGAAACTTTGTTTAATCGAATCTGTCCGATTTTTCTCATCTCGTACCCTCCACCATGCTAGAAAAAATACTGCTCAACTTTGAGGATTTAGACACCATTTCTGCAATATATAAAATTTTATTAGAGTTGCTTCCTTTCAAAGATCCAAGAGGACAATGGGAAAAGGATCTCTTAATATATCAGAAAAGGAGTGGAAGGTAGCAATGCAGAGAATTCACTCAAGCTCCATATGCGCAAAGCATAGAATTATTCAACTCAAAGTTATAAAATGTTCCCAGGGCAAGATCCAACCTGCGAACGCTGCAACCAAGCTCCTGCCTCACTGGGTCACATGTTTTGGGCATGCACCAAATTAACATCATTTTGGACCAAAATTTTTAAGTGCTTTTCAGACAGCCTTGGTGCCACAATCCCTCCATAACCAATTAATAGCTGTGTTTGGTATTCTTCCAGATGGATTTGAAATGGATAAGGACAAGCAAACTGTGATTGCATTCACTACACTTTTGGCATGCAGACTGATTTTGTTAAATTGGAAGAATCCTCCCCTCCTCGAACCGCCACCTTATTGTGGTGGAGGGGTTTGCGTGTCCCAATGATCCTAGGAGCTCTGTTGTCCGGGGCTTTATGCCCCTGGTAGGGTCACCCAAGGCAAACTGGTCCTAGGTGAGGGATGAGACATAGTGCGGTTCAACAAAACCTCCATGATGAATACAAAATTTGGACAGTGTTTTCCCTCGCCTGGACGCGGGTCACCGGGGCCCCCCCTCTGGAGCCAGGCCTGGAGGTGGGGCTCAATAGCGAGTGCCTGGTGGCCGGGCTTGCACCCATGGGGCTCAGCCGGGCACAGCCCGAAGAGGCAACGTGGGTCCCCCTTCCCATGGGCTCACCACCTATGGGAGGGGCCAAGGAGGTCGGGTGCAGTGTGAGTTTGGTAGTGGCCGAAGGCGGGGACCTTGGCGGTCCGATCCTCGGCTACCGAAGCTGGCTCTTGGGACGTGGAATGTCACCTCTCTGAAGGGGAAGGAGCCTGAGCTAGTGCGCGAGGTCGAGAGGTTCCGGATAGATATAGTCGGGCTCACCTCGACGCACAGCTTGGACTCTGGAACCAATCTCCTTGAGAGGGGCTGGACTCTCTACCACTCTGGAGTTGCCCCCGGTGAG
This sequence comes from Erpetoichthys calabaricus, assembly GCF_900747795.2. NCBI lineage: Eukaryota > Metazoa > Chordata > Cladistia > Polypteriformes > Polypteridae > Erpetoichthys > Erpetoichthys calabaricus. Next base: position 89,756,388 of record NC_041400.2, on the reverse strand, counting down.
AGGCGCCGAGCGGGTGTGGGCATACTTATTGCCCCCCGACTTGGAGCCTGTACATTGGGGTTTATCCCGGTGGACGAGAGGGTAGCCTCCCTCCGCCTTCGGGTGGGGGGTCGGGTCCTAACTGTTGTTTGTGCGTATGCACCGAACAGCAGTTCAGAGTACCCACCCTTTTTGGAGTCCCTGGAGGGGGTGCTGGAGGGCACACCTTCTGGGGACTCCCTCGTACTGCTGGGAGACTTCAATGCTCACGTGGGCAATGACAGTGAGACCTGGAAGGGCGTGATTGGGAGGAATGCCCCCCCGATCTGAACCCGAGTGGTGTTTTGTTATTGGACTTCTGTGCTCGTCACCGATTGTCCATAACGAATACCATGTTCAAACATAGGGGTGTTCATATGTGCACTTGGCACCAGGACACCCTAGGCCTCAGTTCGATGATCGACTTTGTGGTTGTGTCGTCGGACTTGCGGCCACATGTCTTGGACACTCGGGTGAAGAGAGGGGTGGAGCTGTCAACTGATCACCACCTGGTGGTGAGTTGGCTCCGATGGTGGGGGAGGATGCCGGTCAGGCCTGGTAAGCCCAAGCATGTTGTGAGGGTCTTCTGGGAACGTCTGGCAGAGCCCCCTGTCAGAAGTAGCTTCAACTCCCACCTCCGGCAGAACTTCGACCATGTCCCGAGGGAGGTGGGGGACATTGAGTCTGAATGGGCCATGTTCCATGCCTCTATTGTTGAGGCGGCTGATGGAGCTGTGGCCGTAAGGTGGTCTGTGCCTGTCGTGGCGGCAATCCCCGAACCTGTTGGTGGACACCAGCGGTGAAGGATGCCGTCAAGCTGAAGAAGGAGTCCTACCGGTCCCTTTAGTCCTGTGGGACTCTGGAGGCAGCTGATAGGTACCTGCAGGCCAAGCGGAATGCGGCTTCGGTGGTTGCTGAGGCAAAAACTCGGGCATGGGAGGAGTTTGGGGAGGCCATGGAGAACGACTTTTGGATGGCTTCGAGGAGATTCTGGTCCACCGTCCGGCGTCTCAGGAGGGGGAAGCAGTGCAGTGTCAACACTGTGTATGGTGGGGATGGTGCGCTGCTGACCTCGACTCAGGAGGTTGTGGGTCGGTGGGGGGAGTACTTCGAAGACCTCCTCAATCCCACTAGCATGCCTTCCAATGAGGAAGCAGAGCCTGGGAACTTGGAGGTGGGCTCCCCCATCTCTGGGACTGAGGTCACCGAGGTGGTCAAAAAACTCCTTGGTGGCAGGGCCCCGGGGGTGGATGAGATACGCCCGGAGTTCCTCAAGGCTCTGGATGTTGTAGGGCTGTCTTGGTTGACACGTCTCTGCAACATTGCATGGACATCAGGGCAGTGCCTCTGGATTGGCAGACTGGGGTGGTGGTCCCCCTCTTTAAGAAGGGGGACCGGAGGGTGTGTTCCAACTACAGAGGGATCACACTCCTCAGCCTCCCTGGAAAAGTCTATTCGGGGTTCTGGAGAGGAGGGTCCGTCGGATAGTCGAACCTCGGATTCAGGAGGAACAGTGTGGTTTTTGTCCTGGTCGCAGAACAGTGGACCAGCTCTACACCCTTAGCAGGGTCCTGGAGGGTGCATGGGAGTTCGCCCAACCAGTCTACATGTGTTTTGTGGACTTGGAAAAGGCGTTCGACCGTGTCTCTCGGGGAATCCTGTGGGGGGTGCTCCGAGAGTATGGGGTACCGGACCCCCTGATAAGAGCTGTTCGGTCCCTGTACGATCGGTATCAGAGCTTGGTCCGCATTGCCGGCAGTAAGTCGAACCCGTTTCCAGTGAGAGTTGGACTCCGCCAGGGATGCCCTTTGTCACCGATTCTGCATCGGTCTGTCGTGGTGAAAAAGGAGCTGAGCCATAAGGCAAAGCTCTCAATTTACCAGTCGATCTATGTTCCTACCCTCACCTATGGTCATGAGCTATGGGTAGTGACCGAAAGAATGAGATCGCGAATACAAGTGGCTGAAATGAGTTTTCTCCGCAGGGTGTCTGGGCTCTCCCTTAAAGATAGGGTGAGAAGCTCAATCATCCGGGAGGGGCTCAGAGTAGAGCCGCTGCTCCTCCGCATCGAGAGGAGTCAGATGAGGTGGCTCGGACATCTGATCAGGATGCCTCCTGGACACCTCCCTGGTGAGGTGTTCCGGGCACGTCCAACAGGGAGGAGGCCCCGGGGAAGACCCAGGACACGCTGGAGGGACTATGTCTCCCGGCAGGACTGGGAACGCCTTGGGATTTTCCCGGAAGAGCTAGAAGAAGTGGCCGGGGAGAGAGAAGTCTGGGCATCTCTGCTCAAGCTGCTGCCCCCGCGACCCGACCTCGGATAAGTGGAAGAGGATGGATGGATGGATGGATGGATGGATGGATGGATGGATGGATGGATGGATGGATGGATGTCTGGAAGAATCCTAACTCTCCTCTAATAAGTCAGTGGGAAACCGATGTTTTATATTATTTGAAATTGGATAAAATCAAATTCTCAGTTAGGGGATCTATAGAGAATGTTTTCAAAACCTGGCAGGATCTAATCAATAATATTTTAGAATAAGAAGAAATAATTATTTCCTCATTTCTTTTCCTTCTCCATTTATCTTTTTCTGCCCTATTAAACTCAATAATTTAGGCATGTTTACAAGCCTTAAGTTTTACTCCTTAGGCCATGCTCTCCTTCTCAGGGGTGGGGTTGAATTTGTTTTCAATCCTATTTTTTGTAAAAATTGATCTATATGTACTGAATGATTACAATAAAATTAATAAAAAAAAAAAAAAAAAAAAGGAATATACATATTGTGGGAAGCATGGTGGCGTAGTGGTAGTGCTGCTGCCTCACAGTAAGAAGACCTAGGTTCGCTTACCAGGTCCTTCCTGCCTGGAGTTTGCATGTTCTCCCCGGGTCTGCGTGGGTTTCCTCCGGGTGCTCCGGTTTCCTCCTACAGTCCAAAGACATGCAGGTTAGGTGCATTGGCTATCGTAAATTGTCCCTAGTTGGGTGCGTGTGCCCTGCGGTGGGCTGGCGCCCTGCCAGGGGTGTGTTCCTGTTTTGCGCCCTGTGTTGGCTGGGATTGGCTCCAGTAGACCCCCGTGACCCTGTGTTAGGATATAGTGGGTTGGAAAATGACTGACTGACTGACTATACATATTGCATAATGTGTTTTTAATTTTACCATTAAATGTAAATAGTGCTATGAACTTGCTGTTGAGAAATACACTATAATAATAAACTATACCGAGTTGAGTTTCCTAAAATCAATGACTCCAACTACAAGTTAATATGAAACTGTACAAGGGACTTACTTAACATATGAGACACTTTATGAGGTAATACAAAATATGGCTTTGTTAGCCCTGCCCCTGAAATCACCTACAAAAATGTGTTCACAATGAACTGAAAAACAATCGCTTGACTAAACTTTCATTATATATCAAGTACTTTTGGTCCTTTGGTGTGATGAAATGAAGTTGTCATTCCAAACAAGATAAAGTATAGCACAACATCAGACACTTATTGTTTTTAAGCAGAAAAAGAAGTGATGGGAGAAGTGGCTACTGGTGTGCATGTTTCTGACCAAACTATCAGAAACCGACTCCATGAGGGTGGCAAAAGGGCCCAACGTCCTCTAGTGGGACCTGTGCTCATAGCCTCTAACTGTGCAGCTCAATTGCCATTCGGTAGAGAATACCACAACTGGCAGCTCTGCCATTGGCGCCCCCTCCTCTTTCACAGATGAGAGCAGATTCACACTGAGCACAGGTGTCTTGAGACGCTGTGGTGAATGTTATGCATCCTACAACATCATCCAGCATGACCGGTCTGGCAGTGGGTCAGCAATGATCTGGGTGAGCATATCCTTGGAAGGCCACACAGACCTCCACATGCTAGGCAATAGTACCCTGACTCTTGTTAGGTACCGGAATGAAATTCTCAAAGCCATTATCAGACCTTATGCTGGTACAGGGGTACTGGGTTCCTCCTGGTGCAGAACAATGCCCAGCCTCACGTGGCCAGAGTGTGTAGGCAGTTCCTGGATGATGAAAGCATTGATGCCATTGACTGGCTTGCATGTTCCCCAGATTGGTGCATCCAAAGGAGATCCCCCAGGATACCATTCGCCCTCTCATTAGGAGCATGCCTAGATGTTGTCAGGAATCCATACATGCATGTGGGGGCCATACACACTAGTCAGTCACATTATGAGTTGCCGAGATGAAATTCATGCAAGTTGGATTACCCTGTGATTTTTGGTTTCCATTGGCTGCTCTTACATTATTTTGTTCTCGAATGAATTACACAGTATTACTCAGTAAAGATTTTCCACATGAATATTTTGCTCATGGCGGCACGGTGGCGCAGTGGGTAGTGCTGCTGCCTCGCAGTTGGGAGACCTGTGGACCTGGGTTCGCTTCCAAGGTCCTCCCTGCGTGGAGTTTGCATGTTCTCCCCGTGTCTGCGTGGGTTTCCTCCGGGCGCTCCGGTTTCCTCCCACAGTCCAAAGACATGCAGGTTAGGTGGATTGGCAATTCTAAATTGGCCCTAGTGTGTGCTTGGTGTGTGGGTGTGTTTGTGTGTGTCCTGCGGTGGGTTGGCACCCTGCCCGGGATTGGTTCCTGCCTTGTGCCCTGTGTTGGCTGGGATTGGCTCCAGCAGACCCCCGTGACCCTGTGTTCGGATTCAGCGGGTTGGAAAATGGATGGATGGATGGATATTTTGCTCATTGAGATCTGATATGTGATTCAAGTGTTCTCTTCATTTTTTTGAGCAGTATATCATCTGCAATCTTTTCATAATCCTTAAATAAAGCAAATAAATTCAATAATGTGTTAAAAATTCCCTCACTACTTTTAGCATACATAAAGTTTATTTCTCAAATATATAGGGTGTAATTTAAGTACAACTGAATGAAAACAAAATATTTTATTTGCAAACTGGTAAGCAAAACAAAATAACTGCAAAAGCAATAGTGATGATGGCCCACCTAGTATTCATACCAGCCTAGTGTAAACCTTCTGCCCTTAACATTTTCAACGTCCGTACCTCCTTACAGCAATATTATACAGGACAGTACTGAATATACAGCTGTCACAGGACAGCAAGGCTGATGGAAATGACTGATACCACCTGATGATTTATGAAGACAGCGGAAGCACATTCTCCATTTAGCTGTTTCTATACTTTGTATTCTATCACGGTGGAGTTTGGTGGTGTGTTGAATTGGACTGGTCTTCAACTGCCTTTCATGCAGACATGCATGAAAGAGATATCTACTGTCAATCAGTAGGCTCCCACAAACAAACTTCTTGCCCTCTGAGACCATGCCAATTTGCCAACAGATTGAAGACATCACAGGTACATCTAGGCTACTTTACGACAATGCCCCTAAAAACTCCTTGGTAATGGCAAATCACATGTATGTTCAATACAGTGATTTTTTACTTTATGTTTAAATAGACTAAAACAGGCTTGTAGGAAAGAGTATCAAATACAACCCAAGGATCTAATTAAATAATGTGTGGGTATTAGGTATATGAGGTTGTTGTCAGGCACATAGTTCAATTAATATTTTTTCAGTAGGTTTTCTTAATTGCAGTTTTAATATATCTTCCCAAAACATCCTGCCCTTCTCCTTTCTTTCTTTCATCCCTGCATAACCATTTGCAATACAGAAAAATTCTCTGTCAAAGTAAAGTAAAGCTATATACAACCTTAAATCATAGATTCTTCAAAACCTTTAAAGAACACAGAAATGTTACCAGCTTATACTATACAAGTGTAATTATTAAGTAGGAATACTGTAAACTAACAATATTAACTATTTACTAACAAATATAATCATACAAATCTGCGGTGGGCTGGCGCCCTGCCCGTGGGTTGTTTTCTGCCTTGCGCCCTGTGTTGGTTGGGATTGGCTCCAGCGGACCTCCGTGACCCTGTAGTTAGGATATAGTGGGTTGGATAATGGATGGATGGATGGATAATCATACAAATGGATTTCATCAAAAAAATGTTATCTCAAGTATAAATGTTAGTATTCTAAATGTTCAGAGCACTGTTTTGATGTCAGCTTTTTATGCTCTATGAGAGGCCATTGTATGCTACTACAGATATAGTTTATGAAGGATTTAAAATGCAACTTTCATTAAGATGAGTTTGAAAACTCTCATAAATTAATTATTGGTCTTGAGTTTGAGTTTATGACATTTTTAGTATTTTAGTAGCCTAGAACACAGCAGAGAGACATGGTGGTGGAAAAGAGAAATGAAGGATGTTATAAAGGCTCAGAAGGAGGCAAAGAAGAATGGAATCAATCAGGAAGAGAAATAGAGATAGAGAGATGTATAGGCAGACAAACAGAGAAAAAGATGACAGTGACATAAGCCAAGGCACAAGCTTTGAAGAAAGTGTATGAAAAACTGGAGGCAAAAAAGTTAGAGACAATGCTTTTTATAATAGAAAAGGCTAGCAACAAGACTGCAAAACATTTTGGTTATATAAAGAACTTGAATATGTGCATGGTCTGGTCTTGAGTGAGCATAATAGGATAAAGAATAGATGGAAGAGTTACTTTCAAAATCTGTTGAATGAAGAAAATCCAAAGGTAGTATTTGTGTAGGTGGTCCCAAATGAAGGGACAGTATGAAAAAGATGGAAGGAGGAGGTAAAGGGGCCACTGAAAAGAATGGAAGATGTAAAGGCAACATGACCGGATGAAATACAAGCAGAAGTGTGGAAGAGTTTAGGACAGGGGTGTCCAAACTATGGTCCATGGGCCAACTGCGGCTTGTGGTCCATTTTTAATTGACGCACAGCAAATTCTAAAAATATAATGAACTATGGCCCGAACATGAAACTTGTTCTTAACTGTATTGTACTTCTTAGCACACCAGGTGGAGCTACTGTCTTGATCAAGGTAGCGTTTTCACAATCAAGTGCAACCAAAGACCAATGTTGCTATGGGTGACCAAAAATGGCAGAACCAAAGAAACAAACAATAGCAAGTAAGTGCAGAAAATTTCAGACATGGTGGGAAAATTAATATTTCTTCCTAGAAGTCAAGGGCCAGTGTGTCTATTTGATCAGACGGTGACTTCATAAAACAGTGCCTCACTAAAGTCGCAGGAATAATGTGCCCGGAGAAAATGCAGGAATTCAACAACGTTCGCTTGTCCAGAAATGCAGTTGTGCGGTGAATTGAAGATTTGTCAGATAATTTAAAACATCAAGTGTCAGATAAAGCTAGCGCTTTTGATTTTTACACAATTGCATGTGATGAGAGCCTAGATGCCACAGACACCATACAGCTGTTGATTTTTTTTGCGGGGAGTTAACGATAACTTTTACATTATGGAGGAGCTACTTGATCTTTGGAGTCTAAAGGAAACAACAATGGGTAAGAACATTTTTTGAAGCAGTGACATGCGGTCAGGGAAGGCAGGTGAGGCTCCCATGAAAAGTAAAAAAAAACTAATAATTATAACATAAAATAAATGTGTCCATTGGCCTGTACTATAAATTTGTTTTCAGTATGATTCCGATGATTTTGATCATTTTTATTATTTGTGCATTATTTGTGCATTTCCTGCTCAAATACAGGAGAGAAACACGAGGCGCGGTAGTGACGAGCCTCACCTCACCTCGGACTGTGCTGTCCCTCACACATGGGGTTGATTCATGCAATTGGCGTCTGCCTGTTGCCATCTCTCTGTATGTCACCAATATAATGTTTGCAGACACGTTTATTATACATCCCAACTGTCCACAGTCTGGTTAATATCTTTAATGAATGTGTGTGACATATTTAGTCTTGCTGATTGGACATAAAACTACAGTGAAAAGGTACAAGGTGAGGCATATAGTATCGTGCCTCACTGAAGGGGGCGGATATGATCCCAACAGGTGCTCGTTGCTGCTGCGGCTCTGGGTGCCAATAAGTTAACGATATCAGAAATTCAAGTGTACTGCAGCGGTCCATTTATTTTTATTTTTTGTTCCGACTGACTGCCAAAATGGAACATTATATATCTAAGTTTATAAATTTCTCAAAACTTGACTTTCAGGCAAATCAGGAAGTGATAAATAACGGAAGACCAATGCCAGAAATAAAAGGTTTGCTTCAAACTAAGGGACAACTAAATTTTGACCTTAAATAAAATATTCTTTTATTTTTCTTGTTATCCTTTGTTGAACAGTCTGCATTAAATTTGATTAAAGCACCACATTTTTTTAAAAACAACTAAATATTTCAATTAAGGTCTAAATTGGCATCCGTTTTTATACACCACTCTATCCTTTCATTTGTATTGAATGAGTATGAATTGTGGAACTGCAACTGTGAATTTAGAACACATTTAGGTCCTCTGATGAGACACCACGCAAAAAGAAAGATCAGTCTTTTCGGCTCAACATACATATGTGAGCAAATGTTTTCTCTGTTAAATCTGAACAAAAGCAGATTTGAGAACAAAAATGACTGATAGCCATCTCTGTGATGGCCTTTGCATTTCAACCACCCAACTTACCTTTTTGTATTACAATAAATGAAAACCCATTAATGGAGAGCAGTGTTGCTGTTTTTTCTTTAAGCATATTCAATTATGAAGCATAATTTACCTATATTGGATTGATTTTGCTAGGCAATATACCTCACCTCTAGTGGGTGTCCCAGCCCTTCATATATTTCTCTGTATGTGGCCTCCAGTGAAAAAAGTTTGGACTTCCCTGGTTTAGGAGAAGATGGAGTAAATGTGTTGTGAGATCTAAGGCAGAATTTCTATGAACAAAAGAGAATACCAGATGAATGGGGAAACAGTGTGATTGTACCCATTATAAGGAGATGGGCAATATTCAGGATTGTGGAAACTATAGGGATAAATTTGATGTTGCACACAATTAAATTATGGGAAAGGGTTATAGAGAGAAGTCTTAGGGATGAGACCACAATAGAAGGACCACCATTTCTGTTTGTTCTAGTTATTAATGTGTTGAGTCATAAAATAAAAGACCAATCCCCCAGTTTTTGCTGATGACATTGTGTTGTGTAGCACCACAAAAGCAGAAGTGAAGAGGAAGTTAGAAAAATGGAGAAAGGTTCTGGAAGATAGAGAATTGAAAATAAACTGGAAGAAGACAGAATGTATAAGGTTTAATGTTGATCAGGATTCAGAAGTTACCAATGCAGGAACAGCTATTGAACAGAATTGATAAATTTAAATATCTGTGATCAATGGTAGCCCAAGATCAAACATTACAAGCAGAGATAACCCATAGAGTGCAGTATGAATGGATTAATTGGAAGAAAGTATTGGGAGTATTGTGTGATTGATGAATTAAGACAAAGGTTAAAGGTAAGGGTTTTAAGACAGTGGTAAGATCAGCAATGTATGGAGCTGAGATATGGGCTGTAAATGAAGCACAGGTGAAGAAGCTAGAAGTGGCAGAAATGGCAATATGTTGAGATGGATGTGTGGTGTTACAAAAATGACAGAATAAGAAACGAGGCAATGAGAGGTACAACTAAAATGGAAGAGATATCTAAAAAAGTACAGGAAAGTATATTGAAGTGGTATGGACATGTGATGAGGAGAGGCAATGAACATGTGAGAAAAAGAGTGATGGGAATAGAAGTACAGGAAAGAAAAAATTAGGTGGATTGATGAAGTAAAAGAAGATTTGAAAGAAAAGGGTCTGACTGGGGATGAGGTGCAGGACCAAGCTGTATGGAGAAGGTTGATCAAGCATATTGACCCAACATAAAAGTGGGAAAAGATGAAGAGAAAGAAGAAGAGTACAGCACTTGCCTGATTGACATTACTTTTTTAGATTACATTTGATTACATTTTCAGCAGAAACAGTTGTTACTTTTTTAAAAATCAATTGGTTTTGACGGTAAAAAAATGAGAATGTACGCATTAAGACACATATCTTAATGTAGAGCTTAATTAAGTGAATAGATTGTGTGGTGATTATGAACTTGTATGACTGAAGTTTGGTAAGCCAACTAGTAACAGATTGTAGAGAACAATAGATATTTTTTATAAAATTATGACTGCCAGTTCTTCCAGCAGGATTTCTTTGTTCACAGATGATTTTTTTCTGGTTCAGTGGTTTATTTGAATTCAATTGTTTAGATTAAAAGGACTTGAAGTGTCTGTATTAAATATTACATCCCTATTGTTTGAATGTGCCTTCTTTTATGAGACATGCAAAAGATAAATGCAGATGTAATTGCTCTTATTTATGTCTCTTTCACCATTGGAATTTAGTAAAATACTTCCTATATCTAAGCCAAGAATTTTACAAAATTACAGAAGAATTAAAACATGACAAAATGACAAAAAAAAAAACAAAAAAACAAAAAAAAACGACTCTGAGCCATCCAAGCAGTTTCTAAGTATTGTCCAGTTAGTGTCTGAACACTCTTTCATTTAAGAGCTTTCTGCACAGAATGAGTGTGCAAATATGAGTATTGTTGAGGGAGTGTCAGTCAAATAATATCAATTAATTACCTACAAATAAGTTAAACATTTGGAAGCTGTATGTCCATGAAAAATAAGCCTAGATAATAAACATTGGTACAATGAACATTCAAGTAATTTTGACATTAAACAGCAATTTCACTCATGAAACTCACAATTTATATTTAAGAAACAATTGACCCAAAATTAAAAAAATATAAGGTGCTTGATTGGAAATATGAAATCATGTATTTATTACAAAATGTATTTTTTAATTCATCATGTGATGACAGTTGTGAAATTGTCAAAGGCAACCACAATGATAACAACAATAATGATTATTTTAGATATAGTATTATTTGGACAATTCTTGCTGTTTTTGCAACCAAGAATCAATATTTTGTTAAAAACCACATAAGTGTTGTTGAAAAGACTAGTGCACAACTGCAGTAGTTTGTCTTAGGAGTTAGATATCATTTATTTTACCCTTCGATTCATCAGCATGAGATGCTACATGATGGATGCAGCTGTCTCTTTTCTATTAAGGAAACAAACAAGCAAAGAAAGATTAATGGCAATATTTAGTGTGGAGCAGCTTGCTTCTTCAAAATTGTGCTGCTACTGAAAATTAACTTGAAGTGTAAAATTATAACAGGTAGCTAGTCAGACTTCTACAAATATATAAAAATATACCCTGTTTGTGGTCACACAAAAGCAGTCAGAAGCTTTTTCTAAATATCTGTGAATTTATTTTAATGATATTTTATACTGGTTCGTATTACTGAAGATCTTCATTCACAACAAAAGTAAAGAAACAAAAATAAAAATGTTAAGTAACATAAATGTTATGGATTTTAAACTGTTGACTTAAACCAATCTTTGCCATGACCCTTGAACATAAAGTCAGGAAAAGATACCAATGTGCCTGTGTTTCAAATTAATCTGTCTGAATTTGTGTAACATTTCTTAATCTAGCTATAGTAAGTTACGTTACTAAGACACTGCACAAAGACTAACTACTTTAATCGCTAGAGAGTGGCTTCAGATTGTAAAATTACAGAAGTAGAAGAATTATACATCAACATACAATACAGTACATGAACAAAATAAAGCACGCTTGGGGAAAAAAAAATGTTCTTTAATTCAGTTCACAGATATTGCTGTAATGAGTTGGTGTTTTAATTATAGGGGCAGATATAGAAAGAATAATATTTTTAATAAAAGACAGAAACTACCTTTAGTTAACTTGCTGATTTGGAAAAGGCTTAACCTAAAGGCCTAGATTAAAAAATATGCTGCATTTTTATTGAAAATTAGAAACTATTGAATGTGTAACAAATCAGCTGAGTACAGTTACCAAGATGATCTATCAGACTTCACAGAGTTATAAGGCAAAACTGTGGGAAAAGTAGTAAAGGAACAAGTTAATGCCAAATCCTGTACAATTCAAACCAGTTTATTTAATTATCAGTTACAAAATTAAAATATGTGCATAATACTTAAGAAGTACTAAAATTAACAGGGGTATTATAAAGGACTTTGCATGTAGGACACACACACATATAACAATATGAATAAACATCAAAAAATATATTTTGGCATCATAGTTTGGATTAAGCATAACACCATTTTAGTTTTATTATGGACTTCATCAAGCTGTGTCATGAGACATCATTGGCACAACACTATTTACACTGGTTTTGCTTGTGACTCAAGGTCCACGTTTCTAGATACTAAACAAAAAACTCTTCTACTTTGCTGAAAGTTCTCTTAGGTTTTTGACTTTTTCAATAGACTTTTTTTGGGTTGATTTCAACACTTTAAATGTAGTTTCACAATTGTTTTTTGGTTTTCTGGCTTTGATCCCTGCTAATGTCCTGGCATATATTTCATCTCCTGGTCCTTCTCTGTTGCTACATTGCCTACCAACTTCTTCCATGGCAGTACACCTATACTCTAGTGTCACAAGTGCTAAATTTACAAGCATAGCACAGTAATAAACGGTGGAGAGAGTCCTCCAATAGAGTCAGTAAAGTTGTTATGGAGAAAACTTTGTGAAGTGTGAAATACTGGGAATAGACAAATTATGGGGACATTGAATTGGTTCTGAAAGAAAACTCCATTCCTTAAAGAAATACATTTTGGTCTCACCTGATTCTTGCTCCATGTATCACTTTTTAATAACAATGTCCTTTAGAAGTGTTATGAGCTACAAGGTTCCTAAGTGCGAAGGTCCCACAGAATTCCAAAAAAGTTCACTATAGAGGGAAATACCTTCAAACCCTGACTAGTAACAAAACTCTGTTAAACAGTTAAACACCTACAAGCACACAAAGCAAGGCAGAAGATACTGAAAAGTTAAAGGCAATCCAAGACAAACAATGTGAAATTAAAATACAGAGCAAGGATTCAAAATATCCGGGAAATCACAAAAAAAAGCACAAAAACAATAATCACTAGAGAACTCACCACACTGTGAGCACATTCACAATGAACTGCAAGGGACTGTGGGTTTTCCCCAGTCTTTATAGAGTTTAGGGCAGGGCTTTAATGGTGATGGGCATGTGTCTCTGCCTCTTATGGGACTACCCAAAAAACACACAGAACACAAAAGAAGATACATAGGCAAATAGAAACTAAATGATCAACAATATTAACATAAGCAAAGGAATTAAAAAAGAACAAGAAAGACATAAAAACAGCATTTGAACTCCAGCCAGCAGAGGAACACTGGCTGAAATACAACAAGGAGCATTTCATTAGCACAATGTGCTTTCTTGTAAATTTAAATATTCTGTTTGAGACCAATACTTTTTTAATCCACCTATCAAGAATAAACACTGCTGTTTATGGCTTTGATAGCCAAATACTGAACTGACAAACCATAAGGGTGAATGAAAAAAACTGAGAGCGACAACCGGGAATTAAACAATCAAACAACAAAGCCTAATACAAAGACTAAAATCAGCGTCTTAAAGAACAGCTTACAACTAATTTTTTGCATTGAACACTTCACTAAGTGCAGACGTGGAGCACTGTGAACAATTCTCAGATAAAATACATGTATAGATTATAATAATTACTAAATACAGAACTGGTACAGATATAAATACAGATTTGTTAAAATACACAGAGAACAAGGTTAGAAACTGAGTAAACATAAATGGAAAACAACAATATCTGTCCATTAATTCATTCATGAACTATGGCCAGTTGACAACAGAGGAGATTAAAATTGAGAACGTCAAAAACAAAGTCACAGTCCTGGATACGTTTGTCTACTTCCTCCTTGGTTTTCGATAGTGCAGTCTGTTCTGACCATCCAATCTGATGAGAGAATCTTTCCAATCAGTGATCCCTATGCTCCTTTATTTGAGATGACTTTTTTATATGCAGAAAAGATGTCTGGAAGAAGAACAGTGGCACAAAATGCCACATCCAGATACTTTGAAGAGCAGCAGAACTGTTTAAAAATATCAAATTACTTATATTTCTGTGCAAATGACTAATTTATAAATGCAGTATGCACAGGTAATCATCATCTCCAGTCAGGGTATGCTAGATTAAAGTAGTAAGCTTTCACCCTGGATTTAAAAGCTGAGACTGAAGTGGCAATTCTTATATTAGCAGGAAGAACATTCCACAGCGTCATCGCCCTGTAACTAAAAGCATGACTTTCCATTTGTATTTTATTAATACTTGGAATCTAAAGTAGGCTAGCATCTTGAGATTTCAATGGCTATCTGGTTTATAAGTAATGGTAAGTTAGATACGTAAGCAGGGCCTTGGCCATTTAAGGCTTTATAGGTTAAAATGAGAATTTTAAAATCAACCCTAAAGTTAACAGGATGCTAGCGTAAGGACTTAAGAACTGGAGTTATGTGTTTGTATTTTCTGGTTTGTGTAATAATTCTTGCTGCATCATTTTGAATTAACTGAAAGTTGCATAGAGAACGATTAGGGCAGCCAGCGGATAATCCATTGGAGTAGTCAATCCTACTAGAAATAAATGCATGAATTAATTTCTCAGTATCTTGCATATTTAAAAAACATCTTAGTCTTCCAAACATGTTTTGGGTGTTTTTGTAATGTGTGTTTTAAATTACTAGCTAATGTCAAAGATAACACCTAAATTGTATGGTGATTCAGCAAAACTAATGGTGATTCCAACTGACTTAAGAGAGGCAGACTGTTGTTTCTGTCAATATCATTCCCTCAAATAATTAACATTTCTGTTTTTTCTGTATTCAGAGGCAAGTATTTCTCACCTATCCCCTCTTTTAACTGACTGACATAAATAACTAAGGACAGCATTGTAGAAACAACATTTGGTCTAAAAGAAAGGTATAATTGGGTGTCATTTGCATATGAGCTAAAATTAATGTTATGTTTTCTAATGATAGTTCCCAATTGACACATGTACATTTTAAACAGTAAAGGTCCCAGTTCTGAGTCCTGTGAAATACAATATTTAACTTTTGAGTATAATGAGGGAGTACTGCCAGCACATTTCTGTATTTGCTGGTATCAATTTGATAAATAAGAACTAATGCCTGTAAGTTCAATGTAATTTTCAAGCCTGTGTATGAGGATATCAGAATGTCATTTACCTCTCGGGTTAGTTCCGTTTCTATATTATGACAAGTGCGGAAGTCAGACAGGAGCTTCTTAAATAATTTAATGTTTACAAAAGCAGTTTCATATTCCAAGGGAGCAAATGTTTAGTAAGCAGCATTTTAAACTGCAAAGACAATTTTGAACTGGTGCTACAATTTTCGTTTAAATTTGAATTATGATAGTAATACAGGTACCCCTAATGCAGGGTATGATTTTAACTCTTGGTCGTATTATCTTCCTTATGTTATGATTATTAATTGATTTAGACTTTGCTACAATACTAAATTTATAAGATGCCCAACAACAGGTATCTTTGTAGGTGGGTTAAACAGCTACCTGTGTTTTAAGATCACATGGCTGTGGCAGTTGATGTAAAAACTAATATAGGGACAGCTGATGTCAGAGGAGGAACATTTTTTGTACAATGGGTGGTTTTCTTTTTCTCTTAGGCAAAAATCAGGTAAATAATGAATGTAAAAAAAAAGCCAACAGATAAAGGGGCAATAGACACGCATTGTTGAGACTGAGGTGATAAGTGAAAAGGCTAATTTCCTGATTAATTCTGTTACAGGTTATTGTGTTGGATGTCTACAGGACATAGATATGTACCTATCTGCAAAACAGTCACCTGCTTTGAAATTCAGACTGCTTTGATTGGTATTTCATCCACATACAGTATTGTGATACAGGACTGCCTGCTTCCTTTCGAAAATGAACGTGTTCTGGAGACATTGGTTTCTAATCAGCATACAGTGGTATATGTAGTTCTTGATAGCTGACAAGCTCTTTTTTAACTAATGAAAATGTGTTTACGCTATTCACAATGTAAAAACATAGGATGTACCATTATTTAATTAATCGTCATGTTGATCAAAGCATAGACTGAAGCAGTTATATACTTCTGGGCAGTGGGTGGTATTTGGATAGAGGGAGAGGGAGCGTGAGCAGAAGTTACGGAGCGAGTTCAGAGGATAATGTGAGAGGGCAGACAATGCAGAAGGGGAGACAGTCCACCGAGAACAGTGTCGAGATCACTCGCACTGAGCACAGGGTCTCACAGGCAGACAAGGGTACGTGGATGACAGGATGCAAGGCACACGGACAGCAACACCTACCTCCAGGGAAAGAGAGAGACAGTTTCACCAGAGAGGCACCGAGTCCATCAAGAAAGGGAAGACTCATGAAAGGATAGAGTGAAGCTGGAAGACAAGAAGACTTCTGTTGGGAAACAAGCATTAGGTGAGTAGAGTGCTCCAGTGGGACAGTTTTCAATATTAATCATTGTGTTAACACAGTGCGCAACTTGGACTTTGCAGCATCAAAGGTTGTATCTTCCACTGTTATGTTTTAACTGACTTTTAGAGTGTGGACTGTGTGCTCTCTTTTTAAAAGGTTTTTCCTCCTGATATTTATTAAGACTCATGTCTACTTTTTTCTCCTTGGTGTATTTTATATGGGCACTGCTGCCTTGCAGTTAGGAGACCCAGGTTCGCTTCCCGGGTCCTCCCTGCGTGGAGTTTGCATGTTCTCCCCGTGTCTGCGTGGGTTTCCTCTGGGTGCTCCGGTTTCCTCCCACAGTCCAAAGACATGCAGGTTAGGCGGATTGGCGATTCTAAATTGGCCCGTGTGGGTGTGCTTGTGTGTGTCCTGTGGTGGGTTGGCATCCTGCCTGGGATTGGTTCCTGCCTTGTGCCCTGTGTTGGCTGGGATTGGCTCCAGCAGACCCCCGTGACCCTGTGTTCGGATTCAGCGGGCTGGAAAATGGATGGATGTATTTTATATTGTCTGCTGTAATACAAGTTACTGTTGTTTCTCTTGAAATTACAGCTGTGTCTTTCATTGTATGTTTACTCACTGCCTAATTTAAAGAAAACTGTGAGATATTATCTTGAAATTTCAAGAGTTCCCAGACTCTTAATAAAACTGAGTTGTCAGATACTTTAACTGTGTTAGATTAGATTACCTATAAGTGTGACCAGACACAAATGGGCTTGATGAACTGAATGGTCTCCTCTCATTTGTCAAATGTATTTTTTATTTTTATGTATTTGTTCTTATACTCGGCGGCACGGTGGCGCAGTGGGTAGCGCTGCTGCCTCACAGTTGGGAGATCTGGGGACCTGGGTTCGCTTCCCGGGTCCTCCCTGCGTGGAGTTTGCATGTTCTCCCCGTGTCTGCGTGGGTTTCCTCCGGGCGCTCCGGTTTCCTCCCACAATCCAAAGACATGCAGGTTAGGTGGACTGGTGATTCTAAATTGGCCCTAGTGTGTGGGTGTGTTTGTGTGTGTCCTGCGGTGGGTTGGCACCCTGCCCAGGATTGTTTCCTGCCCTGTGCCCTGTGTTGGCTGGGATTGGCTCCAGCAGACCCCCGTGACCCTGTGTTCGGATTCAGCGGGTTGGAAAATGGATGGATGGATGGATGGGTTCTTATACTCATATCTGTCAGCAAGGCAGTTTTTCTGTCATATTTTGGGATAAAACAAAAGAACCCCACCAGTTAGGATGACGACCATCTCTGTTGAAAAAGTTTTTCTCAGAAATCATCCTAATTGTTCTAAAAAGCTATGCTTTTATTTGCACACCAGGCACCTAATCAGTTGTGAAGGGAATGTGATCTGATAAAAATCACATCCCCTCTGTATAATCTTGGTAAAGGATACCTCTGATATGAAATAGATATCATTAGAACCAACATGTAACAATAAGGCGCTTTATTGTTGGCCAGAAGGTCCAATTTTGCGTCTTTGTCAGATATCTTTGCAGTAAACTTTAACTGTTTCATTAACATAATTTGGAATTTTAATATTCTGCACTATGGACTCATCAGTTTTAAGCACTTTATTGTTCAAAAGATGCATTGCTGGGAGCTGAGAATCTGTTATGAGTCTAAATTAGCAACCTTGGTGCTAAGGGACTAAATTTTTTCACTGTTACCCAGTCGATGAATTGGTGCTGCTGATTTTGGCTGCATATGGACTACTTTGGGACTTGGAGAGACTAAGGCCAAATCAGAAATAGACAAGATGTCTAAACAATCTGAGTCAATTCAATTTTCAGTTTGCCTAATCACTATCAGATTCTTAACGTGGTCCTCCAAAGCGATCAGCTCTGAATTAACTATGTATTTTATGAATATGAAGCTGTCTGTATTGTTATTTATAAAACCGGAAATATACATACTGCAGGACACAAAACATATGCCCTTGATGGGTAGAGAATAGATTGAACTTATGTTAGGCACCAAGTTAATCTTTATTGCTGTGTTTGCAGTAACTTTGTTGCCTTCCACGTTCAGGTGGTTTGCGGGGCTTTCACCATCTGCTGAACATCGACTTTATGCTGTTGCCTTCTCCTTGTCAGATTTCATTTACTCCAGTTATAATTTTTCTTTAATGACAAGATAATAAAAACTTTTTCAATCAATGCTGTAAAACCCTCTGTGTGTATTTGAGATGACACTGTGCTTCATTTCTTCTGCTGCTTGTGCTTCACTTTCACTGCTTCTTAGAACCTAGCTAAAGTTTGTTATAGCCAGAAAGAACTCAAGACAAAAAGGTTTTAGATTGTATCTGCAGACTTGGATGAAGAGACACATGTGGCACCAGCTTCAAAAACACTATGTCAATAATGTGTCATGTCACTTGCTAAAAAACAAGAAGCCACAAATTATTTTCAAAACATAATGATAAAATAAAATAACCAGTCCTAAATCAAATTGCAAGTGGAAATTTAAAGTGTCTCAGGTCTCAAAAAGAAATTTAATAAACCCATAGAAAATGTATGTCTCAAGCATCATAAAACTATCTATCTATTGTCACATGCATGCGATTAGGAGGCAGTCAAAAAGCCCAAAGGTGAGTGAAATATCGCGAGATGAGGGGTTGCCATGTGGTACTTACCGGAATCTCTTCATCTCTCAACAGGAAAACAGAAGAAAAACAACCAACTCTATTTCTGAGTTCCAAAATGGCCACCATGACGTCACTTCCGGTGGTCCAATATGACATCACATCCAGCCATTACAATTAACTTCACTTCCGACTCCTGCATTCAATGTTACTTCCTGCCAGCTATTTCCTGTTCCCGTAATTCAATTCTGTATATAAACGCCATCTTGTCCCAATAACTTTGTCAAAAATTACAATATAGTACTTTTGATCACTGACTTTGCTATTTTGCTTTATTTTGTCCGTAGGGCAAACTTTATTTTTGTGGAGTTATTTTTTTTTTTCAGGATATATTTCCACAATTGGTGTAGTCTGCAGGATTTGCTTTTTTTGAAGATGACAGAAGAGCAGGACCAAAACACCATGCTGTCAACGATCATGGGTGAGCTTCGTACTTTGAAACGCAGATGGGAGAAACTGGGATCAGTTACTTCCTCTCGTACTGTTTGCCTATCGGGAAGTCCCACAGGCCTCAACCGGTTTTTCTCCGTTTGAATTATTATATGGAAGACAACCCCGTGGGCTATTGGATATGTTAAAAGAAGGTTGGGAAGAAGAGGTCCTTCCTACCTCAAATATACTTGAATATACCATGCAATTACACGATAGATTGGAAAAAATTAGACCTATACTAAAAGAGAATTTGGAGAAAGCTCAAGCAGCACAATCTCGTTATTATAATAGAAACACCACCATTCAGGAATTTGTCCTGGGTGATCATGTAATGGTGCTCGTTCCGAATTCCCACTCTAAATTGTTGGCACATTGGCAAGTCCCTTACGAAATTAAGGAAAGAAAAGGACTCGTGGATTATTTGGTTAAACAACCAAATCGTCGACCAAGTGAGCGAGTAGAATCATATAAATTTGCTGAAGCCATGGAAGGACAGGAAAAGTGATCCCTCCTCCAGCCAGCGTCGTTCCCTTTTCATGTCACACTCTCGCCTTAATTTCGGACCTGATTTGACAGCGGAACAAAAACAGGACCTAGAAATGGCTATCCTGTCCGTACCAGAAGTTGTAAACGAGCTACCTGGTCAGACTGCTCTGATTGAACACAACATTATTACTGACCCGGGATTAATTGTCAGAGAAAGACCTTATAGGCTCCCGGAGGCAAAGAAAGTGGAAGTGGAGTTGGAAATTAGACGAATGCTGGAGTTAGGGGTTATTGAAGGAAGTTATAGCCCCTGGTCTAGTTCAATTGTCTTAGTTCCTAAGCCTAATGGGTCATGGAGGTTTTGTAATGACTTTCGATGACTTAATCAAGTCTTTAAATTTGACGCGTATCCAATGCTGCGAGTGGACGATTTACTCGATCGGCTTGGGAACGCTCAATTCCTAACTACTCTTGACATGACTAAAGGGTATTGGCAAATTCCCTTAATGCCCTCCGCTAAAGAAAAAAATGCTTTAGTATACCCAGTGGACAATGGCAATACACGGTTATTCCTTTTGGCTTGTACGGGGCACCAGCAACCTTCCAGCGTCTGGTAGATACACTGCTACGGCCCCACAATTCATTTAGTGCTGCCTACCTGGATGACATAGTCATTTATTCCGGCACATGGAAAGAACATGTATTGCAGGTTAAAACGGTGATCTACACACTAGCACTAGCTGGACTAGCTGAAAATGCTTTTTTGGATTAAGAGAAGCCAAACATTTTGGCTACCTGATGGGTGGGGGCACTGTTAAACCACAGTGTTCCAAAATTGATGCCATCATAAATTGGCCCCATCCGATGACTAAGAGGCAGGTTCAAGCATTTCTGGGTTTAGCAGGATACTATCACCGTTTTGTACCTTGTTTCTCTGAAATTACTATCTCCTTATCTAATTTAAGTAAGAAAACAGGCTGATAATGTATTCAGTGACTTGAAATTGGCCCTTATGTCAGCATCTGTTTTGAAATCTCCTGATTTTTCTTTTCCTTTCATAATCCAGACCGACACAGGATTAGGAGCCGTGTTGAGCCAATGCATCGATGGTGCTGAACATCCCATCATGTACCTCAGCCGGAAACTGCTGGACAGGGAGACCAGGTATGCCGCAGTGGAGCGACAAGCTTTGGCGATTAAATGGGCTATCACACAGTTAAGGTACTACCTATTAGGACGGGAATTTACTCTGGTGACGGATCATGCTGCTCTACAGTGGATGTCCCTGCACCAGGAGTCTAATCCCCATGTCACTAGGTGGTTTTTAGACCTTCAACCTTATCGTTTTAGTGTTATTTATCGTAAATGTTCCTTGCAGGCCAACGCAGATGCTCTCTTCCGTGCCCACGACCTCTTGGTGCAAATTGCCCGACCCAATGGGTCTGGGCTTTTTGGGTTTCATGTCACACATGTGCGATTAGGAGGCAGTCAAAAAGCCCAAAGGTGAGTGAAATATCACGAGATGAGGGGTTGTCACGTGGTACTTACCGGAATCTCTTCATCTCTCAACAGGAAAACAGAAGAAAAATAACCAACTCTGGGTTCCAAAATGGCCACCATGACATCACTTCTGGCTCCTGCATTCAACGTTACTTCCTTCCAAGCATTTTCTGTTCCCGTAATTCAATTCTGTATATAAACGTCATCTTGTCCCAATATCTTTGTCAAATACTACAATATAGTACTTTTGATCACTGACTTTGCTATTTTGCTTTATTTTGTCTTAGGACAATATACAGGGACTGTCCCCAAAACTTTATTTTTGTGGAGTTATTTTTTTTTGGGATATATTTCCACACTATCTATCTATCTATCTATCTATCTATCTATCTATCTATCTATCTATCTATCTATCTATCTATCTATCTATCTATCTATCTTGTGACATTTCTGAACTCTTTGAGACCTTCCCCAATGGGACACACAGAAGCGTGACTGAGAAGCGTGACTGCCGTGTCTGTTAAGGTTTGCTTGTTCATCACCAAGGCAACCATAGATTCGTAGCACCACAGAAACAACTACAAGCTGACCGCTGCCACAAGCAAACCACTGGTTGCCTGATGGGTGATTCAGGGAACATTATAACTTGGCCACTGACCTGGCCCCGGCCATGCCAGTTTGCTGTGTCTGTGTATGGTAGAATGGTAGATACCCCCAAAATAAATAATCTTGCTGTTTCTGTTTTGAACTGAATAAAGCTGTTTTTGTTAAAGTACTGAGACTCAGCCACGCCTTTAGATGCAAGACACCGACTCACACATCACATGGTACCAGAAGTCTTGCACTAATGGAACTCCAAAAGGCATGTAAAATCTCGATATTCATGGAACAAAATGAGGCTCCTCCGGGTGCACCTGTCTTCACACTCCCCAGGGATGTGCTGGTGAAGATGGCTCCCTCAGACAACTCAGAATGCTTCTTATTCTTCTTGGAACGCATGGCAACATTGATGCGCTGGGACAGGGGAGCCTGAGCTGCTACTGTGGCCCAATTTTTAACTGGGGAGGCCCTACAGATCATGCAAAACCTCCCTCCCAAAAGGCTTCATGATTATGACTTCCTGAAGCAATAGGTGCTCCTCCAAATGGTCAACAGCCCAGTGATCAAGGGGTGCCAGTTTCGTCTGTGGCACATTGACCCAGATCATGCTATATGAGGACAAATCCAGGACTTATTGGACCTGATTCAAAGCTGGATCCGAAAGGACTCTTTCAAGCGCATTGTGGAGAAGCTCGCTATTGACACAGTCCTGTGGGGGATAAATGAAGGCCTGGAACAAAGTCCACTCGCTGTTAGACCTGACCTGCAGACTGGAGGGTGCCCAGGCCACCTGAAAACAAAGGGGCTACCCAGGCATGATCCCAATTTCGATCCAACCAGCACAGGCTCCTCAGGTCTCATGGGTGGAAGATGCCATCATAGGAACATCATAGAGTGGACTGAATGCAGCTGCTTTTGCTGTGATCAACTGGGACATCTAGCTCAGGAGTGCCACCTCCCACCTGTACAAACCATGGCCACTGGTCTGGCCCAGGTATATGGCTCGCTAGTCACCCCCAAGATGTTGAGGCAGGACAATTTTAAGGTCTCTATTACGTTGGCTGGATGTGAATTACCGGCGCTGTGAGACTGTGCTAGTAGTCCACCGTGACTTGCTCCGGCAGACCCCTTATAAGACCAGAGAGCAGGTGACACATTCGCTGTGTCCATAGGAACATTGAAACATACAAGACTATATTACTCCCTCTGAAACTTAAAGGGAAGAACTTTAAGGTTTGGACTGCCATATCAGACACTTCACCCTGACCTCTTTTAAAAAAGAGGAATGCACTTTTTCTACCAGTCTTGGCCACCTGCAGAGTGTCTCCCTCTGCAGTGGATAGAGAGGGGCTTGCCACTTACAATATCAGTCTAGTATTGGATTTGAAATTGAACCGGGGTTGTCCAGTGACGTCGGGGATGAATCCTCAAGTGAAGACCCAGGGCATCTGGCAGACTTTATCATGCCATCACTCAATATATCAGCAGGCGGTGAGCATGGAGTTGCACAGTGGAAGCAAAGACTGCCATTCAGGCAGAGTTTGCTCGCCTACAGCGAGCTGATAGCAACTTGGATTTTGGATTCAGACAAGCCCACGTTGCAAATGACTCTTACTATCTGGAGTGAGAGGACTCAAACTCTTAAACACCACATTTTTAAATTAAAGATAGTTTACTGTTTTAGGTGATTTTTGTTTGCTTGGGAGATGCGTGGATCTAGCAGTTGGTGGTGCCAAGTGGGCACAGGGAGATGGTTTTAATAATTGCTCACAATCACGTTTTGGGGGGTCACCGTTGCACATAAAAGAAAAGGAATACATTCAAAATGCTTTTATTGGGTGAATATGGGCCAGGATGTGGAGCAATTCTGTAAGGCCTGCCCCGACTGTCAAGGTACAAGGGCACTGCTTGTACTGATGCCTATTTTAGATGTCCCCTTTGAGAGGTTGGGACTAGATTTTGTTGGGTTGCTTCCCAAGAGTAAAAATGGGTTTCAGTATATGCTTGTGTTAGTCAATAATGCCACAAGTTACTCAGAAGTGGCCGTGCTGCTGCGGGTGGACGCCCGGACTGTTGCAAAAGCACTCTAAGAAATGTTCACGCATATTGGTATTCTTCACAACATTTTGACTGATCAGGGCTCGCCCTTTATCTCTCGCATCATAAAGCAACTATAAAGGTTTTACAATTAAGCAGTTGCACTCCACGGTTTACCAACCACAGGCAAATAGTCTGACTGAACAATTTGATAAAACCTCTAAAACAGACGATTCAGCGGGTAGCCCATGACAACCCAACCTCCTGGGATACAGTAATGCCCTTCCTCCTGTTTGTTGTTAATGAGTCCCCACAAGCATCTGCCAGGTTGAGTCCTTTTGAACTACTATTTGGCTGCAGACCACGCAGGGTGTTAGACATTTTTCAGGAAGAGTGGATGGGGGACGCGTGGCCCCTAAAGGGGGGGAGGTTTATCGACTGAGTTGTTTCACTGCAGGAACAGATTTCCAGGTTGTCATCTATTGCAGTGAAACATCTACAGCATGAGCAGGAGGCACAAAAATGTGGTTTTGACAAAACACATAAACTCCGTGAGTTTAAGAAGGGGGATCGCATACTGGTGTTGATCCCATCGGATCCGAATAAATTTTGGGCTAAATGGCTAGGTCTTGCAGTTACTGAAGACTGTATGTTTCCAGTGAATTATAAAATCAGAATTCCTGGTTCGACGGAAACCTGTACAAATTTTGCATATTAATCTTTTAAAGGAGTGGCACGAACTCCAGTAGGTGCTGGTCACATCTGTAGCGATCTTTCAGACTGTAGATGCTATTGGGGATGAGTTAATTGACACTAGGCAGAATTGCATTGATCGGGAGGAACTCAGATGTCTTTTCAGCTATGCCTGGCCGAACAGAAATTGCAGAACAGAAGATCGTGACTGCGCCTGGTGTTACTGTACATGTGCCCCCATATTGACTTCCAGAGGCAACGAGGAAAGTGATACACAAGGAGGTTCAACAGATGCTCAAGGTGGGCATAATTCGTGAAAGAAAAAGCAAGTGGCAAAGCCCTGTTGTTCTTGACTCAAAACATGACAGTTTTGTATTGATGTTAGAAGTTGAATAAAATTTCTTAAGTTTGATGCATACCCGATGCCGCGCGTGGATGACTTATTGGAAAAGCTCAGGTGGGCATCATATATTTCCATCCAGATCTCATGAAGAGTTATTGGCAAGTGCCCTTGGAGGAGTCCAGTTGCGAGAGGACCGCATTCATCACTCTAGACAGGCTGTTCGAATTTACAAAGCTCCCTTTTCGTCTCCATGGTGCACTGTTGACTTTTCAGTTGATGATGGACCAGATCCTGCTTCCCCATTCCAAATATGCAGGATAGTATCTAGACGATGTAGTCATTTTCAGTAATGACTCTGGATCTCATCTTGTCCACCTGCAGGCGGTGCTTGACAGTTTGATGCTGGCGGTGTTGATGGTTAACCCTAAGAAATTCAGACTGGGTATGTCAGAAACCTATTATTTGGGATATTCCATGGGGAAGGGTTTGATCAAGCCTGAAAAGGACAAGGTGTGGGGGGAGCCTTCTCAGACCTAAAAGCCAGTTTATCCTCAATCACAGTTCTACAAAATCCAGACTTTAAGAAGGAATTTATTCTGGAGACAAATGCAAGTGCTTTCAGTTTAGAAACAGTGCTTTCACAATGTTTTTTGGGGGAAGAACACCCAATCACGTTTCTCAGTAGGAAACTGCTTCCCAGGGAGAGCAATTACTTGACCATTGAGAAAGAATGAAAGAATGTTTAGTGATTAAGTGGGTTATGGAATCCCTCCAATACTATTTGTGGGACCGGTGGTTTACCCTAGTGACTAACCATGGCGTGCTCCTGTGGTTCTATAGATAGAAGGATATGAATGCCTGGCTCATTCGGTAGATTATTAGGTTTACAGGTATTTGCTTTTGATGTTCGCCACCATCCTGGGGCTGCACACATCAACGTCGGTGTTCTCTCACTCCTAGTCAAGCCTGGCTTGTACGCTCTCTTTGCCCACAATGGTGTGGACAAAGCTAAGGGTGTGTGATACTTCTGAACTTTTTGAGACTCACCTCAATGGGACAACACAGAAGCGCGATTGCGCCTTTTGATACCCTCCCCAATTGGATGACACGCAGAAGAGCGACTGCAGTGACTGTTAAGGGTTGTTTGTCCATCGCCGAGGCAACTGCAGATTCACAGCACCACAGAAACAACTACAAGCTGATCGCTGCCACACGCAAAGCGTCGGCCAACCATTGGGAGATGCAGGGAACATTATGGCCTGGCCCCAAACCTGCCTGTTTGCTGTTTCTGTGTATGGTAGAATGGTAGATCCCGTTACAATAAATAACCTTGCTGTTCCTGTTTCGAATTGAATAAAGCTGGTTTTGCTAAATTACTGAGACTCAGCCTCGTCTTTGGAGTGCAAGAGACAGACTCACACATCACAATCTATCCGTCTATCTTAAGGCGGACCCCAAAATTCCCAGAATCAGTCAAAAGCATAGGTAGTAGGGGTTTGTTCTCAGACATTCCAGAAAGTATTATACTTCTACAGACTGGTTTATCAGTCCATCGAGTGACATCATGATGATTTTATTGAGTGCACATTTCTGGTATTTATTTTACAATCGTTAATGTGACTTGGGCAATTTTTTTCTCTATACCACTGTAGAAAATTCTGAATAGAAAATAGAAAAAAAATTTATTTTTTACATGATAATAATGCTCCTGGAGCAGTGAGTAAGCTTGAAGACGGTCATAAATGTGTGATTTTAGGCAGCTAAACGGCTTGAGTAATTGTAATACTACATCAGACCAGGGAGTGGAGAAGTGTGCTGACTGTCTCTCTCAGTTTCTTGCAGACCATTCCCGGAAAATCCCGCCAGATTCTGCTGCCTCTGATGATGTCATTTCTGTTTCCGGCGCCTCTGATGACGTCACTTCCGCTCCCAGTGCATCTGATGACATCACTTCCAATCTTAAAAACATCACTTCCAGCATAAATTATATCATTTCCTCCACCAGACCTTAAAACAGCCATCTTACCTCCACAAATTCAGTTCTGTTTTGGATTCATTTTCAACCTTTTGCAGCCAGGATCATAATAAACCTTTCTGACTGTCTGGTGTCTTTTTGTGACAACGCGCTTTTAAAGATTCTCTTCTTCTTTTGGCTGCTCCCATTAGGGGTGGCCACAGCGGATCATCTTCTTCCATATCTTTCTGTCCTCTGCATCTTGTTCTGTTACACCCATCACCTGCATGTCCTCTCTCACCACATCCATAAACCTTCACTTAGGCCTTCCTCTTTCCTCTTCCCTGGCAGCTCTATCCTTAGCATCCTTCTCCCAATATACCCAGCATCTCTCCTCTGCACATGTCCAAACCAACGCAATCTCCCCTCTCTGACTTTGTCTCCCAACCGTCCAACTTGAGCTGACGCTCTAATGTACTCTTTTCTAATCCTGTCCATCCTTGTCACAGCCAATGCAAATCTTAGCATCTTTAACTCTGCTACCTCCAGCTCTGTCTCCTGCTTTCTGGTCAGTGCCACCGTCTCCTCTCCAGAGCATATCTCCACCTCTCCAAGGTCTTCTCAACCTGTTCCCTACTATCGCTACAGATCACAATGTCATCAGCAAACATCATTGTCCACGGGGACTCATGTCTAATCTGTCAACCTGTCCATCACCATTGCAAATAAGAAAGGGCTCAGAGCCGATCCCTGATGTAATCCCACCTCCAACTTGACTGCATTTGTCACTCCTAATGCAGACCTCACTACGGTGACACTTCCCTCGTACATATCCTGTTCAACTCTTACATACTTCTCTGCCACTCCTGATTTCCTCATACAATACCACAGCTCCTCTGGAGGCACCCTGTCATATGCTTTTTCCAGGTCCACAAAGACGCAATGCAACTCCTTCTGGCCTTCTCTAAACTTCTCCATCAACATCATCAGAGCAAATATTGCATTTGTGGTTCTCTTTCTTGGCATGAAACCATACTGCTGCTCACTAATCATCACCTCACTTCTTAACCTAGCTTCCACTACTCTTTCCCATAACTTGCAGTCCTGCACATCCCCCTTATTCTTAAATATCGGCACCAATACACTTCTCCACTCCTCAGGCATCCTCTCACTTTCCAAGATTCCATTAAACATTCTGGTTAAAAACTCCACTGCCATCTCTCCTAAACACCTCCATGCTTCCATAGATTGGGGGATGAAAACAAATCTATGAGTGGTACATGTGTTATAAGATGGTCTACATGTCAGTCGAACATTCAACACATTCTAGACATCCTTCAACCTCTTAAACAGATGAAAATGAAAAGAAGCAATCCTTTCTGTTCATTGTCATACTATTGATGAACTACCATAAATCACTGGTGTTATTTGTAGTTTAATTCAGCAAATTTTAACACAAGATTTTGGCATGCACTCAGCCACTGCAATATTTTATTACTGGTGAAGAGACTTTTGATTTACGGGTACAACCCTGAAAGCAAGCAACTGTCCAATCAGTGGAAGAAACTAAAGTATCCAAAAATGAAAAAAAAACATGTCAGATCAAATCAAACACCTAAACAATGATGATTGTGTTTTGTAAAAGAAATGGACTTGATAATAAAGATTTTGTTCCTCATGGACGAACTACTAATAAGTGACATTACATTAAATGTTTGAGGCATTTATGGTAATGTAACAAAAATAAATCAGCAGAACTGGCTCGCATATAAGGGTGCGTTATTTACACTCTTACCAAGGGTACCAAAAAGGCTTGTGCCTACACTGACTATTCATGTAGTTAATAATATTATTTATTTTCTATAAGGTGTCATTTGCAACTTAATTCATTCTTCACAGTAAACACTAAATACTGAAAGCCGAAGTTGAAGAAATTGCTTACCAGTATTTACATTTACATTTACATCATTTAGCAGACGCTCTTATCCAGAGCGACTTACAACAGTGCTTAGTAGTCTACGACTGTTCTTCAGTCTTTAAGGCTAGGATTAAATCTACTGTCATTAAACAAGTTACCGCTGACCAAGTTGTATACAAAACCCTGCTAGAAGAAAATAGTAAGTTAGTACAAAATTTTTTTTTTTTTTTTGAAAAAAAAAGGGTAGAAAAAAAGTATGGGGACTTTAGTCCAAGTGCTGTTGAAAGAAGTGTGTCTTCAGGCGACGTTTGAAGACAGTGAGGGTCTCCGCTGTTCGTACAGCAAGAGGAAGTTCGTTCCACCACTGAGGAGCCAACACTGCAAAGAGTCTTGATGCATGTCGTTCTCTTCTTTTAAGTAAGGGTGGTTCGAGACGTGCAGTGCTTGATGTTCTGAGACAGCGAGAAGTGACACGCTGCTTGACCAGTGCTGATATGTAAGGTGGTGCAGCTCCAGTTTTGGCCTTAAAGGCAAGTGTTAGGGTTTTGAACCTGATGCGGGCAGCCACAGGGAGCCAGTGCAGGTTCCACAGCAGAGGTGTAGTGTGCGAGAATTTGGGAATATCAAAAACGAGTCTTGCAGCTGCATTCTGGATCAGTTGAAGTGGTCGTGTTGCCTTTAGTGAAAGTCCAGACAGCAGAGAGTTGCAGTAGTCCAGCTTAGAGATGACCAAGGTCTGGACGAGAAGCTGAGTAGCCTCTGTAGTGAGAAAGGGGCGGATTCTCCTAATGTTGTAAAGGAGATATCTGCAGGACCTGGAGAGGTTGCTGATGTGTGGAGAGAAAGACAATTCTTCGTCTAGAGTGACACCAAGACTTCTTGCCGTTTTTGAGGGGACGATAACCGAGTTGTCAAGAGAGATTGCAAGGTCAAGATTCGGAGATGAGTTGCCTCTGATATACAAGAGTTCAGTCTTGCTGGGATTCAACTTGAGGTGGTGGGAAGTCATCCAAGAGGAGATATCAGCAAGGCAGTTTGAGATGCGGGTTGAGACCTGCTGGTCATCGGGTGAAAAGGAAAGAATGAGTTGACTGTCATCCGCATAGCAGTGGTAAGAGAATCCATGTCCAGCTATTACCTTCCCAAGAGAACCTGTGTATAAGGAGAAGAGAAGGGGTCCTAGGACAGAGCCCTGAGGAACACCAGTGGTCAGTCTTCGTGGAGCTGACTGGGAGCCTTGCCAGGCAACCTGGAATGTCCGGTCAGCAAGGTAAGAAGCAAACCATTGCCAGACAATGCTTGAGATCCCAAGACTAGTGAGAGTTTCCAGAAGTATCTGATGGTTGACCG
Source organism: Erpetoichthys calabaricus (assembly GCF_900747795.2). NCBI lineage: Eukaryota > Metazoa > Chordata > Cladistia > Polypteriformes > Polypteridae > Erpetoichthys > Erpetoichthys calabaricus. The sequence continues at coordinate 89,726,087 of NC_041400.2, read as the reverse complement.
TGTCAAAGGCTGCAGATAGGTCCAGAAGTATGAGGACTGAGGACAGGTTGGTAGATCTGGCTGTGTGAAGGGTTTCAGAGACAGCAAGAAGTGCAGTCTCGGTAGAATGAGCTGCTTTGAATCCAGACTGGCGAGGGTCAAGAAGGGCGTTATTAGATAAAAACAAGTTAAGTTGGTTATAAACTGCTCGTTCCAGTACTTTAGAAACAAAAGAGAGCAGGGATACTGGTCTGTAGTGGTTAATATCTGAGCAGTCCAGAGTAGGTTTCTTAAGAATTGGTGTGACAACAGCAGACTTAAAGGCAGTGGGAACATGGCCAGTCGTTAGGGAGCCATTAACTATGTGTGTGATGTGTGGGAGAAGATCCTGAGAGATGAGCTGAAATGTACCTGAGGGGATAGGGTCGAGTGAACATGTTGTGGGGTTGCTGGCCGTCAGGATCTGAGACACTTCCTCGTGAGAAAGTGGAGTGAAGTGATGAAGCTGGGTCGAACAGGTCGGTTGAGAGTGGGTGGGCAACATGTCAGTCTGAGGGAAGGAACTACAGATAGTAGCAACCTTATCCTCAAAGAATGTAGCAAAGTCCTCTGGTGAGAGAGCTGGGGAGACAGAAGGAGATGGTGATTTAAGCAGTGAAGAAAAAGTGGCAAAAAGTTTGCGAGGGTTAGATAAGGATTTATCAAACTTGGTTCTGTAGAAGGAAGATTTGGCAGAAGTTAGGTCAGTAGCAAACTTTGATAAGAGAGATTGAAAAGAAAGGAGGTCACTGTTATGATGCGTTTTCCTCCATCTTCTTTCTGCTGCTCTTAGTTGTCTGCGGTTGTTTCGTAGTGTCTCCGACAGCCATGGGGTCGGAGAAGTACGTTTTGGCCTGGAAGACAGAGGGCAGAGTTGATTAAAGGAGTTGTGGAGAGAGGAGAGAAGACTGTTGGTAGCAGACTCCACAGTTGCTGTGCATGGTTCAGCACAGTTAGGGGGAGATAAGGATGATAGGATAGCTGAGGAGAGAGAAGATAGAGAAAGAGAATTGAGATTTCTGCGGGTAGTCATGGGGGTAGAAGGTGGTTGAGAAGAGCAAGTCAGAAGAGGAAATCTGAAGGACAGAAGATGGTGGTCAGAGACATGTAGAGGAGTAGACAATATATTGAACATAGGAAGTGATCTGAATGATACCAGGTCAAGAGTGTTGCCAGCTTTGTGGGTTGGAGGAGAGTCACCAAGAGATAGACCAAAGGACGACAGAAGCATCACAAGTCCACTGCTGTGTATTCCGTCTCTTGGAAGGTTGAAATCACCGAGGAGCAAGAGAGGAGACTCATCATCTGGGAAGGAGCTCAGAAGGAAATCAAGCTCATCGATGAAGTTTCCTGGAGGGCCTGGAGGACGATAAAGAACAACAATGTGGAGTTTTGTTGGATGTGTGATAGTAACAGAGTGGAATTCAAAGGAGGAAAAGTTGCGATGGTGAAGATTAGGTGAAAAACGCCACTGATGAGATAAAAGCAAACCTGTACCCCCACCTCTGCCTGAAGTATGAATCCACATGTTCTTTATAAATGTCTGCATGTGCAGAAAAACCTGCCTTTTTATAGAGACATTCTAGTTGTCTACCATGCGCTTTCAGAATAAGTAGTTCAGGGGTGAACACAGTTGCTAATGCATAAAAGAAACAACATACAATTTTAAATTATAGTAAAGACCTTCTCAAGTTCAGATTTTAGAACACTATTTTAACAGTGAAAAAAATGTTGTCAACCATAGACGAATGTGAAACAACTGGATGTTATGCTGTACATCAAATAACTTCTTTAGAGAGAATATTAAAACAATTTGCATTTCTAAAAGTAACAATCCTCTTTGCAGTGGACTTATGTAAATTAAATGATACATTATTTAAGACTGCAGTATGGGCTGATATCATAAGATTCAAACCTAATAAATCAAAAGGAGAGGTACAAGAAGGGTAAACAAAAATCAAAAATATGCTTCTTTTTGTGAGTGAGAAAATTAAATGCTGACATGAATTAAGTCAGTCTAGGAAATGCCAAAAATCAGATCACAATTTGTTATTTATTGTGTCTGCATGAACACTGAAATCATCCAGTACAAACAGAATAAGGTATAGAATGAACAAGCAGCAACTCAGAAAATTCAGAAAGAAATTATCACGACAATATAGATAAGAAACAACAGATTGTAAAGGCAAAATATTCGAAAGATATTACTCCTATCTGAGAAACCAGTTTAATTTTAAAATGTGAACAGTAAACTACTGCCTATCCACCATCTCAACTGTCTGGACAAGGTTTGTCTATATACGAATAGCCTGATAGAGTAGCTTCATTCAGGAAAAAATATTCCTGAAGTTGTTGCTGTGTTTAACTAATTCATAATATGTCAGGATTTTTATTCAAAATAAAATCATATAAAATCAAAGCTTTGTTGTTCAGACAGCATGTGTTAAACAGTATAAAACATGCATCTGTAAGACCTAAGCACAATCAATCCAGACAGTTTGCTGGTAATTTTTACAAAGTTCCTTTGAAACCACAGATAACTGTATTTGAGAGAATCTTAAGGCCCCAATGCTCTTAAGGATGAACCTCAACAATGTATAAATTAAATTGATAGCTTTATAATTTAGTAAGTGTGTATCTTTTTGGCAGTGTGTCCTCTAAAATTGCATGAAGGAAGCACAAAAAATAGATCAGTTGCAGTATAGAAAATAAACCAGCACTGCAATTCAAAGGTTACTGGGTGAAGGTGAACATGTAACTTTCCAGTAACTTTAGCTTTTTAGAGTTTCATTCCAACACAGTATTTAGAAAACATGAATTTATCTCAAATATCTAAAAGCAAAATGACTCATACTAAGAATGCATAATTTATTTTTTATTAAAGTCAAAGCATAAAAAACACCTTCTTCCTTTCAATGTCAAAGGTGTCAAAGACTAATTTTTATTCATCAAGATTTCTTCAAGTAGGTTAAAGACTGGTATTTATAAGGTAGCATGTGCATAATTTCTTAGATTATTGTGCTCTGGTAAATATTTTATTACTGAATTTATTTAGCAATTACGAAGATGCAATGAGAATCTCTGGTGTATTTTAATAATAAAAATATTTATCCCAGAGAGCTCATGTACTACTATTCACTCATTCATGCAGCAAAACAAGTGAAATATATATATTGTGAAGAACATTCTAGAGGGCAAGAGGTTGATCTTAACAGGGAAAGACCACAATTCACATTCACAATGGTCAGTACATTCTGGTATGCCAGTACAGGAAAAAAGGAAACACTAAGCCTTATAAATGGAACTGATACAGTACATCAGAAGGGCAGCAGACTGGGGCAGTTTTAGTGGTGTGAAAAAGAGAGAGGGAGAGAAATTACACCCTATGAGGAAACAGGTTATGTTGTGCCAGGACACCACAAATGCAAGAAACTCAGTAGATGACAGTGATACCAGATCCTCTATGTAATGTGAGATGGACAACATAAAGAGTAGAATTACTGGGTAATAAACAGAAGCACATGATCCAATCTCAGGAGAATTAAGACCATATTTCCCTTTCCTACAGGACAGTGCTTCCCAAACTTGGTCCTGGGGACCCACTGTGGCTGCAGGTTTTTGGTCCAACCAGCCTCTATTTTTAATTGGACTCCTGAGCTAATTAAGTGAACTGTTCCTTCCCAAGTAACATGTTTATGTTTATGTTTTGGGAACAATATAGAAATTTCAAAGCTAAGTTTGGTAAAAAAAAAAAAATTTAAATGTACCAAGCAGTTATATGGGAATAATGCATTTTTTTCTTTTTAACAATATTTTCATCTTGATTTTCAATCTACTTTTTCAGGTGTTTATTTCCTGTAGGTGGCGTTAGCTCCCTAGTTGGAATAAGTTCTTTTGTAATTGCGACGTTTTAAGTAACCAGAAACTATCTATATATATAAAATTCTTTTCGTGTTTGAAATGGAAATTACGTATGACCACGCGATATGGAAATTACATATGAAATGGAAATTACATATGACCACGCGATATGGAAATTACGTAAGACCACAGAACATATTATAATACAGGAACTAATCACTTCGTTTGTGGATGCCATTTTTATATCGTCTTTACAAATTGTTATTATTTGTGTGAGTTATTTTACTGATATTGAAAAGAAGTAAACACAAACACGCCGATCTATTCCATAGAAGTGCGCCCGCATCGCCCTCTCCCAGCCCTCCTCTCTGGACTACAGCACTGAGCCGTCTACCGCCAGCCGAGTTTTGACAGAGAAGTTTTATTTATTCGTCCACATGACTGTCGCGGAAACTGCCACATTTTAACTTTTTTTTAGTTGGCAATAATTGATAGTAGAAGAGTTGAGGAAAACAGATTTGCGTCTTTCTCCTTTTTAACTGTGCCGAACTATAAACAATGTGAAGAGGAGACTGCCTTCAGCGGCGAGGGGTTGTGAGAACAAAGTGGATGCTGGGAGGTGCGGAATGTCGGGCTGCTCCGCCGGGTCGAGAGCTTCGCAGTTTCGGGCAGCGTCCTCTCTCCTCGCATTGTTTGTGACACTTCAAGTGCCCCGTTGGTTCCTGGGAGAGTGGAAATCTTTGCGAATGAGTGTAATCGGCGCCATCAAAGCAGGACTCTGTTTGTAAATTGCCCTGCATGACTACTTACTGTCCCTTAAGGTGAGTTCGGGTCACTAAAACCCTGCAACATTCAAGGTTGCTTTTGTAATGAATTATTTTAAGAAGTAAATCACAGGCACGTAGTGCAAGGTTGTCAGGCAGAAATTTGGACGATCACATAGAAAATGTAATTTCTATACCACAGCAGTCTTGTAGCGCCTTTCAAAAGGGATCTACTACCGAGAGATGATCCAAATACATTTTAGCTGCTGTAAGTACTACTTACCTGTTGTGTTATACCGCCTTTAAAATGTAGTTTACCCGAAACCACTCCAGTGGTGCTCAATGTATCTTTACTTCTTAAATGTTAATGTTTTACTGTTTAATAACTTATAGACTACATTTTATTTTTTTCCCTTGCACTCAGTGAGCGAAGCCACTGGGTAATCAGCTAGAATAAATATAATATTAAAAGGAGATATCCCTCCCATAGTGATATGGCGGTAAGAAATCACAGAAGAGAAAATAACTTAACTTTCTTTATGACAATTTACGCGGCATTACAGACAAAAGGAAGCCATGGAAAGACATTACCAAGGTCAGATCTTGATGTATACAGTCTGCCATTTTTTGTCACTGCGATGGACAGATTTTCAGGACGGATGACGTTATCACCCATCTGTACATCGGCTTCGAAGACTTGGCTGCTGTCCAAGTCTTTTATACTGTTTTTCTCCACGTGCAGGCCCTTACTCAGGTTCCAAACAAGGCAAGGAGATTCAATTTCATCTCTAACATACAGAAATAGTACAATGCTGATTTTCGTAGTTGTACCTTTCTATCTTCAAATGCTTGTGTAGCAGTTCTAAATGCTGAGAGCCCCTGTGTGCTAACTTTGGCCTGGCCTGTGCATGTGAGTGGATTTATAAAATAATTTTTGTACAGAGCACAGTGACATTAAACTTATTATTCTGATTACAGTCCACCCATTGTCACTGGATCTGTGACAAAAAATAATACCTGAAGGTCTTATCCACAAAGCAAAAGGTACTCGATCCCCCTTCACAGTGTAGACAGTTCCTTAAGAACGTTTGTGGAATATGTGGGGTGTGGTGCCACTATAGCTCCTGTTTTCATTCATCCAATACACCAGCATAAATAAATATTAACAATGATAAATTATGGTACAATTGGACAGATAATTACATGTGACATGGTGTTACTAAATAGTGATCATGGTATCCCACCGGTGGTGTAGGTGGAGATCTCCTGTTATGTTTTTTATTATTTACATAGTCAGTGTTGTAACTGAATATCACTGGGCCCATGCAGTGGGTACAATAGCCTCAGATTACATTATAAATCTATATAGCATCTTGGTGGACTATTTTTCGGCACTCATAACATTTATAACTACAGTATGTTGATATCTGTGCCCCACCCATTGGTGTCTAATCCCTTTATATGAGTTACAATAGTTGTAATATAAATCAGATTGTATTCTAGATCTAGTTCTATGATTATTAATAGTTGTTCTTAACCAGTATTATTGCATACTTGTATACTATCTTTTATCCTCCCCAACTTCCCTATCAGATGTTCTATCCCCTTTCAATTTACAATTTAACATCATTGGTGGTAAATTATGCATATCCTCATACCTTTGAGCCCCTCTTATAACATTTTTCAAGTATATTCCTAAGCTTTCTATATTCATGCCTTGTCCAACCCAATGGTTTAAAGTCTTTTGCTTGGTGGCTTTGCAGATGCCTCCGAAAAAACATGTGGCTGGTACAGGAACTAAATTGTCTTTGCCATTACTGAAACAGAAACTAAACAGTCCGATTGCCATTAGAGAGCTAATGAGATGCACACATGGTGACTATCCATTTAGCAGAGGAACACTTCACTCTAGGCTTGCACTGGATACAGCAGTCATTCATGGGAGCCTTCAACAGCTGTCATCTCACTTCAGTGGCATTTTCACAGTCTGTTTGTGTTAAAGTCCATAGAACTTTTTTTTCTGCAATAAATGTCTGCCCAACCATATCATGGCATCAGATTTACTTAGCTGGACTTACAATCTTTGCTTGATTCCGCAATCCTTCCACTCTGGAAAAGCGAGTCGTTTCTTCACCAGCTATTATCAGGTATGTGCAACAGACCAAGAGTCATTAGTGCAGTACAGTCACTTTAAGTCTTCATTCATAGAACACCACCTTTTCTTCATTGATAAAGCTCAACCACTGAGTTGGAGAGGTCTTAACAACCACTAAATTGAGTGGCCAAACTAAAATACTTGCTATGCTAAATAAAGAAGGGTGAAGGGTAGAGCAAATACATAACATAAAACAATGCTTTATCAATCATATGTATAATACAATACAACACTATTAATGAAAATCCTAGACTTTCAGTTCTCAGTCTCATATCATAAATAACAGTTAGAGATAAATTAATATGGCAAATTTTTACATTTAAACCAGGCTAGTGAAAATGTTTCTTCAGTAGGATAATACACTAAACAAAATAAACACATTGCATCAATTATTCATCACAGATGTCCTAAATCATAACAAGATGTTGCATATTTGAACTTAAGTTTTTTCAGTTTTGTTTAAAACAAAATCTTATAACATCTATACTCTATAACAAACTGTAGCTTATCTTATTAAGAGACAAATCTCTAAAATGTCTTTAAGATATTACAACAGCACAGTTTATATAGACTAATGGTAAACTTTTGAATTATTCCCATATAATATAAATTTCCTAATGTATAACTGACTTAACAATCCATTCAGCTATGTGCATTATCATTGAGCACTAAACTTAATACATTGATGTAACAACAAATTTCCATCCATCCATCCATCCATCCATCCATCCATCCATCCATCCATCCATCCATCCATCCATCCATCCATCCTCTTCCACTTATCCAAGATCGGGTCGCGGGGGCAGCAGATTGAGCAGAGATCCCCAGACTTCCCTTTCCCCGGCCGCTTCTTCTAGCTATTCTGGGGGAATCCCAGGCCAGCCGATAGACATAGTCCCTCCAGCGTGTCCTGCGTCTTTCTCGGGGCCTCCTCCCAGTAAGAAGTGCCCAGAACACCTCACCAGGGAGGCGTCCAGGAGGCATCCTGAACAGATGCCCGAGCCACCTCATCTGACTCCTCTCGATGCAGAGGAGCAGTGGCTCTACTCTGAGCCCCTCCTGGATGACTGAGCTTCTCAACCTATCTTTAAGTGAAAGCCCAGACACCCTGCGGAGGAAACTCATTTCAGCTGCTTGTATTCGCGATCTCGTTCTTTCGGTCACTACGCATAGCTCATAACCATAGGTGAGGGTAGGAGCATAGATCGACTGGTAAATTGAGAGCTTTGCCTTATGGCTCAGCTCCTTTTTCACCACGACAGACCGATGCAGAGCAAGACATTACCAAGGTGGAATCTTGATGTATACAGTCTGCCATTTTTCGTCACTGCGATGGAAGGATTTTCAGGACGGATGCCGTTATCACCCATCCATCCATCGGCTTCGAAGACTTGGCTGCTGTCCAAGTCTTTTATACTGTTTTTCTCCACGTGCAGGCCCTTACTCAGGTTCCAAACAAGGCAAGGAGATTCAATTTCATCTCTAACATACAGAAATAGTACAATGCCCATTTTCGTAGTTGTACCTTTCTCTCTTCAAATGCTTGCCTAGCAGTTCTAAATGCTGAGAGCCCCTGTGTGCTAACTTTGGCCTGGCTTGTACATGTGAGTAGATTTATAAAATATTTTTTGTACAGAGCACAGTAACATTAAACTTATTATTCTGATTACAGTGTTCTAATTGTTTAATTAATCCATTATTTACTAATTAGTGGGTCTGATGCTAAAGTAGCAAAAATATTTCTAAATGTCTCATAAATGTAAAAATCATGCTGCTGTGCTTTTCTGGATATAGAATAAGAGGAAAGTAAAATCAGCAAGGATCCAAAGAACTACTGTCCAGTCTACAATCATGCTCTATGATCACCTGCTTAGCAACAACATAGTTCCAGAGGAGCAGAAATTTTGCCATTGAGCAAGGCAAGGATGCAAGGACCAGCTTCTCATCAACAAGATGGTGAATAGAAATGCCAAGGGAAGGGAGAAGCATCTGTTCATGACATGAATAGACTACAAGAAGGCCTTTGATGGTCTGCCAAACAGCTGGATCCTGCAGAGCTTGAAGTTCTGCCAAGTCAGTCCAGTCAACACTCGATTCTTGGAGAGCATAATGAGAACATGACAAACCTGGGTGAATCTGTCCTACAGCAGCGGTTTCATTCAGTCAGATGAGATACACATCAAGTAAGGAATTTTCCAAAGTGACTCCCTGTTTTCCATGCTGTTTTGCACTGCCTTGATACCTCTCAGTGGCATTTTCAACCGAGAAAAAGTGTTGCATAAAATAGAGCTAAATCAATAAAACAGCCACTTGCAGTAATTGAACGAGCTGAAGCTATGTGCATAAATCAATGCTAAAATAAATCAAAGAAATGGTCCTGGTCAAGCACCAAAATAACTATGCCCAGAGGCAAGCATGAAGCAGCTCTTGACATGGCGACATAGAACCTGGAGGCATATAAGTACCTTGGCGCTGACAAGCTGATGAAGTCCAAGATCACCAAGTAGTACTATCAATAAGTGCAACTTGCCATCAAGACAAAGCCTAGCTCACGGAATAGGATCTCAGTCATCAACAGTCTGGCTGTATCAGTTATCCTATACAGCTTTGGCATCATCTCATAGTCCTCTTTGTAGCTAAAGAACATGGAACAAAAGACCAGAAAACTACTCACGATGCACGGCCTTCTACACCCAAAAACAGACATTGAGTGTCTCTATATTTCACAATGCCATGGAGACTGAGAACTTTTACAGCTCGAGACAGCAGAAGAAGTTGCGATTATTAGTCTGTGTGAGAACCTTGAGTGGACTGGTGGGCAGCTGCCAAGACTGCTGCTGAAATGCCACCAAACTCTGAATGAGTGCCAGTCCATTAGGAAGAGAAGCCATAAAATAAAAAAGGTGTGTTTTGTCTGAGACCAGTGAGAAAACCAAGCAGTTACTGAACTCCAAGTTAATGGAGGCAAGAATGCAGTGCTACAAGGAGAAGCCACTGCACAGCCAGTTCTTTAACAACATGATGCACACATGGCTTCAAAGTGCAGGTCTCAAGGGGGGAAACCGAAAGCCTCTTCACAGCTGTTCATGATCAGGCCTTGAACACCTGACACCACCAGAAGTATATAATATGCACACCAGTCAACAGCAAATGCTGTCTGTGTAGTGAAGTGGAGGAGACCATCAGCCACATAGTGTTTGGATGTTCTGTACTGGCCCCAAAGGAATATCTTGAACATCACAACAAAGTCAGTATGTACATGCACTGGGCACAGCTTGGTGTTCTGACAGTAGAGAAGTGGTATGAGCATACACTAGATGTGGCTGTTGACACCAGAAATTATGTCATCATGTGGGACAAGATCATTCCCACCTACTATTCCATCAGCGTCAACAAGCCAGACATAGTATTTCATGACAAGAACAGCAAGTCATGCGTCTTCATCTTGAATGACAAAAACATCCTAAGCAAAGAAGAAGAGAAGATTGTCCAGTATAAAGACCTTGAGATTGAAGTCAGACGCATGTGGAACACAAAGACAAGGGTGGCAACAGTAGTCATAGGTGCACTGGGAACCATCAACACTGGATTCCAAGAGCAGCTGGACAAACTGCCGTGTAGAGTCAGACAGAAAGAGATCCAGAAGATTGCACTCCCTGGCATGGCCTGCATTCTTGCACTAATAGGATGGTGGTGATAATAATAATAATAATAATAATAATAATAATAATAATAATAATAATAATAATAATAATATGGGGGGTCTTAATCCCACCCCAGTAATGCTACCAGAGATTCTGATTGGAGAGGGTACAGTAAAGTTTTTTATCAGTATGGCCAAATTGTCTGTTCTGCTCCTTAAAATATTCTACTTCTGTTTCCAAATCATTGGCTGAAATGCTAGCAGTGACAGTAGATTCATTAAGACAAATCATAAACTTAAACAGTAAAGCTTGTTAGCAAAAATCAACAAAACAGGACTTGAATGCAGCTCATTAGCAATCCTGGCAAACTACTGCAAACCAAGCCTATTATTTAGATTCTATCCCTGATACAAACAGTTTGTTCAGGATTTGCTTTGGATTGCTTTACTGGTATACGGATCATGTATTGCATGCTGTCTTCACCCTTCTTTGGGAGATTGAGGGATGCATCTGATTTATACGTGGAAGTTTTGTTAAACTACAGCGCTTACTCCTACAAATTTGTTTTTTGGTCACCGCCAATTTTTGCAATCTTCCCACTTTAGCATTTTCTTTATTGTTTTCTTCAGCTACACAGAAGCAGTATTGCTAAATGGATTGTCCAGGCCAATTGAAGTCACTACCAAGTTTTTTGTTTATTGAATCATTCTGCCAGTGTGGGACTTTGTCTCTGTGTTACAACTTCTTAGGTCTTTGGCAGGGCACTCCTCTAATCTTTGCCATCTTATTGGTGATTTTACCCATTGCAACCCCTTGTCAGATGAGTATCCTATCACAAAATTAAAATAAAGAAAAAAAGTACCAGTTACTATACAACTACACTACTCATTATTCTTGAAAACTACAGTAAATGAACTATTGATACATTTCCTTTTTATTTTATCAAAGTTAAAGACCATATTCCTGATGCATTTTTTCTAATTCATTTATAGTATCAGAGGGCTCATAAATCAATAGCAATTTGTCACTCCAAGCAATTTGCATTTTACAGGCTCTAGCTGTAAAACATCTTTAATGATTTTATGCTAATGAACTATTGCAGCTCTACGAACAAACTTCCCAGTGATAATGAACACACCTGCCATGCCTTAAAAGCTTTCATTTGATTAAATTGGCATTCATGGAAAAAGATGAATTTGTATACTAATATTTTGGAGGTCAGAAAGGTTATTAAAACATGTAGAATACTCTGCATAATTTCTGAAACCTATGGCTTAGTGGGAAGAAAGAAAAAGCATATTTTATGTTTCAGTATCTCACAGAGCTGAAAGTCTTCAGCCATCTGTAGACTGACTGAACTGTTGGCTTAATAAATTATACTTGTAATATTCCGTTTTGATAGTCAAAGTAGCAGTTATATCAAGTGCTGCAGCAGGGTGCCAAGTAGAAACAGAAGGTGGAAATGGTTTAGCGATGGTTATACCTGAACATGATAACTGCAGTGGTACTTTATACAAGTAACTAATAGATGTTTCACATTTTGAACAGGTGGATAAACAGGGAATTTTAATTAGCATATGATCACGCTGGATTTTAATGTTCAGACTGATGGGGCATCCTTTAAAACAGGAGACATACAATTTGGGGATGTGAGGCTATGACTAAAGTCTCTATTGTTTACAGTACACATATTTATCTTTGGAATTATATAGAAATATGTGCTGTATGGTAACAGTGTGCACTGAGAATTGTAGGCATTAATAAGATCTTTTTAATGAAGTCACTGAAAACCTTATATAAGTAGTATTTTGAAATTAGCTTTAAAGCTATCTGAAATTTGAGTTACAAAGTAAAAACCAAGGTATACTGTATATGATCACACATTCAGCAATAACAGTTGCAGGACTATTTCAAGTATTGGATGCAAATTTGAAAAGCATCTAAGTAAAGCATTGCAGTAGTAAATTTTATTTAAAACAAATATATTTCTTTAACCAACAGAAAAAAATCCTTAATCGTCCTTTTGTTTCTTACTTGGTAAAAGTAGACCTTAATGTAGAACTGTGAGGATTAAAATATAGTCCTTGTCAGAGATAATATCTAAATTACTTGCAAATTCAATAAAATAAACATTCAGGCTCTTGGAGTTTAAAGCTGACAGTGTTTTGCTACCACTTTGTCAAATTAGCCATTATATCAAATGATATTTCCATGATTATTACAGAATTGAATTCATGCTGTCCAAATAAAGACTTTTCCTATATTTGGTAATGCTGTTTTGAAATCCTAAACCTGTAATTAAAGTATTCTGCATATATCTTGTTGGTTTTCTTGAAATATATATGAAAACAATTATAACAAAACCTTGCGTCATTGCTGCAGAGTCGCCTCATGTCTCTGGAGTCTTGTTTTTGAATTATATTCTTTCAAGGTCATGGTGGTTCCAAAACAACTGCTAGATGGCATATCACTTTCTATGAAAACACTGTACACCAGGTTAATGTACTCTCATTCTTTTTAAGAGGTTGATTTTTTCCTCCCAGTCAATTTTTTTTAATTAACCAGTCCTGTATCTAATGTATGTCTGCGTGGAATTTTTAAGTTCTTTCCATATTAACATGGATTTTGCGCTAAGTATTCTGTTTCTCCTCCCTCATCCCAAAACATGCATATTAGGTTTTCTGGATGCTATAAACTGGCCCTGCAATGCTGTATATGTGAGCAGACCCTGGGAATAACTGGCACCCCATCCAGATAAGATTCCTGCATTTTACTGTATGCTGCCAGGACAGACTTTGCCCCCACTAACCTTTTTTGGGTTAGTTTTATTTTATTTTAAAGAACAAAACCCATTTGTGATGGTGAAGGTTGGCTCCATGCCACCGGTTGCAACCCAAGAGCATCTTGAACCTGCCACTACCAATAACATACCCAAGGGATGAGGCAGCAGATGAGGACACTCATACGGAGCAAGGGATAGGTGTACACAAGTGTAAAAGTGCTTTTATTAAAAACATTCAATATCAAAGTGTCCAGAAGTGCATTGCAGAACCTCCAAAAATAATCCATTAAACAGGGAACATCTGTGCGATTAAAATTCATACCATAAAGCAAGAATAAAACCATCAGAATCATCTGGGGCCTCATGCATAACGGCGTGCGTAGAATTCACACTAAAACATGGTGTACGGACAAAAGCAGAAATGTGTGTATGCACAAAAAAATCCAGATGCATAAATCTTTGCGTTCGTCAACTTCCATGTTCTTCCGCTACATAAATCCTGGTCAGCGTGAAAAGTAACGCACGTGCACGCACTTGCCGCCAAATCCCTCCCAGAATTACACCTCTTTGAATATGCAAATCAGTATAAATAGCCCTTAAGCTCAGCGTTCTGTGAAAAGGCAGTGGCAAATGGCATGGGGGAAAATAGAAGAATTTCAGCGAAAACCAAGTGGAGGCAAGGGAAAACGTACAAAAGGAAGTTGATCGAGTGACATAGAGTGTCGGAGAAACTCGAAAGCTGAAGTTCACAAAGTCGCACAGTGCCTGAAATAAAAAAGAAGTTGTCAGATATGAAAGTTGTCGTGAAAAGGCAAGTCATAGCCCACCGTCTGAGTGTCATATGAAAGCTTATTAGGGTACAGAGAAAAGAAAAAATGGGAAAACTTTAATCTCGAAATTTCCACTTTAATCACGCAGTTTATTTTGTCATTAAATTAGAACATCATAAACTTCATCTTTAAATCGTTTTACTTGTTTCTCAAATACCATCGTTAAATGCTTTGTTTTGTATATGTTCTTCTATGTGCTCTATGTGTGTGAATCACTACATGCTTTTTAAATGGGCTTTCTCTTCCTCCGATAATACACAGAATCCGTTACATTTGTGATATCACAGTTCTCTGAATAATTAAAATACTGAGATGTATACTTGATATCGTTTTCATGATGATAGGAGTTAAAGCATGTTATTAAACATGGAAACACGGTGGCGCAGTGATAGAGACGAGCTGGTGCCCTGTCCAGAGATTGTTCCTGCCTCACACAAGATGCTTGCTGCGCCGTGCGTGACCTTCTATGAAATAATTTATTGCAGCAGTACAGTCTCTTTCAAACGTACTAACCTCCAATTCCTGCCCTTCCTTTTCTTTCTCCAAGTAACCAATCGCCACACAACCAGCTCTGTAATAGATGTTAAGCCATCTGTAAGCTTAGAACGCCGATTCTTCAAAACTTTTAAGGAACATTGAAATATCTTAGTAGTACATGTTTAATTATTTCATCCATCTATCCATACAGGGTCACGCCAGTCCCAGCAAGCATACAGCGTGAGGCAGGAACAGTCTCTGAACGGGGCACCAGATCGTCGCTAGCACTGCACCACCGTGTCCTCACATGTTTAATTATTAACAATATAGATTATTTAAATGATGTTAACATGTTATCTGTATACTGTATTAAACATATTTTGCTGCATTTCATCTTAAAAATGATATTGTCATCATATGTAAATATGATCTTTATAAAGTGGCTCAGGTTGTGCAATATTATAACTGTATCGCAAGTTTACAGTGAGGTGATTGTACTAATAAGTACAAACAATTCTATAAGGAGCACTTGATGGACTGATTGAGTGCGTTTATAGTTCTTGGGATGATGCTGTTTCTGAACCATGAGGATCCGTCCAGGAAAGGCTCTGAAGCGTTTGCCGTTTGAGAGAAGTTCAAGAGACTGTGCGCATAGCTGAGGCAGCATGTGCTTGATGCTGTATACCAATAATTCTCTTTCCAATCAGCTGCTGTAGAGCTGTGATTCCACACTTAGATACAGTGATATAAATACTCTTGAGTACTGCATTGAGAGGAACAACGCTAAAGCAGCTATGGTATTTGGAATAGCTTGGCCATTCCGTGGACCATTATATTGTTATAGGTTAATTACAATCAGATTCCTTAAACTAATTTAATTTCAGTGTATTTGATAAAGCCGCGTCAGGGATGTGGATCTAAAAAAGAAAGGGAAACCACACTGGAAAAAAAGCACTGCTTTGACGTTGGGTGCCACAAGTTTGCAAAATCAAGCGGAGAACTTGCGTATGCCAAGCATTTAGCTGGCATGAAAATGTGCGTGGCTTTACACCAAGTTTAGGTTTTATACATCGCGATGTGAGTGTGGAAACAGGCTTACGCAACATTTTTGTGTGTACGCACCATTTATACATGAGGCCCCTGGTCCTTGTTCCATCTGATGAGCCCAGCACAACTCCCATTTCATCTCCCCATCTCACCCTTTGCTCACTCAGCTGGCAGAGACACTACCAGCCATCGTCCTTTCCAACCCGACTCCCTACTTGGTTGCCTTGAGCAGCGTCTGCCAGAACTCTCAGGGTCAGTTCTCCTCCTGCCCTTCTTCTGGCTCCCCTGGCATGCCTCAGATCCCTGGGGAGGACTCCACCATGCTTGCACCCAATCTTCAAATATTCAGTGGGGCAAGCCTCCCCTAGAATGCCAATTCTTCGTTCCTACATGGGACTGACTGTGCTGCCTTTCCACACTAGCTGGCTGGACCGTTCTGCCTCTCTACACGTTTCTGGTCTCACTGTTTTCTTTCTGTTCTTTCTTCTTTTTTGTTCTTTTTTTCTGACCTGTTTCTGTGTTGCGCTCCTTTTATACACTGGGGAGGGATGCAGGTGCAATCGCCTGATTGCCACCCCGGGATGATAACAATACAGTCAGACTGGTTGCATGTGCCAAAAGGCAATGCACAGTCAGCCAATTGCTTTGCACAAAGCTGGTGACGAGCTGTCTTTGCTGCAGATTGCCTGCAGCTGCTATACTCCCCAATGTGAGTGCATCAGTTATTTATTTACTTAGAGGATGACAACAAGCCACAGACCTCTCATACCACACCATTAACAAAACACAATGCATTAAATAAGCAAATATAATAATATATTCCAAAAGTAATCCATGAAACTCAGCATTCAGCCTCCCCCAATGATTAAACTGTTTTGAGAAATTTGTTGTGTGTGTTAAGGAACTTAATAATTATCAGACAGGAGAGGAAAGCAAAGTGTGTGATCTCACAAACTGAATGGTGGTGGTTCTAGGTGGGTCATATTCATTTTTTTGCTAAAACATTCTAACTTAAACAATATTAAGGTTTTACAAAGGCATTTTAACTGCAATTGTTTATAGATTACATGAACTGAGTCATTCTCTTCTTCAAAATATACACTTAGCATTGTATCTGTCTCATGCTCACCCTGTAATCCTTTCCAGAGAGCATGTGTACCATCTTGTGGCATATGCATCTGATATTGTAAACAACTGTACCTCTTTTGTTTTTGCATACTTAAATCATGTTGTTATAACAGTTATTCATGATTGATTTCAACAATAGTTCCACGAGTTTCTTTTTCTTAACCCATTCACTTGTTTTATGATTCCACATAAGTCCATTGCAAGTTTTCATGGGAAAAAGCCAATTGAACCTATGCAATAACATACAGTTCAAAATGCAGCACTTTTTCCACAGGACAGAAAAAAGAAACAGGCACAAAAGAGTTACTTCACATATATCTGGTGTAATGTAAGAAAGCCTAACAAACTTTGTCTGAGATTGAAAATTCTGTTCTGTTAGTAGCACAGCCAGCCAAGACATATTTTAAGTGGTTAATCAAGATGGGCTGGGTGAGCACTGCCTGTATAAACGATAGCTTGGGATTAATAAAGTATCTATCTATCTATCTATCTATCTATCTATCTATCTATCTATCTATCTATCTATCTATCTATCTATCTATCTATCTATCTATCTATCTATCTATCTATCTATCTATCTATCTATCTATCTATCTATCTATCTATCTATACTTTAAAGCACTAAGCACATTCCTAATACAGTCAGCGGTGGATTGGGAGAGTAAACTCAATGTACTGAAAAAGACACATGTGGCCACATTTGACGAACAGCACAATAATGCAGTATGAAAGGATAAATATCTACTTTGAGCAAACAAGTACTCTTACTTCATATATGATGAAGTATGCGGGAACACTACAACTGATATTATTGAATGATGCTCAATCATGAAGAAATTAGTCCAAAACATGATTGTATTTTTAAAGAAACAAAACATCAGCTTTTTGACCTATTAGAATGAAGAGGGTATTTCTTTATGAATGCTTTGCTGGATTTTCCTCAAAGGTACATCCAAGCATTTTTTTCAACACAGTATAACCCATAACTTAGCATTTTATGTCAGAGGAACCCACCCAGCCACCCACTTGATTAATAGTGGGGTGGGGGAATATCATTAGCACGTTTCACGGAAATACTATGATCAGTGTTTTGCCTACTATTCTCAATAATCTGTAATTTATTTAATGCTCACATTTTTTAGTTATAATTGAAACTGCTGGAAAACCTAATATTTATAATATACACCCTTATCATTTGTTACAGTCATGAGGACTAGGGGCCTCATGCATAACGCCGTGCGTAGAATTCGCACTATAACATGACGTAAGCACAAAAGCCGAAATGTGCTTACGCACAGAAAAATCCAAATGCGTTCGCCAACTTCCACGTTCTTCCGGTATATAAATCCCGCTCAGCGTGGAAATAAACGCACGTGCACATGCTTGCTGTCCCGCCCCAACTCCTCCCAGAATTACGCCTCTTTGAATATGCAAATCAATATAAATAGCCCTTAAGCCCAGCATTCTGTGAAACGGCAATGGCAAAAGTACGAGGAAAAATGGAAGAATTTCAGCAAATACCAAATGGAGGCAAAGAAAAACGTACTATTTGTTGGTTTAAACAGTTATATAAGCAACAAAAGGAAGTTGATCGAGTGACATAGTGTGTCGGAGAAACTCGAAAGCTCAAGTTCACAAAGTCGCACAGTGCCCGAAATAAAAAAGTTGTCACATATCAAAGTCGCCGTGAAAAGGCAACTCGTAGCCCACCATCTGAGTGTCATATAAAAGCTTATTAGGGTACAGTGAAAAAAAAAGGCACACAGTGTGAAAAAAGCATGAAATGTCAACCTTAATCTAGAAATTTCCACTTTAATCACATAGTTTATTTTGTCATTAAAGTAGAACATCATAAACTTCATCTTAAAATTGTTTCATTTACTAGTTTCTCAAATCCCATCGTAACTAAAGTAGCATGTTAAATGCTTTGTTGTGTATTTGATCTTATATGTTCTCTATGTGCCTGAATCACTACGTGCTCTTCCTCTGACAGGACACAGAATCCATTATGTTCGTAATATTACAGCTCTCTGAATAATTAAAATACTGAGAAGTATACGTGATATCATTTTTATGATGATATAGTTAAAGCATGTTATTAAACAGGGGAACACGGTGGCACAGTGATTGTTCATGTCTTATAGCAAGATGCTTGCTGCGCCATGCGCGACCTTCAATGAAATGCTTTATTACAGAAGTACTGTCTATTTCAAACGTACTAACCCCCAATTCCTGTCCTTACTTTTCTTTCTCCAGTTACCCAATTGCCACACAATCAGCTCTGTAATAGACGTTAAGCCATCTGTAAGCATAGAACGCTGATTCTTCAAAACTTTTAAGGAACATCAAAATATCTTCGTAATGTTTAATTATTCTATCCATCTATCCTTCCAGTGTTGCGCCAGCCACAGCATGAATACAGCGCGAAGCATGAACAATTCGTGAGCAGCCGACAGAAGAAGAAGAAGGTGCAGTGAGAGTAACAATGCTAAAGCAGTTATGGTATTTAGAATAGTTTGACCATTCTGTGGACCATTATATTGTTACAGGTTAATTACAATCAGATGCATTAAATTTATGAACGATATGCGGTTAATTTCAGTGTATTTGATAAAGCCGCCGTCGTGGATGTGGATCTAAGAAAGGGTAACCACACAGGAACAGTAGCACTGCTTTGACGCTGGGTGCCGCCAGTGTGCAAAACTGAGCGGAAAACTTGCGTACGACAGGGTATGAGGTACCATGGAAAAGTGCATGGCTTTACGCCAAGTGTAGGTTTTATACATTGCGATTTGAACGTGGAAACGTTCTTACGCAACATTTCTGTGCGTACGCACCGTTTATACATGAGGCCCCAGGAGATGATAGAATTTGCATTTAAATGTTGTTCCATACAGCCAAACAATAAGACCATTTTCTGGAATGAACCTACCACATTGTTAACCTGCTGTTATAATGATGTATCAATCTTCTGAACATTCTTAATTTCCTCTGAAACTCTCTTCAACATGGTGTTGTTTGTTTTATCAGGTCAATGATCTTTCACAAGGATGAAAACAGGGCACAGAAAGGACCAAGAAGTAATGGAGCACAACATGTACAACAGACACATGCTAGACAAAACCAGGAGATCAAAGCAAACCAAAATAAAATCATAAATAATAATAAAGTCAAATTACAATAAAAATTCTAACTAAGTATTTTGAATTACAATCCAGAAACATAAATGCCATATATACTTTCAGTTAATTAAAATATTTAATACAATGACAATAATAGTCAAGAAAACCACAAAATGTTGAACAAAAGGACATTCACGTAAAAGTACTAAGTAAATTAACTAAATAATTTTTTAACCTGAATACAGCACAGAGAAATTCAAACGTCGTTAACTTGACAGAAAGGTTGTTCTCACAAAGTCTCAGTAATACTTCTCTACCGTGCCCCAGATGGTGATCATTATCTTGTGAAAGAAATAAAATACTGTCTAGGCATCAAGACATGGACACCCAAAACATCTCTAACAATATAATTGACAAATGACTGAAGTGCAGCACAGACATGCGGCATTACACAATACTTGTAATGACCTATAATGGTGTTAAAGGATGCTTTTTTCACTCATTCTCCTTTGTAATTCTTATGAGAATGAGAGTAGATTGAGTTTTGCAAAAAAAAAAAAAAAAAAGTGGAGCCTGTAACTTGAGTTACTAAAGAAGAACTAAATGGTATAGATATTATTGTTTTATGAAGATTTTATTTAGCTCCTTACAATTAGTGCATACTGTAGGAGTAATGACCCATCCTTGTTCTGGACAAAGAAAAATATTACCCCACAAGACTGTTAGAAGACTTAATAAATATGTTTCATAGGTTTTCACCAAGGTATTCCTCTATTGCTTTTGACTTGTGTCTTGATAAAGCATAAATTTTACCCTTTGGAAAAGGAGCCTCAGGCAAGAGATCAACGGGACACTCATTCTTCTGATGTGGAAGGAGTTGTAAAAACTTTTGTTTGCTGAAACGTGTCTAAAGTTTTCATGTTAAAAGGGCAACGTCCCAACTGAAAAACACTGCAAAGTTGAAAGAACATTTTTAAAGCAGTGCTTGAAGCAAAAGATCCACAGCTTTCTAATTTTTTGTATTTATTTTATTTAACCATGGGAATCATAAAATTATATATAAGATTGAACTTTGGATGACAAAAGTTTTTTCAGTATGAGAATTCTCTATTTGCATCCTTATGGAGGGATTCATATATTCAAAGAGTATGTCCCCCTTTTTGGAATTCCTTCAACCAATAATGTTGTACTTCAAATTTTAATGGATTCTTTCTAATTCCTAATCATTGCAGCAACTCCATACTGCTGAAACTTCTGTCAGCTCTGAATGTTTGACTGCAGAGAGATTTTGTTACCTACTTTTTATGGGAATCATTAAAATGTTGTCTTGAATAATAATATGCTTTTCAGTTTTCCTTCAGTTACCACATGTCCCAAGCTACCACAATAAAAAACTGTTTTTCTAGTATGCATATTCTGCATACTTTAAGTCTAATGCTACTTACCTTATTCTATATCAACACTAGAACATAAAACAGACGCTGATTTATTAGGTTTCTGCATATTCAAAGATCAAAAATCATAATAGCATGAGGTCAGTGATCTTTGTAGGATGTCTTTAACTATGACTCCAGAGCTATAATGTTATTGACCAACTCTGCATGACCCCCAGGTCTATGTACACCATACAAAGTGTATTCTGGAACTTTTGATGGATGTGATTGAGGGCATTTAATGTGGATATTCTGTCAATGAGTGAAGTGCATTTGGCAAACCTCTTTCTAATTTCATATTTAAGAATATTCAAAGTGTCTGGAAATGGCTGGAGCTCCATTTGCCTGTTGCCCACATGTCTATTACTGTGCAATACTATTTACATGCCAGTTTACTATTAATGATGGGAGAAGTGGGAAAAATAAAAAAGAGGAGTGCTTGGATGGTAACATTGCTCTAGCATTATATGCCTCTGTGTCTTTGCATCAGGCACCATACTGAGATACTATGTGCTCTTGTTTCATTGCTGTAGATTATTGAGATTTGTTCTATTTTTTATTCTGTTTTTCCCTTGTGATAATGGGAAAGTTATACCTGATTATTTTGCCTAAAGTGTTCAACAACAGCTTGCTATTAAACAACCTTGATTACACCTGCAATAATGTAAGATGACTACAGTAAACATTTATTATTTGATTTTCATTGTAGAGCTAATGTATGAAATGATCCTTTTTTAATTTTCAGCCAACAATTAGAGTATGTCCAGTTTATGATAACAAAATTCCTTTGTGAATAGTTTTCTAGTCAGTCAATTAGGAAAGTTTACTTGCATATTTTGTGAATAATACAACCATTCTGTAGAAGCTTTGGTAAAAGCCACGTGTTTTGAAAAATCCAGGCTTTTCCCAAAAATCATTCACACTTTTTAATTGAAAACAAGGATGGTAAGCAGTTAAGTGACCAAAGTCTACTATGGAGTAGATCTCCTCTATGAAGTCTTATCAAAATGCCCAACTAAAGTTTAAATATTTTGTTCTGTCTTCATGAACATAAATATGAAGGTCCTATTGAATAACTCAGAATTGACAAAATTGTGAATCATTAAAGTTGACATGCAGCAACATGATACACACTAGTAACCTGAGCAGCATTTAAGTTGTTTGGGTTTTTTTAACCATTCCATAACACAAGCAAATAACGGTTTGTAAGCCTTAATGAAGAACACAACCTATGTGTCTCATTATTTTGTCTGCGAAAGGAATACTTTAGTAAGTCAGGAACGTATTTCTAAGTATTAGAGGAATAAAAAGCAGTAGTCCACATTGAGATTGCAAAACCACAAAACTATTATTATAGTTTACTAAAAGTCCAATGTTTATGCAACTCCATATTGATTTAGCTGTTATTTTCTTCTGAGTAATCACATAATCGGTTTTCTTATTATGAATAATGTTTTAAAGGAGGAGTTTTTAAATTTTTTTTTCTTGGCTCATTTTCTGATGTACTACCTTTTTTTGGTCTTATATTGTTAAGTAAACCTATTATTAAGTAAAACTAAAGGTAATATTTCTTAAACTACCCCCCTTACAAATATAATATGGAGGGGTTAACTGATTTTTGCCTGTTTATCTTTTAATTTTTTATGTGTATTTAATTATTTTTATTTATTATTTGTAATGTATAAACAAGAGTGTGGTTAGATGTGGAATAAAAATTATAAAGCCTAACATGTCAGTAATTTTAATTTAGAAAAAATACACAGTCCCAGAGCTTTAATTTCAAAAGCTGGTAACGACATGCACTTCCTTCAACGGGTAACCAGTGGGGGAGATTTTATTGGCTTTAATCATCATGAACTATTCAATTTATCTTACTGTGTACATATTTACTACATTTATTCACATATAGTTACTGTGTATAAGCTGCCTAAATCCAATGCTATTTTTAAAATTTGGACAAACATCTTAAAGCTGCTGTTATAACAGAACACTTTCAAGTCAGGTTTTTCAATAAAATCATTTAGTCTGGTTTGTGACAGTTCCTGTTGTGAGATTGCATTAGTACATGTGTGATGGCTACATTTTATATATTTTGTTCAGTTCCAGCAAGGGCGGCACGGTGGTGCAGCAGTAGCACTGCTGCCTCACAGTTAGGAGACCTGGGTTCACTTCCCAGGTCCTTCGGGCGCTCCGGTTTCCTCCCACAGTTCAAAGACATGCAGGTTAGGTGGATTGGCAATTCTAAATTGGCCCTAGTGTGTGCTTGGTGTGTGGGTGTGTGTCCTGTGGTAGGTTGGCACCCTGCCCGGGACTGGTTCCTGCCTTGTGCCCTGTGTTGGCTGGGATTGGCTCCAGCAGACCCCTGTGACCCTGTGTTCGGATTCAGCGGGTTGGAAAATGGATGGATGGAAAAATTAGTAACAGAAATTCTTTACACGGTGACTCATTCCTGACAAAACTGGAAAGAGCCACAAGTCAGGGTCTCTATTATTATTCTTCCTTTTCCAGGTATGTAAATAGTTGAAGTTGTAAGTAGATAAACATAGAAGTGTTCACAGTATATTACACTTATTTCTGAAAAGATTTTGAAAGTTTCGACATATCATTTGAAACATTGTATTAATAGTGTAATAACGCGATAACTGCTAAATGTGCTCTTTAATGTGAAACGCACACAGTACACGCATGGTATTAGATAGATAGATAGATAGATAGATAGATAGATAGATAGATAGATAGATAGATAGATAGATAGATAGATAGATAGATAGATAGATAGATAGATAGATCTTTATTGTCATTTTCACTTTTACAAAGGAACAACGAAATTGAAGGTGCAGTTGACGCAGTGTGAGGCATAAGATTTAAAAAGACAAGAAGACAGAAAATAATAACAGCTGAATAGTAATAAAAGTACTTTACAAAATATACAAATTGCACTGATTAAATGTACAAATTGCACTGGTTGACTTAAGGTCTATATTGCACATTGAATTATATGGAGCAGTTTTATTCTGAGTTCAGGGCCATGATTGCTTTTGGATAAAACCTGTTTTTAAGGCGGTTTGTCCTGGTTTTCATTGCTCTGTATCTCTTGCCCGATGGAAAAAGCTGGAAGAGGCAATGACCGGGATGTGATGAATCCTGTGAAATGTCTATTGCTTTTTTGCGGCATCTGGAGGTATAGATTTGTTTCAGAGTGGGTAGGATACAACCAATTGTTCTCTCCTTTGTCCTGACGACCGTGTGGAGTGCTTTCCTGTCTGAAGAAGTGCAGCTGCCGTACCACACACACAGTCCGTACATAAGCACACTCTCGATGGAACAGTGATAAAAGGCAAGGAGCAGATTTTTGGGCAGATGGTTCTTTCTGAGGATTCTCAGAAAATACAGTCTCTGCTGCGCCTTCTTCAGCAGCTCCTTGGTGTTGGCGCTCCAGGTCAGGTCATCCTCCAGCTCAATGACCAGAAATCTGAACACCAGACACGCTCCACACAAGCCCTGCCAATGATGAGTGGCTGGATATCAGTTTTGTTTTTTTCTAAAGTCAATAACAAGCTCCTTCGTTTTTGTGGTGTTGAGGAGCAGGTTATTATTATGTTTGTTCATTGGAATTTTTTATGTTGTTCATTCAATGTCATGCAAATTCTTTAGTATTTATTATTTAGTTTTCTTAGTATAAATTATCAAAAGTAAATAAAAACGTAAATGCTACTTATTGCAGATAAGTTTCTTATAATTGAATCTGTGTTTTAACTTGTACAAATGTGATTTATTGTGCAAAGTATAGCATTAATTAATAATGGAAGACAGTAAAGACAATAAGTGAGTATTTATGCTAATGTTAAGAAAACTGAATGACTATTATATGACATTAGTATTTTTAATATTGAATATATTTACTGGTGCATATATTATTTGATCCTTGATAGAAATTCAGTGGAAAGAGCCACAAGTGGGGCAGCACGGTGGCGCAGTGGTAGCGCTGCTGGGCGCGACCTGGTTTTGCTTCCCGGGTCCTCCCTGAGTTTGCATGTTCTCACCATGTCTGCATAGGTTTCCTCTGGGTGCTATGGTTTCCTCCCACAGTCCAAAGACATGCAGATTAGGTGCATTGGCAATCCTAAATTGTGCTTGGTGTGTGTGCCCTGCGGTGGGCTGGCGCCCTGCCTTGTTTTTGTTCCTGCCTTGTGCCCTGTGTTGGCTGGGATTGGCTCCAGCAGCTCTTGTGTTAGGATATAGCAGGTTCATTGATGACTGACTGACTGATGAGCCACAAGTGAGGGTTTCTGTTATTATTCTTCCTTTTACAGACTTGAAAGGGTGAAACATTTTGGAAACATCTCTGGGATTAATGCCTTGAGGGTCACTTTACTGAGACAATGGTCATTCGACTCATCTTTAAAAGAAAATGGACACAGGTGTAATGTAGCTGGAGTGCTATATTTATACTGAGATAAGACTGTACACTGTCAGAGATTCACTGCAAGTGCCAGGAGAGTTACCACATCCACTCAGATTAGAAAAGCTTCTGTTTCACACTGTTGTTTGTCTTTGTTCAAGAGAAAGATGGATAAATCTGAGTTGGAGGATTTGAAACTTGAAGTAACAGATGCATTGTACCAGAAAAATAAGGACAATCTTCTTCAAATAGAGGTAAAATTCCCTTACAACGAACTGCCAGGGACCTAAAAAATATTTTGTTGTAATTAAAATTTTGTTGTAATGAGATTCTGTATTTGTTGCTATAGTGCTTTCTTTAACTTGCGTCCAGGCATTTGCAATCATTTCAATAGCTTCTTTCACATTAATTTTAATCTTCTCCTGTCTACAAGTTATGCTGACAAGAATTTTCTCAGCATTTCCTTACGATAATACACTTTCAGGGTGTGAATGATGCCCAAACCCAATGGCTGAAGCACTGCTGTGCAATTGGCTGGGAGGAATTCAACACGAACATTATCTAAATGCGAGAGCATGTTGTGGGCAGCACAGTTATTAATCAGAAGCCGAATCATCCTTTTATTCTTCTTCATATTGTAATTTCTGAACTCTTTTGGGATCCCCCCCACTCTCCACCCAATGGGAACGTCACGCTGAAGTGCGTCCCGAAGCGCAATTGCCGCGTCTGTGTAAGATTGTTTGTCTTTTGCCGGGGTGGGGCAACAGCAGGCTCACAGCGGTGCAGTGAGGCGCTACAGAAGCGATTCCTAAGACAGGGGTTGTGCTATAAGTCCCTGTCTTACTTTAGCAAAACCAGCTTTATTCAGGTTGAAACGGGAACAGAACGGTTATTTATTGTGGCGTGATCTGCCACTCTCCTATACACAGACACAGCAGTCAGGCTAGGGTTGTGGCCAGGTTAGTGGCCAAGTATTACTGATTCCTGCTTTTATAATGTTCCTTGCATCACCCATCAAGATCTTTTCTGTTTGCTTCGGCAGTGAGCCGCCTCAGCGCTGTGAGCCTGCTGTTGTCCCGGCAATGGATAAATAGTCTTCCACAGACAGGGTGACGCTCTTTGGCATGTTGTCCAGTTGGAGGAGGTCCAAAAAGAGTTTAGAAACCTCACATTTTCTTGAATGAGTGCTGCATTAATAGGAATGTTTCTTGAACGAGCATCACTGAACCACATAAAAACTGCTTTTACGACGTCTTCAAATGCAGCAGTTTGCATACATTTGCAACCCGAGATTTTTCTTTTTTTTTTTGCTCGGTCTTTCAAGAAAGTTGACAGTGTTGATGGCGGAATTCCGAATTCACTGGCAACGTCTTTTTTCTTTTTGCCACAATCGAGAGCTGCAAAAAAGTTTTTTTTTCTAATATGAACTGTTATCGTTTTTTTGTGTCTTCCGTTTCTATAGGAGGGTGACAATAAGTTAAATTCCAATGGATGTTTTTTAAATGTTGACGAGCAATAAGCAAAAGGTATCACTGAAAACCACACAAAACAAAAACAGCAAAAAAACAGTATGAGGAAACTTCGAAGAAAGAATTTTTTTTACAATGTTTCTGTTTGGGGATCATTGTGCACAACTGAACTACGACCACAGAACTAACTGCTCTGTGGATGATTCATTCAGGCATTTCAAGATCTTTTGGGCACTTCATTGTAATGAAAGTATATGCTGAATGTACTTTGTAGTAATGAGATTTCTATAGACTCGTGTCATATGGGGAAACTGTTGGGACCATAAAAATACTTCGTTGTAATGAAAATTTCGTTGTAAAGATATTTGTTGTAACGGAATTTTACCTGTATGTGAATTTTAACAGTTGGCTGATATAAGTTGTTCCTCGTTTATTTTGTTCATTACAAAGCACTTACAGAAGAAATAGCAGAGTTTGAGGACCAAGGATTGGCTGAATTGCTTACACTTAAGGCCAAGATAACTGCATGGAGAAGAGGACTATTCAATTGACAAGTCAAATTAACTCAAATTTCAAATATAAATAATTTAATTTTCCTGTGTAATAATCTAGAATTTGCCACTGAATTGATCAGTGATAATTACTCATAACTGGTGACTGTGTCCTGTACCATCCTAAAATATGGCCTGTATGTGCTTTCACCACATTTAACATATTTTAGTTGTTATAGTAATCAACACTAGTTTGGTTATAAAAAACATAAAGAACAACACAAATGGAGTTGCAGCCCAACTAACTTTGAGACCCCCTGTTTACCCTTTTTATTAATGCATCATATGTCATATCATTAGGGATTTGACTTGAGCTTCAAAGCTTTACAAGCTGAATTACACAAATGTCTGGAAATTGTGGAAATTTTGAAACATTAACTAAATAAATTTTATTTTGGAATGAATATAATTGAGCAGCTCATTTCATCACCATTGTAGACAGATATGTTTAAGAATAGAACCCCATCTAACTGTGCCTGCCCAACGCTGCCAGAATAGAGACTTGCTCCCAAAGATCCTGAAATGCATAAGTGGTCTTTAAAATGGGTAGGTGGTTGGACACGCAACTATACCCTGATTCATCAGAGGATGAATGCAAAGCCTCCATTCATTTATCAGGACTATATATGGTGTGGTTAATCTAGCTATCATTTCAGCTTCCTCATTCAAATGCATGCCACTACAGATTAAAATTGTGATGAGCAATTTGTGAACGATTTGTTCTCTTTTAATGACTCTTTTTAGTGAATATTACACATTTGCAAGCTGGAACAAATCAATTCAGTGGAGCTCATCAGGAATGTAATAGCTCATGTGTGATGCGTAAAGCACATGTGCAAATGCTGCTGGACAAACTCATGATTGTCATTTATATAAGTTATGAATAAGCACTGGTGAAAGGCAGCTTTGCTGCTGATGATTCTTTTGTTATCATACAGTACAATACAATAAAAATATATTTATGTTAGAATGCATTGTTTGGTGTGTAAAATTCTTTATTTGAATTGTTTTAAACAGAATATATACTGTATGTTAAGTATCTTGACAATGTTATGTGTACTGTATTTCATGTTTTATTGTTTTTGCTAATTTTAACTTATTTTTCATGTCGATAGGTTATTTTTGTTGACTTAATGTGATTTCTTATTTGTATTCTGTTCCTTTAACTAAGCTTCCATCCCTTGTTCTTTATTTGTGGATCCCCAAGAGGTCAGGTTACCCTGGTGTCACAACTGCTGGGACCTCCTTCAAGACAAAAGAAAGATTCAGCAGTTGAGCATTTTGTTACCTTTAGAGTTTTTGATTACTGTTGTTTATTGTTGGATTCTCTGATTTTCTATTTCTTCTCAAATCTTCCTTTAAGATTCTGATTTCTGGTTTTGGTGTTGAGACTTTTTTTATTTAGGATTTCCTTTTAAGCAGCTCTTTTTGCTATTTTTGTTAAATATCCTTTGATACTTATTTTATGTGCACAAGCCTAAGTATGTAGTTAACCTCCTCCTTGTGGGAATTTCACTTTTTTTGAGTCATGGATATTGTCACACATGTGTGCATGGGAGGCAGCTAAAGGGCCTGAATGAAAGTAATTCCATGCCACACCAGGGGGTGGCAGAGTGCACTAAATTCTTCTCTCACTTCTCTGCAGACCAGTTATGGGAAATTCCCTCTGGCCCCGATGACGCCACTTCTGGTTCCGGGCCCAATAATATCACTTCCGGTTCTGGCCCTACTGATGATGCCACTTCAGGTTCCAGCCCCAGTGACACCACTTCCAGTTCCAGCCCGATTAATAACATCACTTCCTGCACTCTCCTTTAAAGTCGCCATCTTTGTGCCAGCAAATCAGTTCTGCTTTGGACTCAAACCAGTACACAACTGTACACCATTGAAACCAGTTTTGCAGTGAGGAAACAATATACAGGTGGGTGCCCCAAACCTTTTTATGGCTCTTGTCTATTCTTGTGACAATATGTTTTTTGAGTTATGTAATACGTTTATGTTCCTTTATACATTCAACAAATTAGTCACTCAAAACTAAACCTTATAAAAATATTATTCTAATACTTTCTAGTTAAGTTTTCTAGTTATTCTAGTTCTAGTTAAGCTTTCAGCTTAACTTTACCATACATATTTTTTACCTCTCATTGCCTGCAACATGTATCATCATCTACTGATTCTTTATAGTTTGAAATAAATCATTATCTGAAAACCAGCTGCACAATTATCATTCATTTTTGTTGTACCCATGAACAAGTCACAAAATTTTTGTTCACTTATGATTCTTAAACTCATTGTGTTATTTTAATTATGCATTTTCACTCTGTTGTCATGCTTCTTGCTGTCAAAGGGCATGCAAAATGAATATATATTGTGGTGCCCGGCGGGCATCCATGCCCGGCCGGGACGCCTAGGAGGAGAGGAGGAGGGCTTGTGCCTCCTCCAGGACACGAGGGGGCGTCCTCCCTGGTGGCTTTGGAGACCGCGGGTACGGAGCTTGGAAGCTCAGCCCTGTAGGGGCCCGTGGTCACCGCCAGGGGGCGCCCCAATGCCTTGGGAGTGTTGGCCCTCAGTACTTCCGCCACACCGGGAAGTGCTGGGGGGAAGAAACTTGAGAGCACCCGGTGGACTTCCGGTAACACCTTGGGAACTTCCGCCACACAGGGGTGTGGCCACGGAGGCCCTAATGATGCACCTGGAGCCCATCCGGGGCACATAAAAGGGGCCGCCTCCCTCCAGTCAGAGCGAGAGTCGGGAGGAAGAAGACAAAGCATATTGGAGAGGAGTGGAGGCGGACCAGGAAGAGAAAGGCATTGTGTTGTGGCCAGGACTTTGAAAGGGTGATTGGTGCTTTGGCACTGGGTTTGTGCACTTGGACTTGTAAATATTATGTATAATAAACGTGTGTTGGGTGACATGAACGTGTCTGCCTGTCTGTGTCCGAGCCAATCTCCACAATATATATATATATATATATATATATATATGTATATTTACATACAGTATATATCAATTCTGAAGCCCGAGTGCGTACAGCCGCCCTAACCCCCAACACAGACAGGCAGAACACTGGTTCAACACACAACACCCGGTTTATTTACAGTTTTGTGCACAGTACACCAACACAATACAGTCCCTTCTCTGCCGCCAGTCCATCCACTTCCACTTCCTCCTTAGGCTTTGTCTTCTTCCTCCCAACTCTGGCCATTGAATGGAATGAGGTGGCTCCTCTTATTCAGGTGCCAGGAGTGTTCCAGGTGGCTCATCAGCATTACCTGGAATTACTCTCAGGTGTGCTGGAGGTCCTTTATAGGACTCTGCAGCTCCCCCTGGTGGCTCCCATGGAACCCAACAGGGCTGCACCAAATTCCAGCTCCTGGCATGCCCTGCAGGAATCCATGGTGCCACAGCCACCCAGGAGGGCTACCGTTTAGTGTCCCAGGGGAAGTATTTCCTGACCAATGCCCTCTCCGCTGCCCCTTGCACTCCTTTGCTGTCCCAGCCATGTAGTGGCTATGGCAATCCATCACAATATATAAACTGCTTGAAAAATTATGGGACCAGTGAATCATCACAGTTTAACACCAAGTCTGTTAAGCTTCAGGGATATCACTATGTCCAGTTAGGAAGCATAAGCGATTGTGAGTCTGCTTCATCTGCTTTGATTTAAATGAAAGTGACAACAGGTGCACTGGAAAGTCAACAGCAAAATAACCCACAAAAAAGGAATGGCTTTGTAGGTGGAGACCACAAACATTAGCTCTCTCCTTATCCTTCATGACTAATTCTTCTCTAGTTTTGCATTTTGCTAGTGTCCTTGTCACTACTGGTAGCATGCAGCTGATTCATGTTGCACAAGTAGTCCAGCTCCTCCAGGATGGCACATCTATACAGTACATGCTGTCACAAGAAGGTTTGCTGTGTCTCCAGGACAGCTGCAAGAGTACGGAGTAGATACCAGGAGATGGGCTGTTACACGAGGAGATCTGGATAGAGCCGTAGACAGGGATCAACCCAGCAGCAGGACAAGTATCTGCTCCTTTGTGCGAGGACGAACAGGAGAAGCACTGGCAGAACCCTACAAAATGACCTGCAGCTGGCTACTGGTGTGCATGTTTCTGACCAAACTGTCAGAAACAGACTCCATGAGGGTGACATGAGGGCCTGATGTGACAAATGTGAAAGGGTCTGGAGACGCCGTAGTGAACGTTATGCAGACATCATACAGAATGACCAGTTTGGCAGTGGGTCGATGATGGTCTTTGGAGGCATATCCTTGGAGGGTCACACAGACCTCTATGTGCTAGGCAATGGTACCTTGACTGCTGTTAGGTACTGGGATGAAATCCTCAGAGCCATTGTCAGACCTTACGCTGGCACAGTGGGACCTGGCTTTCTCCTGGTGCAGGACAATGCCCAGCCTCATGTGACTAGAGTGTGTAGGCAGTTCCTGGATGGTAAAGGTATTAATGCCATTAACTGACCTACACGTTCCTCAGACCTGAATCCAATTGAGAACCTCTGACTATCCAGGAGCTCACTGATACCCTGATGCAGGTCTGGGAGGACATCCCCCATGACACCATCCACCATCTCATCAGGAGCATGCCCAGACGTTGTCAGGAGTGCATACTGGCACTTGAGAGCCATACATACTACTGAGCCAAATTATGAGTTACTGTGATGAAATTCACACAAGTTGGATCAGCCTGCGATTTCTATTTTTGAGTTTGATTTTTGATATAATGTTGAATACAGCTCTCAATGGGATGGTGATTTTGGTTTCCACTGACCGTTGTTACATAATTTTGTTCCCAACGAATCACACAAATTACACAGTATTATTCAGTAAAGATTTTCTACTTGAATATTCTGTTTATTAATGTGTGATTAAAGTGTTCCCTTAATTTTTTCTAAATGTACATTCATTTAATGTATTTTGTGGGTGGAACCCCAATAGGTGTCTGTGTCTTACATCTGCCTTAATTTGGAGGCCAGAGTGAGATGGATCATTGAATTTGTTCGGAGTTCTTTTTAAGTTTTGCTTTTTCTTTGGATTCTGCTGTTTTTGCTGACTTATTGCTTCTCTCTTTAGATTCCTGATTACGGGATTGTGTATCGAGACTTGTTTACTATAGGATTGCCTTTTAAGCAACTCCTTTTGCCCAATTTTGATGCTTTGAGAACTTCCTTGTATTTTTCTTGTATTTTCTATATTTTGTTTAATAACTCCTAATTTATAAATATTCTTTATTTGTTTATGGTCGTCCGGCTTCCTGTAGACCCTTTGTTAAAGTTTGGAATATTTCATGTAATTGTGCCAATTTCTGATATGTGACTGACAGGCCAAAAGCTTGCAGCTAATCATTGTGGGGCTAGCTGAATTTGAGATGGACATCCATGGGCAGACTTGTTAAGTTATAGTTATGTCTGTATCATTCTTTTAGGAGACCTCACACCATTTTCATCATGTTTGGGTTCTCAACCACTTTTTTAAATTAAAGTGATTTATAAAAAATGATACAAGAAAACCATTGCTCTTACATTCATGATTTTAATAAGCACATAAGTTGAAAAAGGCATTTCAGAAAATGCATTAGATCTGACAATGAAATTAGGGTGAAGTAATTAAAGTTTAATTAAGTAGTCTGAACATATTATATTGTCTAATCACAATCACCTAGATATCAAATATGGTGATGTCAACAGTGTCATATTATTTTTGGAATGGAAATAATTTTATTCTGCAGGGAATGTTCATTAGGAAAACATAAATTTAAACTACTTCCACACTTACTCTTTAATCTGGCCTAAGGGTGTTTCTTTGCTTATGTGAAATGTCCCACAGTGAGGATGCATCCTTGAAACAGACCAGGCTTTATCCTTCTTACTGATATACTCTACGAAAAAAAAAGTGTGACTTAAAATATCTTTGAATGTATGTCCTGAGATAGCTTTTACTGTGGTTTAATGACAGTCCACTTAAAAAATTCTCTCCCTTCAATTTTATTGGTCAAAATTGGGAAATCCCAATTAAAACTTCTTTTGCACATAATAAATAATCTGTGACAGAAAGATGGCTGTACAAAAGTGTTTTCAGTGACCCCAGTAAATACATTAACCAATTGATTAGGAGCACTACTAGGCTTGTTGTCATTTGATTTGTAAATTACAATTTTAGTTTTGTCTACAATTTATTTTGGGCAACACAGTTACTTTAATACATTTTCAGTGGTTTCCATTGTTCCAAGATGATCTCTGGGCTTTTAGAATGGGCATTTCCTATCCAGTTAGACACACTTTTCATTTACAAGATAACACTTCCTTAAATACTGCCCCAAACCTTTTTGTGACTTTTTTGTCTCATCTTTGACAACAGGTTTATGGTTTTTGCAACTTTTAAATTGCTCTTTATGCTTTGTTTACTTTACAATTTATTGTTATTATTCCAGTAACATATCTTACTACTTACTTCTGTAGTTTTGCATTTTATCTTACACACATGCAAACACACCCACACATACACACAGCATATATATACATATACATATATTTATGGTAATTGATATTTTGTTTTTTTATTATGCACTTTAATCTGCATTCAATGGATGAAATGTGCAGTGCAAATTTAATAATAATAATAGTAACGATAATTATAATAATACTCATTACAGTCATACAAAAATTCTCTGTTACCTTTAGTAGAACATACAGCGTCCTCCATAACTGGACAAATTACAAAAATCACAGAATTTTCTTCATATAATTTAGCCACAGACACAAGAGACAGAACCTTGCCTGAGTTCTTGCACTGACATTTAAACCTTTAAATGATCACTCTCTTCAGTACACAGTAAACCTTCTTTGTGCTTTAAAGGTGTAACATTAGACACACTGGACTCTAGAAGGCATCTTCTGTGAACAGTGATATTAGTTCTTCCAGAAGCATGGCCTCAAGATAGATAGATAGATAGATAGATAGATAGATAGATAGATAGATAGATAGATAGATAGATAGATAGATAGATAGATAGATAGATAGATAGATAGATAGATAGATAGATACTTTATTAATCCTAAGGGGAAATTCACATACTTCAGCAGCAGCATACTGATAAAAAACTTTCTTTATAAATAAAGGCACTTTCTTGGCTATTTAACCTTCTTATACCCGTTTTGGTGCCATGTTACTTCTGAGCTGAAACCCTGTCACTGTTGCACTGTGAATAATTGTAATTCAGAGATATCTTAGATGCTGCAGAAGGAAGTGCTTAAGGAGTTTTAAGTAATTTTAATTGTAAGCAGTTTTTTGACACAGTCACTAATTTCACAGAATTATGAGAAATAACACAGACGAGTAATTTTTATCTTTCTTTTAATTCAGGGAATCTTGGAAGGTTCAGAATTACTTCAATAGAAGCGGAAATTAGAACAGATGTTACATTATTCACAACTAGGAAAAACATTCAAATGGCTGGCAAAGCATTTAAAAATTAAATCTGCAAATGCAAATGCTCACATTTACTCAGTGTGAATTGTGGAGCAATATTCATAATGCAGATAAGCTTCTGATTTAAGAAGTATAATGAACGTGACTATAAAGTGTGCATGTTTCCTCACATGATGGGTTTTGGAACAATTTCATACTTTACATTTGGAAGCTGCTTTTCTCAATACTGGATCTGCATTTAGCAAGGTGTATAATCAAGCCTTGTGAATCTGTTGCTGTTTGAGGACTTACAGGTATTCACCCATTCATCATACCATCCATTTTCTGGACTCCCCCCACCCTAAGCAAATTCAGGGTCATGAGGAGCTAGAGTCTATTCCAGAAGACCTGGTGTAAGGTAGGATGACAGAACATTAATCAGTTTTACACACACTCAGCTATTAACTACCAAATTCTTGTCATAAAGCATTAAATAAACCCAACACACAAGAAGAAAAATCTAGGAGGCACAAGGAAACCATGTAAACTACACACAGAAAGTGACGGGGGCAGGATTTGAACCAAATCTCTAAAATCTGAAAGGCATATGTAACAATATGGACTGTAGACAAAAAATGAAAAATAAAGACTCCTTTTTATTGTATACCAAAAAATATTATTGTATTTCATTAAATCTATTTCCCCTTGCTGTCTACTATGGAATGCTAAAAAATGCAAGAAGAATCATTACCACCCAAGGTTTCCAAAACAGACAACTGCGAACAAGAAACAATGCAATGCAGCTACAGTACGTTTGAAAGAGACAGTACTGCTGCAATAAATTATTTAATCGAAGGTCGCGCAGCAAGCATCTTGCGTGAGGCATGAACAATCACTGCACCACCATGTTCCCATGTTTAATAACATGCTTTAAATCCTATCATCATGAAAATGATATCAAGTATTCATCTCAGTATTTTAATTATTCAGAGAGCTGTAATATCATGAATGTAATGGATTCTGTGTCCTGTCAGAGGAAGAGAAAGCCAGTTTAAGAAGCATGTAGTGATTCACACACATAGAGCACATAGAAGATCAAATACAACACAAAGCATTTAACGTGCTACTTTAATTACGATGGGATTTGAGAAACTAGTAAATTAAACAATTTTAAGGTTAAGTTTATGATGTTCTAACTTAATGACAAAATAAACTACATGATTAAAGTTTTAATTTAGAGATTAAAGTTGACATTTCGTCCTTTTTTCCCCACTGTGTGCCTATTTTTTTTCTTTTCTCTGTACCCTAATAAGATTTCATATGACACTCAGACGGTGGGCTACAACTTGACTTTGATATCTGACAACTTCTTTTTTATTTCGGGCACTGTGTGACTTTGTGAACTTGAGCTTTCGAGTTTCCCCGACACTCTGTATCACTGGATCAACTTCCTTTTGTTGTTTATACCATTGTTTAAACCAACAAAAAGCATGCTTTTCCTTGCCTCCACTTGGTATTCGCTGAAATTCTTCTATTTCCCCCCCGTGCTTTTGCCATTGCCTTTTCACAGAACGCTGAGCTTAAGTGCTATTTATATTGATTTGCATATGAAAAGAGGCATAATTCTGGGAGGAGTTGGACAGCAGGCGTGTGCACGTACGTTACTTTTCACGCTGACCGGGATTTATGTAGCGGAAGAATGTGGAAGTTGACGTTCGCACAAATTTATGCATCTGAATTTTTTTGTGAGTACGAACATTTCCGCTTTTGTGCTTAGGCCATGTTATAGTGTGAGTTCTACGCACAGTGTTATACATGAGACCCCTGGTGCTCAAAGAAATCTACCTTATTATTTCAGTCACTCTAGACATTAAGACAAAGCATAGAAAGTTAAAAGCAGCATGGTATTTATTACTGGAGTAATAATACCAGTAGAACAAAGAATAATAGAAAATAGGACTGATAGTAAAGTTTGATTATATATAGTCTTTAAAAAAAGCTTACGAAAAAGTAAAGATGACAAGGATGAATGTCACAGGCGGCTTGTGATCTAGCAATCATAGTTTTTCATTAGAGGCTTTTCTGATGATCAGATGGAAATGGCTGCATGTTGCCGCCGCCCTCTTCTGATGTTGCTCTGTTCCCTTCTCCTGACATCTTCATCACTTCTTCTTCCTCCCTCCTATGTCACTCTTCAGAAGAGGCATATTTATTATAAAATTCTACCGGGGGGTTTTGGAAGATGTGATATTTAGATATTGTGATTGGCTGGCTGTCAACATGATGAATGAATTCACTGTCCGTTTTCCCAAACAATAAAAGTTTTTGATGTTGCCTGAGGTGTCGGCATGTCTTCCCTTCCCAGGCTGTAAAATAATTTAGCTACTTGTTGTCCCAGATGCCCAGGTTACAAACTAATCGATAGCCTTAGGCACCAGCATGTCTTCCTTTCATTGTTGGAACAGCTGTTTTAACAGTGAGGTACAACTGGGAAGAGAATATGCTTTAATTTGTCCTGAATGTAGTTCATCTGTTGTCTTGAGCAAAATAAAATGAAAATACACAACAAAATTTACAGATTTTGTACCCCACAACAATGTGTTAGTATTTTTTTGAAGTTTCTTCTTGGATGAGGGGAAGGAACTACATCTCAGTCAGAAAGATGTTCCCTTCAAGTGGAAACAGTGAATGGAATAGTCTCTAGTGGCGATTATTGCAATGTTCTGCAACACAGATGTTAAGTTAAAACAAGTATTAAGAATATTTTGAATATCCTGTTTCTCTGTGGAGATGGGAAAGGGGTGTTGCAACACCCTTCTATTTATTCTTAATGTTGTACACTGAGAGACTTTATTAGATGTGTAATCAAAAGACACTATATCTAATGTAGACAAACAACAAACGTCCCATGACACTGCCTTTAAATTAAGAGTCATTAATCATGTAGAGACCACTAACATTTAGAGGATGATTTAAGAGTGAAGTTTTGGGAAAAAAACATAAGGCAAATGTCAAAAAGAGAGAAGAAAATCACTTTGTAATCAAGTGTCTAAGATGGAATGTTTCACCTCGGTATATTTTTCATTAAATGTCCATTAGCATTGTTTAATGATTCAAAAGGTGAATATTGCAAACTTTGTCATCAGTTAAATTAGAAACATATTTAAAATATGAAATAAATTAATGTGCATGCTTCTGAAATTAGCATAATTTCCCATATAATAAAATGTAATAATATATAAAAAAATCATTAAAATAATATTTGTAAATGTATTATCTTAAAGCATTTGGATCTCACGGATTATTTCAGCTGTTACAGATTTCTTGAACACTTCTGTAACACTGTCTGTAGCCTCTAAACAATCAATACCTTTCATTTTAGTATTGACTTTGGCTTCAGATTTGCTATTGTTGCTCTTTTATTACAATGTACCAGTGTCTATTACATTGATGATTTCCTGGAACTGAATATAACAATATGACTTGAATCTTCTTTAGATTTGATTATTGAGGTTCTTATTTGTCAAGGTCACTAAAAAAAGGAAAGTGCTCTTTTAACTTGTATTCAAAAGGAAAATTAATAACAAAAAGGTTCAGCACCAGTCAGGTT
This sequence comes from Erpetoichthys calabaricus, assembly GCF_900747795.2. NCBI lineage: Eukaryota > Metazoa > Chordata > Cladistia > Polypteriformes > Polypteridae > Erpetoichthys > Erpetoichthys calabaricus. The sequence goes on along the minus strand of NC_041400.2, from coordinate 89,687,368 downwards.
TCTTTTCTTTTTGCCTATTATATAAGACAGTCTTCAGTGAATGTGAATTAAACACTTAAACAGCATGAATTGTATATCTATATAGTATTTTAATAAAACCTAACCCTCTTGGTTTAATGACTTTAGTTAATTTGTGAATGTACTATAATGCTAGTGAAAGAGGGCAGGTGTTCTAAAGTATTGCTGTCACTTTTAATGAGATTAAATGGGGATGCTGAGTGTGCTCTTTTAATCCTAGTAATTACCCCTTTATTAATGATTTGCAAGCAATGTCATTTTGAAAATTGGGGAGAAAGTTAGAGAGACTGCAGTATTGGAAGGTTACATGCAATTGAGTGTACATTTTCTAGTTTTTAAATTAAAGTTGCTTGAGATAGCTTTGTTTCTTTATTTGCTATTCTCTATAAAGAGATGCATTGTATTAATTTTATTCATCTACAAATGTGTTATTTTTATTCTGGAAGATAAATATTTTTTTATCACATAATAGCACTCATAACTAAATAGTTAAATATTTTTAGTTGACTGAAATTCTGATATTGGGAATATGTCATACTTCTCAGAACTTCCAACAATCTTGCAATAAAAGTACGTCTTTGAAAAAAAAATAACCAGTTTGTTATCAGTTAATGACTCTTCTGTTTGTTGTAAGAATGACCCAACATACATTACTTTGATTGATTTTAGTCAGTGTTGTTATAGTGTTGGACAGCTTGTTTTAAATACTTTATATAGCTTATCTGCTGTATGGCATTCTGCAGATCATTTGAAATTTCAGTAATACAACAACAATTTATTTCTTGTATAACCCAAAATCACACATGGAGGCCACAATGGACTTTAATAGACTCTGAGCAGCTGTCTATCATATTGAGGTAATGGGATGTCTACAGTGAGGCTTCAATGGTCTACTAGACCCTAATATTTCAGTGTAGAAATGTTTTGTTTGATGCTTTTTCTTCAGATGAGAACTTTATATCATTGGGGATTCAAAAATTAGTAGAGCTATATTGCCCCAACATCTTCACAGCAACATGTGAAGCACTACATAAAGCCCTCAAGGAAGATGATCTAAAGGTTTTCTATCTTCTTGACAGCAGCTTGAGATAATTGTAAAACTACATCAAACCAGGGGGTGGAGGAGTGTGCTGACTGTATCTCTCTGTTTCTTGCAGACCATTCCCGGAAAATCCCGCCATATTCTGCTGCCTCTGATGACATCACTTCTGTTTCCGGCACCTCCGATGACGTCACTTCCAGTCCCAGTGCATCCGATGATGTCACTTTCGTTTCATTTCCTCCACCAGACCTTAAAACAGCCATCTTACCTCCACATATTCAGTTCTGTTTTGGACTCGTTTTCAACCTTTTGCAGCCAGGATCATAATATATGGGTGGCTGCCCCAAACCTTTTTGACTGTCTGGAGTCTTTTTGTGACAACGCGCTTTTAAAGATTTTTCATCTTCTTCTTCTTTCAGCTGCTCCCATTAGGGGTTGCCACAGCGGATCATCTTTTTCCATATCTTCTTGTCCTCTGCATCTATCTCTGTTACAACCATCACCTGTATGTCTTCTCTCTCCACACCCATAAACCTTCTCTTAGGCCTTCCTCTTTTCCTCTTGCATGACAGCTCTATCCTTAGCATCCTTTTCCCAATATACCTAGCATCTCTCCTCTGCACATGTCCAAACCAATGCAATCCTGCCTCTCTGACTTTGTCTCCAAACAGTCCAACCTGATGTGACCCTCTAATGTACTCATTTCTAATCCTGTCCCTCCTTGTCACACCCAATGCAAATCTTAACATCTTTAACTCTGTCACCCTCAGCTCTGTCTCTTATGTTTTGGTCAGTGCTACCATCTCCAACCCCCATAACCTGCAAGTCCTGCAGACCTTCCCTTTCCCTCTTGCTGATACCTGTCTGTCACAAATTACTCCTGACACTCTTCTCCACCCACTCCACCCTGCCTGACTTTCTTCTTCACTTCTTTTCCACACTCCCCTTTACTTTGTACTGTTGATCCCAAGTATTTAAACTCACCCACCTTCTCCAACTCCCTGCATCCTCACCATTCCTTTGACCTCCCTTTCATTCACACAGTTTGCTATGCAAAGCTAAATTTATAATGTAGTGCTCAGAAAACAGTATCATGTCTATGCAGATGTGAATGTTTATAAAATTGTATATAAACTCACCAATACTGATAACTGCTCTTCTAACACTCTACCTGATTATTCAGGTTTCTTATTTTTACCAGCTTTTCCTCTCTCCTGTTTTTCCACAAGCATGACATTTTTTGTTTAAATTTACATTTGGATGTGGTGTGCTGTTTCACTTTGTCTATACAATATTTGCTGGTGACATCATCATACTGTCATATTTCTGCAACATGACTCTTAGAGTCATGTTGGATGATTTTTCATCTGAATCAGTCCTACTCTCATGTGGGGTCCCCCAGAGTTCTATTTTAGGGCCTCTACTTTTTTCAATCTACATTCTGCCTTTAGGTGCAATTTTTAGAAAACATGCAATTTCATATCATCTATATGCTGACGACTGCCAAATTAATTTTTCTCTTAAGCCAACTGACTCCACCAAACCTCTCCTCGACTGCCTATCTGACATTAAGGATTGGATGGCTGGCTGTAAATTTCCTTCACCTGAATGATTCAAAAACCGAGGTCATTGTTTTTAGTCCTGACTACAAACAGATTCCATCTTTTGGCCTCGACTGTCTTCCCACTCCAGTAACTTCGTCTGTCTTTAATCTCGGAATCAAAATGGATTCGTTCCTGAAAATGGATGCTCAAGTCAACAGCACAGTAAAATCCTGTTTTTTCCAGCTCAGGCGTATCGCCAAACTCAAGCCTATTCTGTCTAACCATCTCCTGGAATCAGTAATCCATGCATTTATTACGTCCCGGCTTGATTACTCTAATTCCTGCCTTTATGGTATCAGCAAAGCCACTCTTTCTAGACTACAACTGGTTCAAAATGCGGCTGCAAGGCTTCTAACAGGGAGTGGCAGAGGCCAACATATTACTCCAATTTTAAAAACCTTACATTGGCTGCCGGTTAGATTCAGAATCGATTTTAAAATACTCCTCCTAACTTATAAGGCATTAAATGGTCTAGCACCCGCCTACTTGAGTGTTTTGCTCCATCGATACAATCCCCCTCGCGTTCTTAGATCCGCAGATCAGCTGCTTCTAACCGTTCCCAAGGCACGTTTCAAAGCTCGTGGTGAAAGGGCTTTCTCCGTCGGTGCACCCAGGCTCTGGAACTCCCTACCCTTAGTGGTAAGGCAAGCCACTTCAGTTGCCACATTCAAATTACGCTTAAAAACGCACTTCTTCACATTAGCTTTTAATTCTTAACTTGTTTCATTTTCTACTTGTTTTTCGCTATTTTCTCTATTTTATTGGGTCCTCTGACCTGTTTTTAGTTTCTTAGCTCAAATTCTCTCTTAATGTTTGCCTTTAATATTTTGTTTTTAGTCCTGTTTGTTTTAACTGTACAGCGCTTTGGTCAGTTGTAATACTGTGTTTTTAAGCGCTCAACAAATAAATATGGAATGGTATGGTATGGTATATCATTTTTGAGCAAGTTGCTGTTATGCCACTTCTTCTTGGTGGTGTTGGCTTACATGCTCATGTGGTCATGATGGGCATCATTAAATTCACACTAGCAATAACTTCAGGAAGCCTTTGTACTATGTTTTTATTAAAGCAAGCACTCTAAAGTAAGAATGGTAATTTCTTTGGCTATTTACTTTGTTTTATCTTTCATACAAGTAATGTCTCACACTTTTGATTTGGTGATAAAATACACTGCATTGCTAATGATCCTTCCTTGGCCCTCACTGCTCTCTCTTTTGGTCCTTAAGAAATTTACTGACCCTTGCCCATTCGTAACAACATTCTGTAGAGTGTAGGGTTATATATAAGATAGCCACAAACCTAAAGAAGGCCCAAGGAAACCAGAAGTATAAAAATAAGAAGGGTTTCATTATAGGCAAGGTTAAATACAAAAGTACAAGAAAAGGGGGACATTAGAAAAAGGTTTTTGCCAAATAGGCCCATTTATAAAAAGGAAGATCATAACTACCGTGTGGGGCACAATGTTCCACTGACATTCCCAGCTCACTGAATACCAATAATCCTTCTCCACACATTGGATTTTGTGTCTCCTGCCACCTGAGCCCTGGCCAAATGCTCAGTTACCAACTCATATGGCTGGCTTGTTCTTTAAACCCCCAGCTATTACCTACTTCAGAGTGTTTCCAGATTTTACATAGAAGCTGGTTTCTTGAGTTCTCTCTAGCAGCTGCCATAGATTTCTGAATTTTTCTACCATTACCAGACATTTTGTACTCCCATATACAATATATCTGATGAACATCTATACTCTGCGCACACATGCCTTCCTGCTACATTTTACAAATGGATCCTTTTTTCCCCCTCTGGTGATCATCTCTTTCTACAACACATCACAGCAGTCTTTCCATTGCTGAGTTATACTTCGTTAGTGATATACATATTTATTTTTGGTAGTCCTCATACATCAGTGAATGAAAGATTCACTGATCTTGACTTTGCCGATGATGCTGTTCTTCACAGAATCAATGGAGGCTCTGATCAGGGCTTTACAGAGACTGAGCGAGGAGTCTGAGTGTCTGGGCTTGCGAGTGTCCGGGATAAAAACCAAGATCCAGGCGTTTAACGACCTCTTTGGCACAGCCATCAGCAGTGTGTCTGTACGAAGAGATTATTGACCTTGTCGAGAGGTTTACTTAACTCGGCAGTGGCATTCATGTCTCTGGAGACTCTTCCTCTGATGTCAGTAGATGGATTGGAAGAACATGGGGGGTCATGAGGTCGCTGAAAAGGGGTATGTGGAGCTCCCGATAGTCTTTACAGTTCTGGGGCCTCATGCATAATGCTATGCGTAGAATTCACACTAAAACATGGAGTACGGACAAAAGTGGAAATGTGCATATGCACAAAAAAATCCAGATGCATAAATCTGTGCTTATGCCAACTTCCACGTTCTTCTGTTACATAAATCCTGGTCAGCATGAAAAGTAACGCACGTTCATGCTGCCACTTCTCCAATCCTCCCAGAATTACGCCTCTTTGAATAAGCAAATCAGTATAAATAGCCCTTAAGCTCAGCGTTCTGTGAAAAGGCAATGGCAAAAGCATGGGGGAAAATAGAAGAATTTCAGTGAATACCAACTGAAGGCAAGAAAAAACTTACTATTTGGTGGTTTAAACAGTGGTATAAACAACAAAAGGAAGTTAATCGAGTGACATAGAGTGTCAGAGAAACTCGAAAGCTCAAGTTCACAAAGTTGCACAGTGCCCAAAATAAAAAAGTTGTCAGATGTCAAAGTTGCCATGAAAAGGCAAGTCATAGCCCACCGTCTGAGTGTCATATGAAAACTTATTAGGGTACAGAGAAAAGAAAAAAAAATTGGGACACAGCGGAAAAAAAGGTCAAAATGTTAACTTTAATCTCTAAATTTCCATTTTAATCATGTAGTTTATTTTGTCATAAAAGTAGAACATCATAAACTTCATCTTAAAATTGTTTAATTTACCAGTTTCTCAAATACCATTGTAACTAAAGTAGCATGTTAAATGCTTTGTATTGTATGTGTTCTTCTATGTGATCTATGTGTGTGAATCACTATGTGCTTCTTAAATGGGCTTTCTCTTCCTCTGACAGGACACAGAATCCATTACATTCATGGTATTACAGCTCTCTGAATAATTTAAATACTGAGATGTATACTTCATATAATTTTCATGATGATAGGAATTAAAGCATGTATTAAACATGGGAACATGGTAGCGCAGTAATAAGTGATGAACTGGCGCCCCGTCCAGAGATTGTTCCTGTCTAATGCACGTTGCTTGCTGCGCTGTGCACGACCTTCGATTAAATAACTTATTGCAGCAGTACTGTCTCTTTCAAACGTACTATCCCCCAATTCCTGTCCTTCCTTTTCTTTCTCCAAGTAACCAATCGGCACACAATCAGCTCTGTAACAGACATTAAGCCATCTGTAAGCTTAGAACACTGATTCTTCAAAACTTTTAAGGAACATTGAAATATCTTTGTAGTACATGTTTAATTATTCTATCCATCTATCCTTCCAGTGTTGCCCCAGCAAGAATACAGCAGGAACAAGGCAGGAACAATCCCAGAATGGGGCGCCAGCTCCTTGCTAGCGCTGTGACACCGTGTCCTCACATGTTTAATTATTAACATATAAATTATTTAAATGATGTTAACATTTTATTTGTATAATGTAATAAACATATTTTGCTGCATTTCATCTTAAAATGATATCGTCATTATACTTAAATACATGCTAAACTGGCTCAGGTTGTACAATATTATAACTGTATCACAAGTTTACAGTGAGGTAATTGTACTTATAAGTACAAACAGTTCTACAAGGAGTACTTGATGGACTGATTGAGTGCATTTGTAGTTCTTGTGGTGAAACTGTTTCTGAACCGCGAGGTCCATACTGGAAAGGCTCTGAAGCGTTTGCCGTATGGGAGCAGTTCAAATAACACATGGCTGAGGCAGCGTGTGCTTGATGCTGTATACTGATAATTGTCTTTCTGATCAGCTGCTGTAGAGCTGTGATTCCACACTCAGATACAGTGATATAAATACTCCAAGTGGTGCAGTGAGAGTAATATAGAAAAAGGTGATCTGCTGTGGCAACCCCTAATGGAAGCAGCTGAAAGAAGAAGAAGGTGCAGTGAGAGTAACAACGCTAAAGCAGATATGGTATTTGGAATAGTTTGGCCATTCTGTGGACCATTATATTGTTATGGGTTAATTACAATCAGATGCTTTAAACTAATAAACAATATGTGGTTTATTTCAGTGTATATGATAAAGCTGCATCAGGGATGTGGATCCAAAAAAGAAAGGGTAACTACACTGCTTTGTCGCTGGGTGCTGCCAGTTTGCAAGACCAAGAGGAGTACTTGCGTATGCCAGTGATTGAGCTAGCATGAAAATGTGCATGGCTTAACACCAAGTTTAGTTTTTATACATCGCGATGTGAGTGTGGAAACAGGCGTACACAACATTTATACATAAAGCCCCTGGTGTTTCCTGTCTTGCTATATGGTTGCGAGACATAGTTGTTATCCAGTGACCTGAGAGAAGACTGGACTCCTTTGGTACTATGTCTCTTCGGAGAATCCTTGGGTACCACTGGTTTGACTTAGTGTCGAATGAGTGGTTGCTCATGGAGTCCCAAATGAGGCACATTACCTGCACTGTGGCCATGTAGTGTGATTTCCGAAGGGTGATCCGACTTGCAGGATCCTCATTGTTGTAAACATCAGGTGTTTCTATAATTATATCTTGAGAGTCTGGCCAAATATGTGAATGGCCATATTGTAGAAAGATAGTTTGAAGGGCATCCCTGTTTCTGTCTGCTGATAGGCAAGGTTAGAAGCCACGCATGGAAAGAAAAATAAATTTGCTGCAGCATTAGAGAAAGAAGGCAGAAAATAACAACACATGAAAAAAAACATGTTATTATTGTAATATTATATTGTTTTTCCTTCGACCAGACCTGTATGTTTACATTTTGGACCACACCTGGACCTGAAAAAATAAGTCCTAAAATCACCCAATACACTATTTTTTTTGTAGGTAACTGACAAGTAACTGGGTTGCTAACACAATGCTACCTCAAGATGAACTTTTTCTTGTTTATGTTTATGTTTATGGCTTATGTCCTAGAAGAACAAAGTCAAGTCACTAGAAGGTGCAGATAGAGATATCACTATCCTTTGCATTAATTAATAGTGTTCACTTCGCAAACTATAGTTTGGCTTGACTTAACTTTACATTTATAGCAGTTAAAGAAAATCTTTACTAATAACAGGTTTAGACCTTAACAAATATAAGGATTATTGTTGCTCCATTTTTAAAATCCTTGGTGAAACAGTAGTCTCACTCTCACATTAAACATTACAACATAGTCTGAAAATTGTTAGTCTGGGTTCTGTACTGATCACAGCACTGAACCAGCTTTTACTCATGCTGTCAAAGAAATTCTAATATATTGAGACAAAGGATATGTGGTCACTTATTATGATGCTGGATTTACTGGTAGGTTTTGGCATTACTGATAACACCATACTAATTCAAAGGCTTAAACAGTACTGCATGTAAGGATTTTATGTTGTTTATTTCTTTCTTATCACATTGTTTTCTACATGTACTCCCTAATCATATTGTAAAACTAGATAAAGTGTTTCTCAGAGATGTGTTCTGGAACCCTTCTTGTTTTATTTCTTTATTCTACCTTTTAGTTATATAGTAAACATAATATTTACAATCATTCATATGCACATTATAGTTTTCTGTATTTATGAAACCAAGAGCTGTTTCTCTAATTACATCTTCAAATAACAGTTTTGTTGAAATAATCATTGGAAGAGTGATAACTACAGAAACATGGAAAAAAACAGAAAATTGGTGGAAATGTTCTAGACTGTTGCATTATACCTTCTTTAATACTAATCTATAAATTTAGTACTCACATTAGTGCTTTATGCAGTACCTGCTTCTTTCTGTGAAGAAATATAGAAAAAGTAAAGTGTGTTTTAATAGGAAAAATGCAGAAAAAATGAAAGCATCTGCTTCAAGTATATCTAACAACTAAAATGATGTATGGGCAACCTTTTCAAATGAATCATGCAGTATGAATCATTGATGTAAGAAGTACAAACTGAAACTTTTGAATTTTTTTAAGTTAGCATTCTTGATTATTGCTATCCAATTAAATTTAGAGTTTAATTTAATAATATTTCTTTAAACATATAAAACTTGAAATGGCTTTACTCTCCTTTATTGAAGACCATATACTGTTAAATAATGATGCAGATCTTCTAAAGTTTCGGATGTAACTTATACTAAGCACAAGCCAGAACATTAGATACAGGGATCCCCAATATTTGGAATGAACTATTTTGGAGTATATTGCTCAATCAAGCATTTATTTAATCTTGACCGTAGACATGTTCTTATCCTAAGTGCTGACTGGTTTGTTTATACTGAAATAACTTCCTCAGGTACCAATAGTTATTAACATAGCACTAGACCAGCATCATGTACTACTGGTATGGATATCAGCGTTTTGCATTTAAAACTGCAGAAGTTCTGAATGAAGGAGGTTAGCTAGTGGCCTAAGTCAACTGATCCTTGACTGTTCTTCTGCCCAAGTTAATTTTCTGAAGGATCACTGTTTACTGGTGTTGTAATTTGGAAATGCTTTCCTGTTTGCCTCTCCATGCTGGCACCTAGCCATATCCTTTATTATCTTGGCATTTTCTCTTATTATCATGCTTTTGATTGCTTTTACTTTGACCTCAGTGTTATTACTCATTAAACTAGATATGTGTAATAATTCAACATATGTAGCATTGTGTCCTGATGTTGTATTTGTAGGTCTGTATAAGTTCTTTGAACCCCTGTCCTCTAACATAGATCTGGCTTATGATATTAACTTTTTCTAACTTTCCCTTGACCTCTAAAAATGATTTGAATATGGTTTTCAGGGTTTCTGAAATGATGTTTGCTTCCTTGTGTTTTTAACATCTCTAAAAATTAATTCACATTATGGAAACAAATGATCCGCTATGATTCATTCAAATCCTCTCATGGCACCATCTTGTTTTTGTTTTGGACACCACCAATTTGGAAACTGGTGGTTAAGATACAATACCTCATTGCTGGGATGTGGTTCCCTATAGATGTGAGTCATGAAATCACTAGTGCAGTGGTTTAAAAATGGGTGCTACTTGTTCCTTGTTGACCAAGACCAGATTCATGACAGATAAAAAAAAAACAAAAAAAACTGTCATTTCTTATTGTTAGTTTTGAAATTACTGGTTACAGCAGTTCTTTTGCCTTCTTCATCATGAATTATGTCTTATGTTTCTTGGCTCTGGTTATATACACCCATTTTAGCTTACAACTTACTTCTGTGTTTTTTGATTATGATTCTGGCTACATGGATTTCTTAATTTAATTATAATCTTACCAGTTAGGACTACTGCGTGAATTCTGACTCTTCATGACATCTTCTGATTCCATTCTCTCTCAATTCTGCTATCACTTTGAGCAAGCAGTACATCCTCATTAAAAACCCTACAGCAAATATAAACTACATGTATTCAAATTTAATTGAATGACTTATTGCCTCAAGAGAATGTGGTATTTATTAATTTTTCTTAAATGTGATTTAATTTCAGTGACTCTGGACATGAGCTGTTCTTCATGTGTTTCTTCCAATCTGAACAACACAAATGATTTTTCATGCCTCTGTTGCTCTGAAAGTCATGTTGCTTTAGCAACATATTTATTTCTCCTGAATCACACTGTGAACTGCTTCAGCAGACATGTTTGGGTGCTTTAGACTTCTCAGTTTAATGTGCATTAACAACAAAACCTGTAACTACCAGATGAAAATATGAGCCCTGCTTCTGGACCTTACCTGATTATATCATCTGGTCAGTACAGAAAAGGGGGAGAATAAAAGTTATGCAATTATTGTATTCATTATGTTTATATTGTATTTGTGTTGTGAAATGTGCTGCGCTATTGTGTTGTGCTGTTAAGTATATTTATGTTTGATTTGCTTTACTGTATGCAAGTGCACGTAAAAATTTTACAACAAATAAAGCAACTAAGCTAAGCTAAACTAAACTAAAGGCTACATCTGTGTTAAAAATAACATACATTTTATGGTAATTTAGACAAACTAATCTTTGTGCATTTCAGATCAATAGCATTCTGTATTTTATTGCTGTTTGCAGAATTACTGGCCACTAAAAGAGCATTTTCTCTTCAGATTTTCAATAAACAAATAATTTTCATTTATACACCTCAAACCCTAACATTAATTTAACCAGTTTTGTATGGATCAATTGATGGATGGATGGAAAATGTCCCACCTAAATGCAGCAATTAATTAATAGCATTAGACTTATTGATTAATCATAGTCACAATTAAGAAATCACCTAATAGTGGAAAAAAATTGCTAAAACATAGACCTCTGGAGGGCATCACCACAAACAGGAATATAAGACTACTCTTATTAGATTTTTAAACAAACTGAAAACTGCTTGACAAGATTGAAACAAACCAATTAAGAAAACGTCAAATGCATTATTTAGCCTGTGCAGTAGAAGGCTACAGAGAAAAAAAAATTAAGAAAATCTTAACTTAAAATGAATGAATGATTGTAGTCAGTGATTCTCTTAAACAGGGAATATTTTAGCTAGTATAATTTTTAGGCCTATTGTGCTCATTCCCTGTTCCTCATGACCTAAGTTGGCGATATTTGATGGTAATGATATTATAATTAAAAAGAATGAGCTTGCAATCTCCCTAGAGGATAATTGGTACACTAGCTACACAAACAGTTACAGCCACATGATTCTTGGTGTACAATAATTACAACATATTTTTAAATTTTCACTAAAAAATAACTTCATTTAAAGTCAGGGGCATTCACTTGAGTTTCTTGGCAAAGTCTTCCTGGCTAAAGTTCTCTAACTATTTAGCTAGACCATCCAGAAAAATTATTAGAATATTTGTGAGTTCCTTTTCCTTAAAGTTTGGTCAAAGTTGCGACTTGCAGACTACTGATTGGCCATCTGTGACTGAGAACCAATTATGGTCAATGAAATCCACAGAAAAGTCATTGGAAAGTGATGAGGCTATTGGATAAATACTAGAAGGATAAACTGTGACTGATAGCTGAAAATGACCAGTGAAATGTAAATGTAATAAGGGGGACAAAAATGTAATGGAGTTAATGTTTTGTTTACAAATTTATGGTAGTAAAATAAAAGTATGATTGCCAAAACTACACTATTTTTAGAAATTAACTTAATTACAAATAACAAAGTAAATTTAATATATTTCTAGTTGCCACTAAGTTCTGGTTATTATAACTTGTCTCTCCCAAGCAACCAGCACATGGTCAATTTGGTCTGCAGTCTTGTTATGATGCATTAACACACCAATGTATCACAGCACCAAGAGGATGAGATTCTTGCTGTTTGGGATGAAGTGCTAGAAAATGACAAAGGTCTGCTACCATACAAAGATAAACTGGAGTGGGAAGGTAAAAGAGCAGTATACAGCACATATTTCCTAACTGTTGGTTTAGGAGTGAAAAGCCTGCAGAAGTAGGTATGTATTGCCATGGTCCTGCATCCCCCATCAACTTTTTAGACTGGACTATGTTCCTTGTAGTTGCTTTGTTGAACAAGTCATTAGGGCTAAGCAAATACCTACCATCAGTTAAGGTAGAGACACTGCTGGTTTAAGGAAGAATCACCAAGTGAACAAAATGAGGGAATATATATCCTTCAGGAAAAAAATTCTGACAAAATGAGTCCTTATGGCCCAGGCAAAGGGCCTCATTGCTAGCCAAAATGCCACCTGCCTAAAGGTCACATCTACCAGTCTCAATTTAACCATACAATGAAAACTCTGGTTGTAACTGTTTAGAATGTCAGGCATAATATATATATATATATATACAGTGAAATATATTCCTGTAGAAAAATACCTCCACATTTTGGACTTTAAAGTTCTATTGAACCGCTCGACTGCAATGCCATTCATATCGCTCTGGGTGACAATATGCTGTATCTGATTTCCCTTGAAAAAAACTTGCAAAGGTCATTTAAGAAACTCTCGTCCCTGGTCCTTCTGCAGCTTCTTAGGCCTTTGACCCTGGGGAAAGATGGCTTCAAAATTTTGGGTCACCTCCATACCTGCTTTGTTTTTCAGGGGCATCACGAAGGCATATTTGAATTTCATGCCACTTTTGTGGTGCAAAATGGCTCATGTCCATTACATTCACCTGCCATTGCCAGTGCATAGTGGACACCACTGTCCTGTTCCTTTCTACTCTTACCCACACTGGTTTATGCACACTTTATTTGTACTGGTTGCCAAGTCATTTCCTGACCTTTTCCTTCTTCAGCCTCGGTGGTCTTTCACCCTTCTTCACAGTCCCTCCACCCCTCTGAAACCACTTGACTTCTCCAGCTGGTAAAAGATTTACTGCATTGACTCCCCTGCCATCTTCACACAAGACAGTGTCCCATTTTTGGCCTGAGGTACAAATTAAACAAATGACTAGGAGGAGAGCTCCAGTTCAGTACTTATATTGTGCATCCACATTACTGATATTTTACCTCAGAGGACTGGAAGAAAATATTATAGTCTGTTTGAAAAATCTGTGCCCTGACTGACAAATAGAACGTGATGTGTTTCAGGCCGGGAAACCTGTTTTCATCATGAACTCCAGCTCACCTGCTCCAAGCAATAAATCCTGGTTTTGATGTCATTTTCCAGCAGTAAGAGAATGACCAGGGGCCTCATGTATAAACAGTGCATATGTGCAAAAATGTTTCGTAAGCCCGTTTCCACAATCAAATTATGATGTATAAAACCTAAACTTAGCGTAAAGCCATGCACATTTTCATGGTAGCTCAAACCCTGGCGTACGCAAGTTCTCAGCTCAGTTTTGCAAACTGGCGGCAAACAGCGTCAAAGCAGTGCTACTGTTCCAGTGTGGTTCCCCTTTCTTTTTTAGATCCACATCCTTGACGAGGCTTTATAAATACACTGAAATTAACTGCATATTGTTTATTAGTTTAAGGCATCTGATTGTAATTAACCTGTAACAATATAATAGTCCACGGAATGGGCAAACTATTCCAAATACCATAGCTGCTTTAGCATTGTTACTCTCACTGCACCTTCTTCTTCTTCTTTCAGCTGCTCCTGTTAGGGGTTGCCACAGTGGATCATCTTTTTCCATATTACTCTCACTGCACCACTCGGAGCAGCTGATCGGAAGGAGAATTATCAGTATACAGCAAGCACACGGTGCCTCAGCCATGCTGCCTATTTGAACTGCTCTTATCCGACAAATGCTTCAAAGCCTTTCCTGTACGGACCTTGCGGTTCAGAAACAGTCCCAAGAACTATAAACGCACTCAATCAATCCATCAAGTGCTCCTTATAGAACTCCTTGTACTTACAAGTACAATTACCTCACTGTAAACTAGAGATACAGTTATAATATTGCACAACCCGCGCCACTTTATAAAGCGCGTATTTACACACTGTATGATGACGATATAATTTTTAAGATGAAATGCAGCAAAAAATGTTTATTATATTATACAGATAAAATGTTAACGTCATTTAAATAATCTATATTGTTAATAATTAAACATGTGAGGACACAGTGTCGCAACAATAGCGACGAGCTGGCGCCCCAATTCATCCTGCCTCGCGCTGTATTCTTGCTGGGGCTAGCGCGACACTGTGGAAAGACAGATGGATAGAATAATTAAACTTGTACTACAAAGATATTTCAATGTTCCTTAAAAGTTTTGAAGCATTGGCGTTCTAAGCTTACAGATGGCTTAACATCCATTACAGAGCTGATTGTGTGGCGATTGGTTACTTGGAGAAACAAAATGAAGGACAGGAATTGGGGGTTAGTACGTTTGAAAGAGACAGTATTGCTGCAATAAATGACTTCATCGAAGGTCACACATGGCGCAGCAAGCATCTCGTGTGAGGCATGAACAATCACTTCACCACCGTGTTCCCATGTTTAATAACATGCTTTAACTCCTATCATCATGAAAATTACATCACATATACATCTCAGTATTTTAATTATTCAGAGAGCTGTAATATTACAAGTGTAATGGATTCTGTGTCCTGTTGGTGGAAGAGAAAGCCCGGTTAAGAAGCAGGTAGTGCACATAGAGCACATAGAAGATCAAATACAAAACAAAGCATTTAACGTGCTACTTTAGTTACGATGGGATTTGAGAAACTAGTAAATTAAACGATTTTAAGATGAAGTTTATGAAATATGTGATTAAAAGTGGAAATTTCAAGATTAAAGATTTTTTTCCAACTGTGTGCCTATTTTTTTTCTTTGTATCCTAATAAGCTTTCTTATGGCACTCAGACGGTGGGCTACGACTCACCTTTTCACGGCGACTTTGATATTTGACCGCTTCTTTTTTATTTCAGGCACTGTGCGACTTTGTGAACTTAAACTTTCGAGTTTCTCCAACACTCTATGTCACTCGATCAGCTTCCTTTTGTTGATTATATCACTGTTTAAACCAATAAATAGTACGTTTTTCCTTGCCTCCACTTGGTATTCTCTGAAATTCTTCTATTTTCCCCCGTGCTTTTGCCATTGTCTTTTCACAGAAGGCTGAGCTTAAGGGCTATTTATATATTGATTTGCGTATTCAAAGAGGCGTAATTCTGGGAGGAGTTGGGGCAGGACAGCAGGCGTGGGCAGGTGCGTTACTATTCACGCTGACCGGGATTTATGTAGCGGAAGAACGTGGAAGTTGGCGTTCACACAGATTTATGGATTTTTTTGTGCGTAAGCACATTTCTGCTTTTGTCTGTTCACTTTATACATGAGGCCCCTGGTCTTTATCTTAAAGTATATAAATGTTACCTAGCAATAAAGTTCAAAGTTTAAGTTCATGTTTAAGTTTTTATTATCTTTTAATTTTTAATATTTATTATGTTGTCAATTTTGTTTGTGTTATGTTACAACCAGGGTTTGTTCACAGGCTAATGTTTGTTTCCTGTTTGTTATTTTTTTTTGTTTTATAATTATTTTTATTATCTATTATCTTGTATTTATAATTGATGGTCCTGTTGCCCATGTAAATTGTTTACATCAAACTGCATTTTCCAAGTGCTAACCCAGTCCTGGTTCTTTAGTTATTGATTGTTACTTTCAGACTTGTTATTTTTTTATCATTTGCTTCAAGGTTTTTCTTTCCAGGTGAGCCATTTTTTCTAATTTATTTTCCTTGTTTTGAATTGTATGTAATTAAAATCTTTAAATATTAAGAAACACTTTTCAGTTCTTGGGTCAGAGGTGTTTCAGCATTTCTGCCTTCTTCCTTCCTTCCTATTGTGATGTTTTATTCAGTCAGGTCCATTATGGCCTATGCAAGTTGTGAAGCCTGCTATTTTAGTTTGGAGTTGGGTTGACTGTGTTTCCAGTACTCACTGGAGCGCTCAGTCCTACATTTTTGTTTAAAAAACACTAGATGGGTTTGAGTTTTGTGAGCCAGTAACAAATAGCAGTATCCATTTTGAAGTTGATAATGGTCTTTCATATGGCTTAACACTCTTCTCCATTAGCTAGCAAAATCACTCTCTTTCTGAAGATATAGTCCACTTTTTGATATTATTATGTTTTGCAGTAGATGTCTCTTAATGATACTGCACAAAAACCAAAAGTCTAGAACAGAGTCACTCCACAGTTTTCTTATTTACAGAACTAAAGACATGGCTTGAAATTCAGTGGTTTCTTTTCTCAAACTCTTGGTCTTTCTGGAAATATTCCTTCTGAACAACATAATACCAGTTCTTGGTTAAATGTTCATACAGCTCAGCTTACAATAGTGAATAAAAAAAATACTGTTGTTGAAAACAGATTAAAACCAGAAACAGTTGGCATCCCAAAGTATGAAAATTCTGCTTTGTTTGTGTAAACGGTATCCATGGCCCTTTTCTCTCATATAAAATTGGTTGGGGCTCAAATAATCCAAAGTTCGTAAATTCCTAAACAGGTTTAATCTAATAATGAATTGTTGCTGGGTTGTTTTCTTTCTTTCTTAAAAAGTATGTTAAAAACAACTGTGTAACAGTTTATGTAAACTTCTCTCTGGAAAAATGATCTTCAATGTATACTTAGGTGCCCTGTACCCTTTCACCATCAAATGCCTTGCTGTCCATCACAGTGTAGTCCGTTATCTACCAGTAGATGCTATTGATGACCTAGGGGAAAAAGTGGCATCTCTCAATGTACTCCAAATATGATCGGTTTTAAACAAAATGAGTTATGGTGAGGGACTGTTTAAAGCTACTCTTTCCACAGCAAACAAATTAATGTAAGTAGGAGAATGATTCATTGAAAGACTCCAAAACTTGACACCTGCATTGTTTTCCTGACAAAGAAGGACAGGCTGCTGATCTATATTACTAAACGACAGTTGTATAATTATATGCATGGACGCCGGACGCACCGAGGCGCATGCGCACAGCGCCTCAGTGCCCCAGAGTCAAAACCAGCGGCTTCCCAGAGTCAGTAGGTGGCGCCCAAACAACACAACCTGGAAACTAAACTTGCTCTAATCCACTGTGCCAGCAGTCAGTGTGGCATATTTGAATCACAAGGCTCCTACAACGCGCTTCAGAAACACCAGAAGCAAAGAAGTCACGGCTCCAAAATGAAAGAGCACAACTAATGGAAATACAAAAACGAGCCCGTATGGATAAAAGCAACGAACGAAGGCGCCCACAACGCGTTTCTGAAACAGCAGAGGCAAAGGAGTGACGGCTCCAAAAAGAAGGAGCTCAACGATTAGAAATACAAAAACGAGCCCGTATGGATACGACCTGTAAACTAAACCTGAGGTAAAGCGTGCACGCCAGGTTGTACAGTATATATGCACAGATGCCAGAGGCAACAGGCAAGCCGTACACACTACCACCGCTGCCTGAACACGACCGCCCACACCACCACATTTACCACTTGCGTTTAGTAATGTGCCCCTCCAAGCCTGGGTTCGCTGCCATTGTCACTTCAGCACGCGAATCCGCCACCGTCAGCAAATGACTTCTAGCTGACGACACAGCCATAGAAAAACAAAAAAGAGACTGCATGGATAAAAACAATAAACGAAGGCGCCTACAATGCGCTTCTGAAACACCAGAACCAGATGAGTCACAGCTCCAAAAAGAAAACTCTTCAGTACAAATATGTTTATTTAATTGAATGAAAAATTTCCCAGGACGCACCCACCCTCCATGATATTTCATCCCTCCAAATATTGGAGGGAACAGAAAGTGATTGCCATTCTTGGATTTGCGATTCTTTTAAGAATCGCGGGTTTACTGGTATTGCAGAATACAATAAAGTCCCATCACACTACATGACTTTTCCAGCAATTTTTAGTCTGAAACTTCATTTTACATCATATTGCAAAGTTTGAGGCAACTGCAGCACGCTTCTATGACCACCAATTGTGTAGTTTGTCAACTCTCTGACTCAGTCATAGTGGTCTGCAACTCATCCTGATTAAGGTGTAGTGGCAGACTAATGCTTGTGTGTGTCTGTGTGCGTGTGCGTGCAAGAGCTGTCAATGTGAATTCACCCTGGAAGTATAATGCATACAATGTAGCCACAAAGGAAGAAGAAAAACGGATGTTTTGTACCAAGCCAATGGAAGACAGGGTTGTTTGTTCAATGTTTCATTTTGAACCATGACAAAATGGGAAAATAACAAAGAAAGAGCTGAGATTGCAGTTGGCCATGCTTGGAAAGCATTCACAGAGGCACTTACACTAACAAGCAGAACATTAATTGAACAATACATTGGAAATATGAAACTCTGCTTGAGAAGTCATGAGGCGGTTTTATAATAAATCATCCCTTGCCATTCCTAGCCATGTAATCAGACATCTTTAAAACAAAGAAATCCACTAGCTGCAGTTGTTAACTTTAACATGTTCTCAAACTAGAAGCCATTTAACATGCAGCAGTCTTGAGAAGTTTTAATCTCCTGCTGTTTGGCTGTGCTATCATTGTTTATAATCTACTATTGAGTCATCAGTAAGCTTGATGATAGTGTTTGCAAAATCTTTGAATGTATGAATATCCATTTGCTTTTCTGCTTTCTCTACTGAATACTGACTATTTAATGTTGAGATATCTGTTAGTACTATCCTTTTATGGTTGAACTGTATGATAAAATATTACGTTGATAGATTTTTTTATGACTTTGTAATGGCATTTTCCAGCTGATATTTTATCATTACTAGTTGTGGCTCCTGGTTTTTGGTTCCCTCACTGTCTCATGCAAGGTTTATTGGAGGCCCGTCTCTTCATTCAGCAAACCTCCAATGCCATTGCTGCCACTCCAGTCTTCCACACTTCTTTCCATTTAGCTCAAATAAACTGTCTCAGGCACGTCCACTGCCTGCACATTCACGCCTTGCTTGAAGTCAGAGGCAAAACCATCTGTGATAACCTTCCATAACTCCAGAAACCAGTCTAATATCACAATCCTTTTCTGGGACTGACAGGCAGGCATGTACCCAAAAAAACATTTAAGCAGAAGAGTCAATCTTCTAAGTTCTGGGGCCTCATGCATAGAATTCACACTAAAACATAGCGTACTGACAAAAGTGGAAATGTGCATACGCACAAAAAAAATTCAGATACACAAAACCTTCTTCCATGCACTTTGACTACATAAATTCTGGTTAGTGTGAGAAGTAATGTGGCACACTCAAAAAAAAAAAAAAAAAAAAAAAAGAGAGTGGCCACAATAGTTTATCTTTTTAATGTAATCACCAAAAGTGAATACTATTTGGTAAACAAAGAGTCCCTGTTGTCGACTGGACCATGAAAACGAACTGTGGCATGAGCAGTAATTGGTAGGAACGTGTTTCACACTTAAGTGGTTCCGTCAGGGTTGCAGTAAAGGGACGAACTTCGGCCCGCCACTCAGACGCAACTTGGACAACAAACTGAGGTCTTTGAGTGCTTGGTCCCCTCTCTCTCTCTCTCATTGTGTTTGTCTCTCTCTTACACACACACACACACACACGCACACACACACACACGCACACACACACGCACACACACACACACACACACCCTATTCTCAGCTTCTAAAAATGGATCTACTCCTTCTGACATTGTCCTTCTTTCTCTCCTACATCTGCATGACCCAACCAGATTTTACATTCAAAAAACACCTCTGGTGGTCATGAATACACTCAATAATATTAGAATTCAGACTAATAAACATTTATAATATACAAAGTAACAAAAATTATGTACTATTTTCCCAATATGTATTGATATCTTACATAGGCTTGATTTCTATACTTCTCCTTCAGATGTCGTGATCTATGTTTATATTACTTATTACTTATGTAGTATTTATTTTTTTTTTACAATTTTTCTTACGGTTGTTTAATTTCATAAGTAATATGCTAGCGGCATTTTTTTTTGTGTTTGGTTACGGACGCCATATTTTTGTTTGTTGCTATATCTATTGTTAGGCATGAGACCACAATGGCATAGTACAGAATATCATTATGGCAATGCCTTTTAAAATAGCTGCACAGTATGTCCAAGCTTTGGATAAAAAAGCTCAGACTCCATTGATCTATAATCCTGTTGATTAAAGATCTATAATTTTTATATGTCTGCTAAAGTGCATTCATTTAGGTGTTTACAAACCTCCCCTCAAGACATCTGTGTCAAATTGCACGTCTGTGTAATCAGTTATAGTCAGTGAAAAAAAGGAACCTAACCCAAATTTTTAAGATGTTGTGTTTAGATTGCCATAAAAATTTGAAGAAACTGGAAAAAATGAAGACAAAAATCTCAGGGGAAGACACACAAAAACTACCTTCAACCAATGAACAGTAATTAAAGGTCACTTCTCTTAAGAAACAGAAAAAATTCCATGATGTGCTTTCTCAGAACCTGGCAATGTCATACAGCAAAAACATACTGTACATTCATCAACTGAGCAAAGACCTCTTAAAGAAATGCTCTGATAAGGGTGTGTTGCAACTAAGAAACCATTCTTGTAGAAAGGCAATAAGCAGAAGAGTTGGCAGCACATGAACAACCAAATTCACAGCATTGTGATTTTCCCCTTGGGATTAATAAAGTATCTATCTATCTATCTATCTATCTATCTATCTATCTATCTATCTATCTATCTATCTATCTATCTATCTATCTATCTATCTATCTATCTATCTATCTATCTATCTATCTATCTATCTATCTATCCATTGTGAAGTGATGGTTACAGATTTGAAAATTATTGTCAATGTGCAGTCTTCTGTGAAGTGCATTGCTGGGGTTATGGTCTTTGTTGAATTTAGTTTTGGGAGTTGATCAAAATCAACAGAATATATAAGAAATATAAACAGAATTTAATTAATTATGTACTTTTTAAAAAATGTGATATTGGCAAAAAAAAATGTCACTCAAATAATGTTCCCAAATAACTGTACAAGCAATTTATTAAATATACAGTATACATGCATTATAAAATAAAGCTAGAGATATGAAAAACAACTGGGGTAACCAATCAGGACATTCTGTTTAATACCCAAGAGGTTATGCAAGAAAATATTTTGATAGCAATATTACAACTGGTTGCTCTTAGGACAGCCATGTCATCTCTGCAAATACTCTTTGGTCAAAATAAGACAATTTCTTGCATTGCTGTCATTTTATGCTGGTTACCCACAAAAGAGTGGAAGGGATTCTATTTTCAATATTGCTTCAAAAGTAAAGTTAGGGCTTTTCCTCTTCGTTTTCTTCATGTTTAGGGAGGGAGGCAGAAACTGGATTAATTTCTGCACTGACTAATGATCATTCCACCAATGTGTATATACCATATAGAGTATGTCTGTTAAAATGTACAAAGCAGGTATGCATATCATGGAAGAGTTGTGCTCCTCTTTAATTAAGTCACCCTTCTCATCACAAGACTACTGTATTGTTCATTTCACCTCATTATGTGAAATTACCTCAACATAAAAACATAGACAGGATGATTGGCAGGCATCACTTGAAAATAAGAATCTTGTGTAGAGCCCATATTATGTTAAATATATCCAGCAAGTGTAGAATGCAAGGTATAAATAATCCCTTTGCATGAAAAAGAAAAGGAAATGCATTAAGGCAAAATAAAAATAGTTACCATGTCATTCAGTTAGTCATTCATTAGGTCTGCTTCAGATGCAACACACAAGTCTCTCTTCTACTCTGCTCACATCAGATACATTTCCTGGAAGAGGCATTATGTCAGACTTGTATTTATCTTAAAATGATGACTTTCTAAGAGGTGTCCTTCTGTTGTTTATCTTGGGTCCTCTAAATCTCAGAAAGTATTGGCTAGAAATTTATTCATTTCACACACTCACTCCAGCTGCTATCATTCAGTCTATTTGGATTATTTAATGTTTCAAGCTTGTCCTTTAAAACAAGTACTTTCAATGAACATTTATATCCATTCTGCAGATCTAATTCTACTTTTCAGTAAATCATATTTGCTTTAAGGATTACATTATTATGACTGCTGTTTGTGTTTTACATTAAGATTACTATTTAAAAGAAAAACAAACATGGTTACCAATTTTGTCAGTTGTATCTTATTTTTACTCTTTATTATGT
This sequence comes from Erpetoichthys calabaricus, assembly GCF_900747795.2. NCBI lineage: Eukaryota > Metazoa > Chordata > Cladistia > Polypteriformes > Polypteridae > Erpetoichthys > Erpetoichthys calabaricus. Next base: position 89,665,009 of record NC_041400.2, on the reverse strand, counting down.
TTATCCATGCATAAAAAGTAATTTATAAAGCAGTTCTTTAAGTGCTCATATTATATAAATAAAGCCATTTCTTACAGTACACAGTGGTTAACTAAAATACATTGACTAGAGGGAACTGACACAGAAGTAAAGTAAAATAGTGATCAATCTAATTGTTCAGTCACTGGTTAAATTATTACAAGAAAGATACAATGTTAGTATTTGTTGTTCAGTAAAATAAGAGAATTGTTCATGAAACATGCTAAAACAATGTGTCTATACTAAACTTATGTCATTTACACTCATGTAGTCTTGAAGGGGCATTGTCCTGATGTGGACTTTAATCAGGATTACATATGTTAAAAAAACTACTGAAACAAATCTCTCTATTATATACAGTAAAAAAATCTTGGGATGAGACAAGACTTTTTCAGACAGACGAGACATTTTCAGAGAGATAATTTCACAGCCTGCAAGATGAGACTTTGTGCCAAGAGATAAATTGAAAACCTAACAGGTCCAAGCAGGGGCGGAAATTAAAGACAAACAGTAAAAGAAGAAAAGACAAAGAGTAGAAGACAAAGTAGAATGTTGTAAAGAATTTCAAAAACGGCGCACAACACATGCAGAGCAGGTTAGAGATTATGAAAGTACTAAAATTCAAAAGTCTCAAAAAACTGAAAGTAAAGATTGCATTAGCACTAACAAACGAAAATTATTACTTGGTGAAATAATGCAACAGCGAAAAGAGGTTGAATATATGGACATAGGTGATATGACAGAAGTATGTACTGTAGATATTGTTTGGCTTTAAACTTGTAGACGATTAGACTTGTAGATCGTCTAATTTGTGTTTCCATCAGGGAAAAGTAGTGTTTCTTCCCAATGAAGAAGCCTATCCATGAGACTTAAAGGATTTGTTGAAAGTGAAATCCACAAACGCGAGCGGCAGAGATGCAAAGCGGCTGGCGCGTAGCGCAGGCTATGGGGTTGGCGGGCGAAGCCCCCTAATCTCCAAAATAATAATCTACAATAAATTGGTAAACATTTTTTCTAAACTGAAATGAAAGAACTTTAAATGGTAATATGCTTACATAAACATAATGTAGATATAAATTAAGACGTCTACTAAAAATACAACATGTCTCTGTATTTGGAAAGTCTTAAATATGCGCTGACCAATAAATGACCATTAAAGAAGAAAAAGGCTATATTCTATAGCAATTATCTGAAGTGTACCCACTTGCTACTGAGAGCTGTATTCAAAGACTGGATGTACAAAAGTTGGAAAAGTTAATTCAATGTTTGTGACCAAAACGGCAATTTTAAGTCTATTTTAAGTATACAGTGTATTGCTTAATCACAAAGAGCTCTGTATATCAAACAATTTACACCAAAGCCTTTGAAATAAGTGGTGTAATCTGAGAAATTTAAAAATACCAACATCAATTTGTAAATATTTGATAGAATGACTGTTTTATAAGTATTGTTTGACTATATTTATTAAATTATATACCTTATATAATTTAATTCTCTTTAGCATACTATTTTCTGTTTGTAAATTTTACTAGCACAGGAAGATTTTTTTGCCTAACACTGTCTGGTTAATATATAACAGAGTTGATCCTATAAAATCCTGAAGTGGAAAATGTCATATGACTGACATTCTGTCCATTGAATTTTATAAAAGCTGAACTGATCGATTTATTTTATAGTTAGACTACATACACAATTTTCTTAAGTGCTTTTAATAAGATTGCTGCTAAATTAAGCACTAATTTAATATCATATGCATCTATGCAATATACAGATACAGTATTTAATTTAATAAATTAATATGAAGTTAAAAATGTGCAAACTATCAATTATATAACACATAATCATTAAGATTTTAGGGTGTAATCATCATAGTTCTGCTGTTATAGATATTTACAGTAGATCATGTACTATACTATTGACTTTATAAAGTAATCAAAATGCCTTTAATCCTATAGAGGGCAATGTTTGGCTGTTATTGGTACAGAATTTACTGATCCCTGATTGAGACGGAGCACAGTGCAACACTGAAATATATCAGACTGATCACGGATGGTCTGAAATTGTTTGTCCTGGCATTTTCTTTTTTTTAATGTAATACATTTTCACTTTTTAGGAATACTTTCAGTTTTTTCTGGGGCATATACGTAAATATAGGTCCAAAAAGTTTGTTGGAAGTTGGCCTTTACCTTTGGTAATTGTGCTTTTTCTTTTTATTTATTAAGTAATTCCTGTCATTGTCAAGAAATCTGCCATGAATCAACACTTGAGTCTAGCTTGAGAATGACCTTCAAAGTTTCACCCAGAGGCCTCCAGCTGCTGTAGTCCCAGACCACTTCTGAAGTGTTCGTAATGCTTATTATAAGTCAACCATCAGTATTTCTAAGGGCTAATAATATAACTAATGGTAGAGTCAAGTTAAGATTAATAATTTTAGTTAATGTATAGAGTCATCTGAATGTTTCTAGAGCTTTTTTTTTTTCAAGTACAATTTTATTCTCAGTTATGCAGAATATAATTATATTCCTACATGCACGTCTGACCAAGATGTAACATTTTGTCACTCTCTGTCTGTGCTAGTGCCACAGGTTTGACACTCTTATAAGTCACTGTGTCACTTAAAAATGTAGGATGCCCCAAGGTATCAAGGTGGTATCACAAAGGAAGCATAGTGGGGACCCCTTATCCTACAAGAGGCAGGAAGCCCTGTGCCTTATGCATGACTCATTATGCTGGACAGACAATCCCTGTTATTGATTTTGGGTTTGAGGATTGAAGAAACACTTGGGGCCACCTGGGGGAAATTCCCAAAGTGCATGTCTGTCCCCAGAATTGCTTTCTGGCAGTGGCTAAAATGCCCCTTCTAGGCAGCACCAAGCTGAAATTGAAGTCGAGAGGAGAGTAAAAACCAATGTTTTGGTCTGGAACCTCAGGAAAAAGTGCACTACAAAGTGGATAAGGGTGGCAAACTCTGTGCCAAACAGACAGGTTCACAGCCTATGTTTAGATAGACCTAGACAAGTAAAAGAATTTTGCTTCATTTTGGTTTATTTTCTGCTTCTGTACTCTTTTGGCGAATCCATGTCTTGGTAACAAAGGGTTAGTTGCAGTGTGTTATCAAACTGGGATGACCGCATCCTGACCTGGCCTTAGAACCCATTTAAAGTAATAAAACTAACCAAGACTAAGAGTAAGTGCAGTTGAAGTGTGCTCCTTGGAGTCGGAGAAGAAAAAAAGACACTTTTTTTTTATTTATTTAAAGAAAATAACATTTCATACAACCTAGTCAAACTTATACAACAAACGTCCTTTTCCACCAATATAATTGCTTATTCTAAAATTGTATTAATTAAATCTTGCCATATTTTTAAAAAGTTTTGAACAGATCTTCTAAGCGAGAATTTGATTTTTACAATGTTAAATAGTATAGAACATCAGTTACCCACTGACTTTAAAAAAATGGGTGGAGATTGTTCCAGTTAAGCAAGATAAGTCTCTGTGCTAGTAGTGTGGTTTAGGCAATTACAATCAATTTGTCCATATTCAGTTTAAGCCGATCTGGGACAACACCAGATAGCTGTTAATGGGTTAGAAGTGATTGTGACACCAAGCTGTCTGATTAGCATTCAAAATTTTGGTCCAAAACTATGTTAATTTGGTGCACTTCTAAATCATGTGGCCCAGGGAGGCTAGAGCTAGATTGCAGTACTTGCAGGTTGTATCTTGCCCTGGATACATTTTGGACAACGTGAGACAAATGTGATCAATGAAAGATTTAAATTGAATTATTGAATGCTTTGCGCATATAAAGCTAGAGTGTATTTTATGAATGGCTGCCTTTGACTCCTTTTCTGAGATACTAAGGTTCTTTTCTCACTGTATCATTGGATGTTTTAAAAGAAGAAACTTTTACTTTTATATATTATTAAGATGCTCTCTGATTTTTGAAGGCTGATCAGTATTTCTTCTGGAATAGAAATGAATGGGAGATGTGGAAAATTGAGTAGGTTTCTTTTAGCAAAATTTCTGATTTGAAAGTAGTAGAAAAATTGTGTTGCTGGTAAGCTGAATTTGAAATGTAATTGTTCATCAGATGCAAAAACATTATCTATTTAATTTGTGAATAGTTAGTCCCATTCAGCTATGTCAAAGGCTTTTTGTGCATCTAAAGATAATACGATCTCTGGTATGTTAAATTTTATGATGGCTGTTCTTCCTATTTTAAAACATCCCCGTATACATTAACAAATAATTTTTTAAGAAATTAGACTCAATCATAATTTCATTTATTTGGAATTTGAAACATCCATGCCTTTAAAGGGCAACTTTACAACAACCTAAAACAAAAGGGAGTATGGTACTAGCCAACTTTCAGTTTTATTACTGGGATGCAAATACACAAGCTATAAAGACTACACATCGACACAAATTGATGAATATCCAAAAGCCTGGTCTGCAATAGAAATAAAATCTTGCAGTACTTGTTTATATTCCCTGCTCTATGCCCCAGTTAATACAAACTACCATCATTACACTAAAAATCCAATTACCCTTCATTCTCTCAGAATATGGAACCAATGCAGGAAGCACTTTAAGACAGAAAAGCTTTTATCTGTTGCACCTCTACATAACAACCACCTTTTTCCACCCTCTCAAACATATATACACTATTCAATGTCTCTAAAATGTGTGGGATTAAAACACTTAGAGACTTGTACATAGATAATATCTTTGCATCCTAGGAACAATTATGCTTTAAATACAACCTCTCATCAACACAATTCCTCCATTATTTCAAGCTAGAAAATTTCCTGCCCAATTTTCCTCACCTACCTTGTTCCATTCCAGAACAATTATTAATCAGTCTTAAAGACTCAGATAGAATCTCTACAATTTAAAAAATATTTTAAAGTCTCTTCCTTTCAAAGACCCCTGAGTACATTGGAGAAAGGATCGGTCACTCAATTTTTCAGAAAAGGAGTGGAAGGTAGTCATGCACAGAATATACTCGAGCTCCATATGTGCAAAGCATTCATTGATTCAACTTAAAATCTTTTATTTGGTTCATTTATCACATTTAAAATTGTCCAAAATCTTTTCAGGGCAAGATTCAGCCTGTGAGTGTTGCAATCTAGCTCCAGCCTCACTGGGCCATATGTTTTGGGCATGCACCAAATGAACCTCATTTTGGACAAAAATCTTTACATACTTATCTGACAGCCTTGGTGTCACAATCACTCCTAACCCATTAACAACTGTGTTTGGTGTACTCCTAGACAGCATTAAAGTGGAGAAGGACAAACAAACTGTAATTTTCTTTACTACACTAGTAGCACGTAGACTTGTCTTGCTTCCCTGGAAGAATCCCAGTCCACCACTCTTAAGTCAGTGGGTAACTAATGTTCTATATTACTTGAAATTAGAAAAAATCAAATTATAAACATTACCAATGTTTTTATATATATATTTATATATATATTTTTGACTCAATAACCATAAGTAAAGCAAAGCAATGCATTTGAAATATGTATATTATTTGGGACCAACTGTGTCTCTTCTTGCATAGCCATTGTTTGATGTAACTGGCAGTTGTGTTGTTGGTTCCTATTGTCATCTGCTTCCATAAATTCTTTAGGTGTGCAATGCTCCCCAGCTGCCTATTTAGAAAGAATGCATGGAAAGATACTGTAATTATTTCCATGATATATTCCTGTGGAATAGCATAAAGGTATCTTTCCTTGTGTCCTCCAGAGTTGATTTGAGGTTTCTCATAATATGTATTATATAGAATGTGTCTTTAACTGTCAAGTTTACCCTGCGATGTGACATTCTACATGAATATTGCCAGCTTCAGAATTAATTCAGTTATTAGGAAAAGCTGGACAAATAATGATTGACAAGTGTCATCACTTCTGTATCATCTACATAATTGAGAAATGAGTTACAGAGAGACAATTGTGCTTCAGATTCAATTCTATTAACGTGTACATATTGTCATCATTACTTTTGGTATAGGGATTTCAGGGCTTTTTCATACACTCAAATTAAATAATGTTTACAGTAACAACAGCCAGAAGAACATGGACAGCACATCCTTAAAGGGTTGTCTGCTTCAAAATTTCTATTTGGGGAGACATTTTTGTTGCAGTATGACAACCTTGTGTGTTTTTCCTAAGCTCACACTTGCTTCAGTGTAAGAACTGATAATTTGAATATTAAACTTCAACATCTGCCACACTCTCTCCTTATAGTTGGTTTGTCCTTCAGCCATTTTGACTACTTCTACACCCGATTCTGTTTCAGTCAGTTAATTATAAAGTAACTCAACTTTTTTCTGAAAAAGAAAAACGGTTGATCAGCAGGTGAAAGCACCAAAAAAAATCGGGAAATATGATTGCCAAAGGAACTTGTTAGAGTCTTTCACTGAGAGAGCAGTGTATAGTCAAACCATTGCCTAAAGCATTAAACAAAGTCCTTATTTTTGAATAGAATCCAATACTGCTGGGTACCATCCTCTTATATGTGCAGAGCTTAAAGATGCAATGTGCCATATGATCTCCATGTCAAATGAACAGCAACAGGTATAGCAACTATAAATAACATAACCATGTCCATGCAAAGAAGGGTACAAAAACAAAACACAAAATGATGTCACTAGAATAATGATATAGTATAGAAATAAAAATTAAATACATTTCCAAATGTCTAAAATGCATATTCACAGCTCTTCACTTTCTAATCATCTCTAATAATACTGCATATATTTTTATACTAGAACAACATATTTGTCATTCATATTTTATCTTGAAATTCATATTGTTTAGGGTGCTCATTTATCAAACATGTTTCTTTCAATATTTAATAAATCACACAAGTCTCTCCCTCATCACACTGTTTTGCTTGTAAAGCATGCTTAAGTATCTGTTTCAGAAAAAACTTTTATGTATGCCTTGTGGCACCTGGCTGGGACGCCCGGGGAGACAGGAGGGGGGCTCATGCCTCCTCCAGACCACGAGGGGGCGACCGCCCTGGCTGTATTGGGGGCAATGGGTACAGGGCTTAGAAGCTCAACCCTGTAGGGGCCCGTGGCTGTGTTGATGTGTTCAGCTTCAATATCTGATCAAAACATTTCATATATTTTACTATTTAATTAACTTTCTTTGATGAAATTTACAATCTTAAATACTTAACTACTTTTTTCAATACATCTACAAGATTCTCCAAAATTCCATTAGATACCAAAGCTTGTCGATATACAGTGATGAACAGTGATTCCAAATAGCACTGTAATCAGTGGGCTCTAAATATTTTTAATAAATCCACTATGTTTTCCAGTAATATTTCCTGGTCCATCCCTTGTACTATCCTTACATTATTTACATTTAAATTATAATGCTCAACTAGACACTTTTCGACTATATCTATCCGGCTAGATATAGTCGGACTCACCTCGACGCACAGCTTGGACTCTGGAACCAATCTCCTTGAGAGGGGCTGGACTCTGTACCACTCTGGAGTTGCCCCCGGTTAGAGGCGCCGAGCAGGTGTGGGTATACTTATTGACCCCCAACTTGGAGCCTGTACATTGGGGTTTACCCCGGTGGACGAGAGGGTAGCCTCCCTTCGCCTTCGGGTGGGGGGATGGGTCCTAACTGTTGTTTGTGCGTATGCACCGAACAGCAGTTCAGAGTACCCACCCTTTTTGGAGTCCCTGGAGGGGGTGCTAGAGGGCATACCTTCTGGTGACTCCCTCGTTCTGCTGGGAGACTTCAATGCTCATGTGGGCAATGACAGTGAGACCTGGAAGGGCGTGATTGGGAGGAATGGCCCCCCCGATCTGAACCCGAGTGGTGTTTTGTTATTGGACTTCTGTGCTCGTCACGGATTGTCCATAACGAACACCATGTTCAAGCATAGGGGTGTTCATATGTGCACTTGGCACCAGGACACCCTAGGCCTCAGTTCGATGATCTACTTTGTGGTCGTGTCATCGGACTTGCGGCCACATGTCTTGGACACTTGGGTGAAGAGAGGAGCGGAGCTGTCAGCTGATCACCACCTGGTGGTGAGTTGGCTTCGATGGTGGGGGAGGATGCCAGTCAGGCCTGGTAGGCCCAAACGTGTTGTGAGGGTCTGCTGGGAATGTCTGGCAGAGCCCCCTGTCAGAAGTAGCTTCAACTCCCACCTCCGGCAGAACTTCGACTACATCCCGAGGGAGGTGGGGGACATTGAGTCCGAATGGGCCATGTTCCGTGCCTCTATTGTTGAGGCAGCTGACCGGAGCTGTGGCCGTAAGGTTGTCGGTGCCTGTCGTGGCGGCAATCCCCGAACCCGTTGGTGGACACCAGCGGTGAGGAATGCCGTCAAGCTGAAGAAGGAGTCCTACAGGACCCTTTTGTCCTGTGGGACTCTGGAGGCAGCTGATAGGTACCGGCAGGCCAAGCGGAATGCGGCTTTGGTGGTTGCTGAGGCAAAAACTTGGGCGTAGGAGGAGTTTGGGGAGGCCATGGAGAACGACTTTCGGACGGCTTCGAGGAGATTCTGGTCCACCATCCAGCGTCTCAGGAAGGGGAAGCAGTGCAGTGTCAACACTGTATATGGTGGGGATGGTGCGCTGCTGACCTCGACTCAGGACGTTGTGGGTCGGTGGGGGGAGTACTTCGAAGACCTCCTCAATCCCATTAACATGCCTTCCAATGAGGAAGCAGAGCCTGGGGACTCAGAGGTGGGCTCCCCCATCTCTGGGACTGAGGTCACCGAGGTGGTCAAAAAACTCCTTGGTGGCAGGGCCCCGGGGGTGGATGAGATACGCCCGGAGTTCCTCAAGGCTCTGGATGTTGTAGGACTGTCTTGGCTGACACGCCTCTGCAACATCGCATGGACATCAGGGACAGTGCCTCTGGATTGGCAGACCGGGGTGGTGGTCCCCCTCTTTAAGAAGGGGGATCGGAGGGTGTGTTCCAACTACAGAGGGATCACACTCCTCAGCCTCCCTGGAAAAGTCTATTCAGGGGTCCTGGAGAGGAGGGTCCGTCGGACAGTCGAGCCTCGGATCCAGGAGGAACAGTGTGGTTTTCGTCCTGGTCGCGGAACAGTGGACCAGCTCTATACCCTTAGCAGGGTCCTGGAGGGTGCATGGGAGTTTGCCCAACCAGTCTACATGTGTTTTGTGGACTTGGAAAAGGCATTCGACCGTGTCCCTCGGGGAATCCTGTGTGGGGTACTCCGAGAGTATGGGGTACCGGCCCCCCTGATAATGGCTGTTCAGTCCCTGTACGATCGGTACCAGAGCTTGGTCCGCATTGCCGGCAGTAAGTCGAACCCGTTTCCAGTGAGAGTTGGACTCCGCCAGGGCTGCCCTTTGTCACCGATTCTGTTCATAACTTTTATGGACAGAATTTCTAGGCGCAGCCAGGGCGTTGAGGGGGTCCGGTTTAGTGGGCTCAGGATTGAGTCATTGCTTTTTGCAGATGATGTTGTCCTGTTTGCTTCATCAGGCCGTGATCTTCAGCTCTCTCTGGATCGGTTCGTAGCCGAGTGTGAAGCGGCTGGGATGAGAATCAGCACCTCCAAATCCGAGACCATGGTCCTCAGCCGGAAAAGGGTGGAGTGCCCTCTCAGGGTTGGTAGAGAGATCCTGCCCCAAGTAGAGGAGTTCAAGTATCTCGGGGTCTTGTTCACGAGTGAGGGAAGAATGGAGCGTGAGATCGACAGGCGGATCGGTGCGGCATCCGCAGTAATGCGGGCGCTGCATCGGTCTGTCGTGGTGAAAATTTACCAGTCGATCTATGTTCCTACCCTCACCTATGGTCATGAGCTATGGGTAGTGACCGAAAGAACGAGATCGCGAATACAAGCGGCTGAAATGAGTTTCCTCCGCAGGGTGTCTGGGCTTTCCCTTAAAGATAGGGTGAGAAGCTCAGTCATCCGGGAGGGGCTCAGAGTAGAGCCGCTGCTCCTCCGCATCGAGAGGAGTCAGATGAGGTGGCTCGGGCATCTGATCAGGGAGGAGGCCCCGGGGAAGACCCAGGACACGCTGGAGGGACTATGTCTCTCGACTGGCCTGGGAACGCCTTGGGATTCTCCCGGAAGAGCTAGAAGAAGTGGCTGGGGAGAGGGAAGTCTGGGCATCTCTGCTCAAGCTGCTGCCCCCGCGACCCGACCTCGGGTAAGCGGGAGACAATGGATGGATGGATGGATAGACACTTTTCTAATATAGTACATATAACTCACCCAGCTGTATATGATCAAATTTGAACAACATAGCAAGTCTTCCACATAGTTATCTTCACACTCATATCTGACATAAACTAAAAGTGTACCACAATTTGCAATATCAGTGCTCTCATCTGGCTGTATTGCAAAATTTATGCCAGATTGCAGTCACATCATACGTATTTCTTTTTAATGTTCTGCAACTGAACAAATTCTATGTGATATTGTATTGTCACTGGCAGGTACAATTGTTTATTTTTCAGCTGATTTGTCTTTAGACACAGTACGCACAACATCTCAAAAGAAGTAAACGACTGCAGATTAGAGTTAGTACATTTCTTAATGTTTATAGAAATTAAAATTTCAGATGTACGTCTTGAAATTGACGCTGTTTCTGTTCTTTCATTGTTCTTCTTTTTCCTAATAATAAAACAGTAATTTTAAGGGTAATTTCTTGTTTCAATTAAGATTTTACGGTGCTGCAATCTGTAAAGTGTAGAAATTAAATTAAATTAAGTATAGAAGTAACACAAGATAAGTTGTCCTGGAAGTTTCCAAAAAATCATTGCTACTTCTATATGTGTTATTCAACTAGTATGAATCCTTTTATATCATAGACATAAATACAAGACAGGCATGTTAGTTTGTTATAAAAGTTCTCAAAAAAGCATTACTACTTATACAATATATGTGTTATTCAAAGAAAAAGAATTCTTTTAAATGCAGACATATATCTGAGGAAACACATGATAAAACTTCATACATCAAACTTTTATTACGCAATCACAGCGTGCTATGTATCGCCACAGCTCTGGCTTAAAGGGTAACACTTTAGAATAGGAAATCTTAATACAAGTCTTCAGAATACTGTAATAGACCTAAATCGGGCAAAAAAGTGTGTTCCTAATGTTTAAACCTGCCTTCAAATCTTATCTTCCTTTCATAAAATATCAGATACTGCATAAAACATTGTGCACTGCTTTTGGACTGTCCAGAACAGCAATTGATAAAAGCATTTAGTCTTCAATAGAGCTGATAAAATTGTATGTTGGGATGAGGAAAGAGAGCTCATTTTCACTTATTAGCACAGATTGCCAGCACAGCACTATTTAGATATTTAGAACAAATGTATCAGCCAGTTAGCTGAGAATAAAATTATTCTGAAACCAATTATAGTTATTGCTAAACAACATTGTCTCACAGTAAGAGATTTAACCCATAAATGTAAATTGTAAATTGAACACATGCAAGCTATAACTTTGGCTTGGGATACCTCCTCTGAGCTATCACAGGATGACTTTGAAACCTACTATATATCTGCCATAAGCTTCACAGTCTCACCTGAAGGATACCAAGGATGATAGTATATTTTGGAAGTCCAAACCTTTTTCAGTAATATCACCTGTTTAGTATCCTTTGGTGTCATAATATTGAAGAGCATGAAAATGGATAACTTGGCACCCCTGCACAAAATATTAAAAAACACCAGTATAAGTATTATAATAGCAATAATAATAATATCTAACAGCAACTGATAAGACTTCTGGCTTCCAACCCGGTTTGGTGGCTGTAGCATAAAAGAAGACTGAGACAGAAAGTTATTGTCTTTCTGACCCAAGATGTCCTACATAGCACAACAGCTGACTAAACAGGGTTGATCCTTTTGTTAATTACAAAAAAAAATAAAAATCCTGGGAACAGGACCTGTCTGGGTGGGGACACCCTTCAGTCCCTTACAATATACATAGTAATATTTTGTCTGGGTATTTCCCTAGTTCATACCATAGTTACTACAGGTAACTGCTGTACTACTCCTAGTCACAAATTAATAGTAACATTACATTAATAACATTAAGGTAAACTGAACATGTTGTGCCTTTTACACCAAGAGTAAAATATTCAACATAAACATGTCATGTGTAGTTTTTGTGAAAAAGTAATATTATTGCTTTATAAAATGGATTCAATATTTTTTTTTCTAATTGACTGCTCTTGTTATCAGTATTTTGGGATTAGCATATGTGTGGAAAGGGATTGAGAACTCATATAGTTCAATGCTGGTAAGCCTGAACATCATCCATCACCCTAATGGATGGTGAAGTGCAGTTGTCACTCCTTTTAGTGGCAAATTGTTACAGTTTTTTTGTAACATTTTATTAATTTGTGACTTTTGGTAACAATATTTCAGCAAATAATTTGTTTTGACGGAAGTTCTAACATGTAGCAGGTAAAATTAATATAGAATTTATCACATTAAGCATGAATATTAAATGCTCCTTGCTTCTTTTATTTTCATTTCTTACTGTTGCTCACTGCCACTACATGTGGATTCACTCATATTTCTCTTTTCAACAGCACATTGCCCTCTCTTTACACTCAAGTGCTTCTCTTTCTTTGCTAAATGCAAAACACTTTCTTCTTCTAGAATGTCAATATGGAGAAGCCCAGCCCTTAATCCTGATGTAGATGCTGGAAACACACTACCACCAAATTGTCAGTTGCCACAATACTGATTCCTCTTTACAAATATTCTTCAAGATCTGGCAGTAGATTCAGGTTATATACACCAACGTGGTATTGAAAGGTACTTTAATTCTATTTGATTTTTTTTCCAAGAAATTCCTTTGGGTGGTACGTTTGGCCATAGCACCATGTGTGGTAAGGTGATGTCGAAGGACTAGGTAAGAGACTGTGTAACACTCCGTGTCAGGCAGATTACCATAGACTGAGATTGTATGATTGGGTGATAGTTTACCCTTCTGTTCAACAGGAAAGAAAGGGATAGTTTTTTACTTGCCTCAGTGGAAGGAGGAAGTATGATGCAGTGTGAGGTACCAGAGTGAGAGGCTGGGCAGTTCCACAGGAGTACTCCATGGGTTGAAGTGCAGGACGAATGTGTGTGAACATGAGAGGCATACATCCGATGCACACGTCCATAGGATGTGCTGACACCTTGGTACAATTCTGTTGCTTGTTGAAAGACAGCGATAGGTGACACTTCAGGGACAGGTTTTACCCTGTGAGAAGACTAGACCATGGATTCGATCTTTGCAAAGCGTGTACACATGGGAGGATACACGACTCCATGATTAGGATTTTGAATGCAGCGATGTCAGCTTGGCATCCATTAGGATGCTTAAGCACGACAAAGACTAGCAAAGGTGTCAAGTTTTTCTTGGTGTGGTGAATGAAGTGTTTGAGGTGTAGTAGCTTTCAGCAAGTTCTATGAAAGTTTAAGAAAGTTTGGCAGTGTTCTATTCGAGTGTGAACGTGACTGAGAGAATAAAACTGAATAAAAAAAAAAAAAGTTAATCTGTACAAGCACTACACATTTACACCAGCTGTTACGGACTCAAATCAAATGTATGTTTTAATTGTATAACAGTAACAATAATTGTGAGCAGCTCACTACTCAAAACGTTTATTTTGGTACACGGCAAGGCTCAAACCCGCAACCTGTTGATTATGAGTCAGCAGTTATTACCGCTTTTCTAGCAAAGAAGTCGTGACAACGAAGTATACTAACCCGATTTCTTTTTCTTCGTTTATAGTCCTGAATAAAAGTGTACTTGTTTTGTTATACTTGTACCTTTTGTGAAAGTGCTTATTTGATATTTGGACTTCAGTCTTCACACATTATACACTTCATGTCAAAATTTTTTTGTTAGTACTAAAACATGAAAAAAGTTTGTCTTTTAAGTATGTGTTCAACATTTTTGTCATGCTACACTTACATAGATCTTTGTAGACACGGAACACACATGGAACAGCTGCACTGGCTGCAAGGTTTTGCTCAAGCTAAAGTTGTTAATTAAATTGCTGCTAAGCAGTTATGGCTCAAGAAACAATCTTGCTTATTTTTTTTCTTTTACTCTTAAACTGCTGCATTCTTTGTTTTCAATTGCCTCTTGGTTTCCTGACAACCTGCCAATTAAGAATGAGTTGCAAAGCAGCCAACAGTTCACCATCTAAGTTGTTTCCTTTTATACCTGCGCATGTGATTATCATAAAGTGTCAGTTTTACTACAATATGTGGTAAGAAATTTAACAGAAAAATCTGAAGGATTGAGAATTTAGATGTAAATCTGGATTTAGCCAAACATGTGTTTGTGGAAAAGACTAAGCCAGAATTGCATGAGGCCAAAGATGTGGATTTCTCTCCTGGGAATGAGTTTAGGATTTGCCTGTTCCAGAAAAATAAATCTGATGAATTCCAGGTCAGTTGCTGAGGCAACCAGTACTCCAAAACTAACCTTCAAATAGCAGGTTTAATGTGAACGACTAACGGTTTGAGGTTGCAATAATTAAGGAGTAGAGCACTCAGTCATAAGATCAAATTGCACAAATGTCCAGTCAGAAACACTCATACAAGGTGCATTATTTAAGAAGCAGAAATGTTGGAAATGCTGTGCTCTTTCTGAACGAATAATTGACACAGAAGTACAACTCCTTCACCAAATTCTGCTCAGAAAAACGTAATCAGGAGCCAATCAGACAGTCTTAAATGCCCAGAACAGTGTCTGAATAAAAATTACCATTTTTTATCAGAGGCTTTAATATATCTGAGCAACCTTCTAAAACATGACATGACATGTCTAGTGTGCCACACATGTGCACATGTGGGACAGTTTACAGGTTCAAATACTGATATTCCTCAGCCAGACTGGGGGTTGGTGTTCTCACTTAATTCTCTCTCCTCTAGTTCTTCTGCAGTTCGCCCAAAGACCAGGCCCCTTCATGACATCACCACCAGTCCACCCACTGTTGATGTCATTTCCAGCCAGCACTGATAACATCATTTCCCATACCCAGAATCCAGCATACCGTCACGTCAGTTCCTGTTCCTGTCATCCTGACTCCACTTCTTACTTTTGTCCACCATATTTAAGCTCAGTTATTAACCTGTTAGCCACTTCCATTTTGAACTCTGTCTGTAAAGCATGTGTTTTCTTTATTTTTGCAGTGTATGGGGTGGCCATCCCCAAACCCTTTTCTGTCTATTGTTTAATTTTTACCACAAGTGCCACACTTCATGGTTTTTTGCTAACATCAACGTAATTAATGAACATTTCCTGTCATTTCTCTTTTCTTTTCTCTTTACACTTTTTTTTTTGCAAAGGTAGTTTAACTGAAACCAGTTAAACTCAAATGAAGCTGTCTAAAGAATTAATTTCTATTTTACGCAAAATGTGATTACAAAATGTATTTTTTTGTCATTTATCACATTGCTGCAGTAATCAGCTTCACGGTATTTAAATGAAATGGTAGAGAAAGATTCATAACGCATCAGATCAGCAAACATATTTTATGTTACATGAAATTAAAAAGACTACTGAATTGAATATAGGCATAGAAATAAATCTGTATTCCTTCTGGGAGGATTAATTTAATGCTTGGGAATAACAGATATCAATTATTTAAGGAAATGGAAGACAAGGTTTATCAAAATGCCTTAATCCATTTGATCACATACCCAGTGAAATCAAATTTGCAGTCTAAAATGCTATAATTTAAAATGCATAGATCTTTTCTCCCATTGAGTTAATAATCTGTGCAGTTTATATTAATACAATCAAAAAATAATTTATATTCCACTTTAATTTAGCACTAATTCATGAAGAAAAGCATATTTAATAAACTGGATAAAAACTGTGAAAATAAATTAACACTTTCAATCCCTAAATGTATTTCTCATCTTCAGTGTCTTGATGGATAAACGTTGTTTGCTTATTTTAAAAAGAAGGCCATTAAAGTGATGGGAAGCACAGCTAAATGTCTTTCTTTCTTTCTTTCTTTCTTTCTTTCTTTCTTTCTTTCTTTCTTTCTTTCTTTCTTTCTTTCTTTCTCAGTTATGAAGGCTCTCTAAAGCCAAAATCAAAACTAAATAAACAGCTATTTACTAGACTACAGCTTTTTTTTTTGGTAACAGCTGGAAGTAGGATAACATTACTTGTATCATAACAAATATTACAGAAAGGCTGCTTAGTTTTGCAGGTGACCCTAAACTGATTTGTAGGAGTAAACATAATTTCAGGTAGACTGGTGCAGAATTCAGACTTGGGCTGGTATGTAACAGTTGAAGTTTAATGTTAATGAATGAAAGAGTTTAAACATAGTGAGTGAAATTATTGGATATAATATAATCATTGTCACACATGTGCACATGGGAGACAGTTTAAGGACTCAAAAATTGTGTTACTCTGTTGGACTAGGGGTTGGCGCTGTACTGTAAATCTTACTCCTTTATTTCCTCTACAGACCAACAAAAGATGCTGCCTCTTAGAGACATCATGTCCACTTCCGCTCCTTTCAATCTGCCTCCTAAAGATGTCACATCCACTTCCGGTTCCTCTGAACCAAATCATCCTGTTACCTGACTATATAACAGCCATGTTTATCATTTGCACTTCAGTTCTTTTTTGGACTCATGTCTGTAAAGACCTCTTGTATTTAATTGCTTTCATTCTACCTAATTGCCAAGTATACAGGGTGTCTAAACCAAACCTTTTTGCATTTGATTGTCCTTCTTGTTTTACATCACATACCGATAATCACAGGTCTGACAAAGCTTGAATACACATAATATTAGAAAGATTTACAAGTCATACATGACTTATCACTGTCTACATCTAATGAATGTGCAGAAGTAGTTACAATTTCAGAAAGTAAAACATAAAAATGTACATGCACTGTGTTGAAGGACTGAGTGGGCTTTAGTTGTTCATCCTCTAGATATTTAAGAGGCTGGTGCTTAACTCATAGGGCATGACAAGGTATTATTAGTATCCATCACAGGTGTTCAGAACTGTTTATTTTCTAGCTTTATTTGCACAACGTATTTACATATACTGTACCTTTTAGCCATGTTATTGGTGGTTAACAAGTGGTTTAACCTAGCTTCTCAAAAAGTCAATTGTCCCAGAGCATCGAGTAACCATCAGATCAGGACAGTTCATTGAGATTTCAAACATAATTTTGAATGTTTCAGGTTGAAATTAGGCTTCAGTAGAATGGAGATAGATACCCAGTGACACTTGTTTATTTTCTGTTGCAAACCTGCTAACTGCAGCTTAGTAGTATGATAGTTATTTATTGCATATTAATCAGAAATAGGGATGAATATCACACAAATTAATTTTTGTCCAATTCAGATTAATTTTTGGAATATGTGCAATGTTTTGTAAAATTGATATCAACGGTTTTCTTTGAAGCACGTTTAGGTATTTTCCAGGTTTAATCTAAAGGTGTTTTATGGTATTTGTACTGTATTGTCAATACATATTTCTACTTTAATCCTTCTACACTGTGTGGCAAAGTGCGTTATATAGGCTATATAGGTGCCGACTAACACTGGAGGAACGTGTAAAAATAAACAAAAAGATTTTATTTTTCTTCCACTGGGGATCATGTCTTTCCTGTGTCCTTCAACAACAGCACAGACCCAAAAACACACTCTTCTTTTTCCACCACTCCTCCCAGGCAGCTTTGTCCTCCTCCTCCTGACTCTGGCGCCCTGAGTAGTAGCCGCAGGCTCCTTTTATAGCACATTCCGGAAATGCTCCATGTGGTAACTGGCCTAATTAGGCTGCACTTCAGAGTGTGGCTGCATTCCAGCCCACACGGGCTCGTTAAGCCGTGCAGCTCCTCCGGATGGTGGCCACAGAGCCCAACAGGTCTGAGCCCTGAAGTCCCATGCCTGTGGCCCCAATGTAACCCAGGATGGCTGCCACCATGCGTTCTGGGGGACGTAGTGTGCATCCCATGGCTGCTCCCCCGGTCCCAGTGTCAAAGGGGCGTCCCGGCCTTCCTCCACAACTGTTATTGGGGTCTTGTTTTGTTTTAGACATACTCTGTCTCAAAAGTATGTCAGATGACTGAGACTTCATGAAGTGTGGTCTAGCCTCACATGCGAAGGCAAAATGGAGGGCAGGAAATTCAAAATGGGTGGGCTGGGGGGAGCAAACTATTTCTAATCTATCCTTTTAACCCTTACAATTGTAATTCTAAATTAACAGGATTCTGAGAAATTAATTCATGCATTTATTTCTAGTAGGATTGACTACTGCAATGCGATGTTCACTGGCTGTTCAAACTGTTCTTTATACAGCCTCCAGTTAATCCAAAATGCGGCTTCAAGAATTATTACAAGAACAAGAAAATATGAACACATAACTACAGTTCTTAAATCCTTACACTGGCTCCTGGTTAAGTTTAGGGCAGATTTCAAAATCCTCCTTTTAACATATAAAGCATTAAATGGCCAAAGTCCGGCTTACTTGTCTGAACTTATCATGACTTACAAACCAGAGCGCACATTAAGATCTCAAGATGCCGGTCTGCTTATGATTCCAAGGATTAATAAAATAACAGTGGGAGGTCGAGCTTTTAGTTACAGGGCCCCTAAACTGTGGAATGGCCTGCCTGCTACCATAAAAGATGCCCCTTTAATCTCAAGCTTTTAAATCCCAGCTGAAGACACACTACTTCAGTTTAGCATATTCTGACTAGAGCTGCTGATTAACTGTACATACTGCATCTCTGTTGTTAGTCATTAGCACTAAAACATAAGTAACATGATAGTTATAATTGGATACTAACCCTAATCTATTCTGTTTCTCTTCTCAAATGTGGCACTTGGTGCCACGGCCCATCTGCCAAGTTGTTTTGCCTGCCTAAGGTAAAGTCATCCCTGATGGAGGATCGCAGGAATCATGGGAAAGAGGGATCCTTTCATCAGATTGGCTGGCCCAACGCTGTTTCAGCCTTGGAATGGCCAAATGGGTGAGGCAGCTTGATGGATGAGGTCTCCAGAACTCTAAACAAATCCAAATCATATTATGTGATATCATCTACTGTTAAATTCTGCTCCGTACTTCTAAAATTTTTATTTTTATACTGTATTGAGGATTTGTTCTGTTCTGTGTATTGTACTATATTGTATTGACCCCCTTCTTTTTGACACCCACTGCACGCCCAACCTACCTGGAAAGGGGTCTAAATTTGAACTGCCTTTCCCAAGGTTTCTTCCATTTTTTTCCCTACAAGGTTTTTTTTGGGGGGAGTTTTTCTTTGTCTTCTTAGAGAGTCAAGGCTGGGGGGCTGTCAAGAGGCAGTAGTCTGAGAGGATTTTGCTTAGTGCAGAGGTGGGCAAAGTCAGTCCTGGAGGGCCACAGTGGCTCACTTGCTTAATTAGAAAACAATCCTTTCCAATAATTTAATTTCATGGCTTGTTGTTGCTTTAACTCTGCCATATCAGGTCATTCTCATATTCTAGATTTTTTTTTCCTTTCTAATGATATTATACAAATGATTTGACGTCTAAGATGGATGAGTAATTCTCAGTCCTTCACTTTTTTCTCTTAATTTTCCTTCCAAGTATTTAATTAAACCAAATAGTGCATGATAAATAAACACAGGTGTAAATGAAAACATGTTAAACAGAGAAATGCTGGTTTCTTTTGTGATTTGCAAACTATTACTAATAAGGAGCAATTGAAAACCAAGAATACAGCTGTGTAAGACTAAAATTAGCAATAAGCATTCAAAATCTTAAAAGAGCGAGACAACTAAAATGAAGCAGACACGTTACTTGAGCAATAAGTACTTCTTATTAAGCAAGTGGGTTGAAATTAAAACCTGCATCCACTATGGCCCTCCAGGAATGACTTGGCCCACCCCTGCTTTAGTGAATGCCTCTTTAGACACCCTCAACTTTATGCTTACTGAAGCTTGGGGTATACCTACAGTATACTCTACTGTTGTTTCTTTTTTGCATGTGGTAAAATGTAATTAGCTCATTATTAATTACTCTTTATTAGTGTGTAGGTACTTGCATTTTGAATTTTAAATGAGTAAGTTAAAATCATCCAACAACTGGATCTTAAACATGCACATTTCACAACTATCTATTCAGGATCATCTCTGCTGAACCTCCACTACACATTTTCTAATAAGAGGCTAGTTGATAATTAGCAGCGTAGCCTAGGTGTTTACCTATAAGAGGTTAACATCCTCTTTCAAAACTGTAAGCATTAAGAAGTTGGTGCAGTTAGTCAATATCTCCTTTTCAGTAACAACATGGAAAATTAGGGCTAGGATCTCTCTTACAGTTTCTTGGCAAATGCATATCAATTTTGTGTATCCGGTAGCATAAAATACAATGACAAACTTTTTTTGATGACATTTAATGCAGTCCTATGGTATTTGTATGGATTTCCTGAAATGTAATACTTGTCAGTGAAAGGAGCAAAAGGTAAAGGATAATATTAATCAAGGCAATTCCTTTATGGCAAATATCTTTTAACAAAATTATGTTAGTTGTTCTATGACCACTATGATGATTTTGTGGATTTTTTCAGCAAAGAATGTGTTTTAATTTAACTTCACAAATAAAATGATTGTCTGTGAGAGGAACTATTTTCTATAGTATGTTTATATAGATTGTTTCAGTCCTAAAAGGAAGGTCATGGATCATTACATAAAAGAAAATGTTTTGCTTTGTTTTTGTTTTCAAGAAGACTGACATTTTATATGTATTAATCACAGGGATCTTAAAAAAATTAGAGTGAAAAATAATCCTATTCCTCTCATTTCACCTTTATTAAATCACGTTAAGTGCCTTACTTTTTTGCTAACCTTGATTTGAAAACAGCTTTCAACGTAATATGAATAAACAAAGTACACAAATGAAACACAATGTTTAACAATTTTATGTTTCCATGTGAATATTTTTATGCTGTATGCATTTGTGAATGCTTACATTAGACTTTTAATCATATTTTAATAATATTTTCATAAATTCTAATTGTTTTTGTTTTGGTATAGATAAATGGCATTTTATTTGCTCTCCAGGTTAATAGAGCTATATATTTAGTGTATGAGTCACTCTTGCTAAGTTAAATTCATACAAGCATTTGTTTGGATTTTCATTGATATGTAGAATACACAGGCAATGGAGGTTCTACCTTTTCCCCAGTAATCTAACAAGTAAATTGAATATCCTTGTCACCTTGCTACAGTTCTGTTATAATAGCAAATTAATTTCAGATTGTGTGTTGCAAATGACAAGGTACCGTGACATATCATTTTCTGATTGCATATAGTAATGTCATTTAGTATTATAGTAACTTCAACAAATATAACAATATTAAAACTTGAAGCTGAAACGTCACAGAATTTTGTGTGTGTGTGCAACAGATTTTTTATTTTTTGTTCTTTTACGTGTACTATTTTTACTTTGAATTTCAGTGAAAAGTTTAAAATCAACAATACCCGGAATATGGGATTTCTTGTTTTTTGTGTCATACTCACTGTTTGCACCTTTGCCATCTCAGTAGCTTAATATTAACAATATATTGATCTGTCTTTGATGACGTTTAACAAACTTGAGAAATGTGAGTCTGTGAAAAATTCTGTTTTATATTTTGATTATCATATTAATAGAAAGCCAGATGAATATTTAGAGACATCTCAAAATGAATTTTAGATACACTAAAATGCCATTTACTTTTTAAGATATCTTAAATGCATTTCAAAATATCTCAAAATATGTGTCTTTACATTTTAAGATGTCTGCAATGCATTTTGAAATGTCTCAAATTGACCTTACATGAATTTTAAGATATCTAAAATACATTTCAATATATCTTGAAATCACTGACTGTAAAATGTGTTATTCTTTCAATGGGTCTTCCTGTCTATTTTAAAATATCTTGAAATGTATTCGAGATATTCTGAAATGTGTGGGAAGTTATTTGGGGCTATTTTAAACACATTTCAGTTATCTCAAAATGTGCAACATATCATTTCAAGATAAAGATATCTCAATTTACGTTTAAGATATTTTGAAATACTGTATATGTATTTTCAGATGTATGTATTTCTTTTTGAGATGTCTTAAGTGCATTTCCATATATCTTAAAATACACTTTGAGATAACTGTAAATGTTAATTCAGCTTGCCATATACATTTTCAGTAAGGCTAGAAAGGTGGTGCAATAGGATGAACTTCTGCCCCAAGTATCCAGTAATCATGTGTTTGAGTTCTGAACTTGGTTGTTATCTATGTGGAGTTTGCACATTCTTCTGATGTGTGCATTGGTTTTGATCCAGATAGTCATGTTTTCCTTCCACATCCCAAGAGATGTTAGGTTGATTGGCTATTTCAGATTTGCCATTTGTGATTGTGGGTATGTCTGTGAGTAAGCCCTGCAATTGACTATTGCGGGCTCCTCCATGAACCTGAATTAGATTAAGCAAGCTAGAAAATGCTATGTTACATATTCAAAAAGGTGATAGTTATGAATCCAACAAAAGCACAAGTAGGTCTTCAGTGGCAAATTTCTTATGTACAGTAGTGTGAAAAACTGTATTTGCTGCCCAATTACAATCTGTAAAATTTTTTAAATGTGCCTGTTATGGTGTATAAAATCTGTACCTTTTGGTTTAATTTACCATTATATTTTGGTCAAGATAAAACAACAGAAGAACTACAATTAAGACAAATCAAAGCAGGTTTTCTTACACCTCACTTTTTAAAACAGCTGTTTCCAACATTGAAAGGAAGACATTCTGATGGCTCAATTATTTTACAGCCTGGGAAAGGATGCTGAGCTGATACCTCAGGCTATTGATTACTTTATGGATGGACATTTGGGATAACAATGTGGTTTACAGCCTGGGAAAGGGAAGACTGAGGCAATATCAAAGAACTTTATTATCTGGGAAAGAGTTTGAGCAAAATTCATCAATCACATTGACAGCCAGCCAATCAGGTGCATGTGTTGTGAAACCAAGGCATGACATTTCATAATAAATATGCCTTGGTTTGAAAGAGGAAGAGCAGAAAGAAGGAGAAGAAGCAAAGAGAAGAAAGAGAAGAAGAGGAACGGACAGGTCGTCAGAAAGGCATCATGAACATCGATTGCTAAATCAAACGCCTCCCTGGGACATTCATCCTTGTCATCTGTAACTTTTTTTCGTAAGCTTTTCCTAAAGACTATATATATTCAGACTTTTCTATCAGTACCCATTTTCTATTATTCTTTGTTCCAGTGGTGTTATTATTATTCTTGTAATAAATACCATGCTGCTTTTAACTTTCTATGCTTTGTCTTAATGTCTAGAGTGATTGAATTAATAAGTTAGATTTCTTTGAGCACCTGGTGTAGCCATATTTTTTGCCATTATTTCTGTGCTGTGAGGTTTATAAGGCTGAGAGTGAGGGCGCCACTCAATAGAAGGGACAACATGATAAAAAGAAGGTATTCTTGGCTGATAAATGGCCTATAGTCAAGAGTGCTGAGTCTTTGTATGTTTAAATGTATTCTTGTAGACCAAAAGTAATATTTATGTCTGAGATGTCACTAAAATATCATAGGTTGTTTATGCCGATAATAAGTAAGTCTCTTAAAGTGCTGAGTGACAGGCTGATGTGTGGTTTAAAGTGCTAAGAGTTAATCAGCATGTGTGTGTCATTCATGGGGCACTGTTGTGGTTAGGGTCTGTGTATGTGTGTTTATCTATGTGTGTGTGTGTTCATTTTAAAGTGCAACAGTAGACCAACCCGATAACGAACTTGACGAGAACATTTACCCTTGAGAAAAAGGGTAAAGGGTAAATAGAGGGAAATACTACGATAATACAGTGCCCAATAAGCTCAAGTAGGTTTTCTTGTTCCATTGTTAACATACTGTATCTACCTCTATTCTTCATCACACTGGGGCCTTGCAACTTGAATTAGAAGTTGATGTATCTTGTATATGTTATAATTTGGGCAAATTTCTAATATTATGTTAAAAACTTGTAAAACTAAAATGCTTTCCGACCCAGCCCTGCATCACAACTAAATAATTCTAATAATAATTCTGCTGAACAATATTTTGATTTTTATGATTTATCTAAAAAATATTTTCGTCTTTAAAATTTCTTCATGATCTGATACACAAGGAACTCATATTTATTTTTGTTTTTGGGAAAAATTTTTGATCCAGCTTCATTAATTTTATTTTAATTGTGTTTTGATGTTATTACAACACCATTTTGTGGTGTCATTGCCAGGAGGCGTGGCTCCAGAGGTTGTGACCTGTGATCTTATTAGCCCAACAGTATAAAGTTCAGTGTCACAAACTCCTCATTGTTCAAGATGGTGCATAATTCCATTCTACAGAATACTCTCCTTGTTTTGTTTTCTACTTAAGGTTCTAATTTTGCATGTTGTTGAATGAATAATAATGTCTTAGGTTGCAGTAACAAATCAACATTTAAACCATTTTTGGAGTTCAGAACAGCAAAGACAAAAGAAAAGAACAAGTTTTCCACATGCAAAAAGAAGGAGGCAGAATACTAAAGAAATGGCACAGGCAAAATTACTTCAGGATAAATTTGTACATTTTCACTCATTTGTAAAAATGCAAAAAACTGATGATATCAGCATTTGCACTAATGATTTAAGTCAGATTTTGTTACAGACCATTGTTATGTTTTCTAACAAGATATTTGCATTTCTCTTTTTATGGATTAATATTGGTCTCATGATTGTTGGTCCTAGGGGTCTAAAACCTCAAACAGGCAAGACAGACCCAATCACTCTTGATATGAAAAGCTCCGCTAGTGAAACACAGATGATTGCTGTATATCAGATGTTTACGTTTACATTATAAAACAGCTTATGATATACCATTTAAACATCAGTATACTTTATAAACATTCATAGTCTTTCTGATATGATTACACTTTCAGTGTACCAACATGTAGTAAATGTGTTAAGTAAAAATAATATGTTTGCAACAATGTACTTATAAAATCGTCATCTGCTTTCATGATTTTAATAGGTTTAAGAAAGGGCTTGCAACCTTATAATTTTTAAAAGCTTTGGAGCAACACTCATGTTTACTGTACCCTTTTCTTTGCTTTTCTGCTAAAAATCTCTAAGCTGTTGAACTATAAAATCTTTTTAGAGTAATGTTAAGTGCTTGTGGAAGGAATAGAAGAAACTAAAATTCTTGGTTTTTGGGCAGATTACTTGATTGACTGCAAAAGTATTCTTTTTTAATTCTATTTGCAACATGACATTCTCAAACCAGCTTAACTAAATTAAGGATCTTGGTTGGCATTGGTATTAAATTCAAATTAATTTTAATTTTATTTTGGTTTTTACTAATAAATAGACTTACAAATCAGTTTTTTCTGAAAGGGTGGCCCAATAGCAAAGTAGTTTTACCTAGCTTTGTCACCGTTTGAGAGGACTGGGTTTTTATCATGGCCTCATTGTTGGGTTTGTGGAGTTTATATTTTCTTCCAGTATTTTACTTTGGAATTCTCTGGATACTCCCATTTCCTCCAACATAACATAAACATGCAGTATTGCTGACTTGATGGTATGGGTTAGTGTGGGTATGTGACAGAATGTTCTCTGCACTGGAGTAGTGTCACTTTCTGGGTTTAGCTTGAACCTTACTCCCCTCTTTCTAGATCACAATAGCCACGTATTAAAAAAGAGGAAGGTTGGGAGCATGAACTGTTGGTGCATTGCCACACCCACCACATGACAAACCACCTGGATTGGGACCAAAGTGCAATGGGTGACACCTCAGCACAACACTGGGACAGTTTTATGGTGGGTGGAATACCAGTCCTGCCACCAACCCCCAAGTTTTCCCTGCAAGTTGGAGGACCTGCGTGCAGGGCTGGATGCAGATCAATGTCATACCCAGGATGAAGCAATTGCAAGTTAAGGGCCTTACTCAAGGACCCAATGGAGTAGAATCACTTCTGGTGTTTACAAAATTCAAACCGGCACAGTTCTTCAGCCTCAGAGCCACTACTGTGCCTTACTAAAAAAAGCAAGTTCAAAAAATGTGTGAAGGAATGATTTGCTTGAGCATTGAACATTTACAGTACGTATTTGTAATCAAGGAGATCATTCCACACAAACTTATGTTTGGGACTGGGCTGAGGTCATTACCACCAGCAGGAATTAATCCTCGACTTTCACATGATTTCATCAACAATTCAAAGCTTCCAGTGGCAAATATTATAAAGCTGCCATTCTGTGATACTTATGATTCATTTAAAAGTGCAATGGATTTTAGAAGTCAAAATTTCAAAGGATTTGGGCATATTTAGATGAGAACATTTAAAATTTTGTTTTAAAATTGAATAGCATGTTTGTTAATAAACATTTTCAATGTACTTTTCTTTATACTGTAGAACAAACATCAGAATAGTTTTTTCTGCTCATAAGGCACACTTTTTTTAATGTGTGCGTGTGTATGTGTGTGTGTTTGTGTTTAGGCCACCAGTTACAACACATTTAGATATTACTTTTAGATGTGTGTGAGATGTCTAGCCTTGGACAGTGTAAATTTAAAACACTGTTGTTGATAACTTTACAGACATTTTTTAAATTATTTATCTTGATAAGGTTAATGATGAAAGCTTATATTTTAAAAAATGAAGCATGCATAAAAATGTTTAATTTAGTTTTTTTCAAAATGTTTCTATTCAGTAATAAAATTAGACTTAGAGGGATTGGTTTGGCTGAAGCTGTGTGGTGCTTGAGAGGTTGGGGGTCTTCACTTTTTGTTCAAAACTGCTTATGAATTATGCTTTACTAGTTCATGTGTTTGAATAAATAAAAAAAACATGCCATTGATGATCATAACAGTATTCTAAGAGACTATTTACGCCGTGCATATTTATGTTGCTACACTGCTCAGATTTCCAGTTTAATATATGTATATTTTTCAAATGTTTGCAAGATCTGAATCAATGACATGCCAAAGTTCTCCAGTTGAAGAATTTGATTCTGTTTTGAGTGCACTTTGACACACAATCTGTTTATTTGGAGAAAAATATGCAAAAAAATATATTTTTCTTGAATGTTTTGCCTTCACTCAACAACCCTAATAAAGATTTGCTGTTTTTAATTGTTACTAAAAATAAATGTGCAGAAGAAAACTAGTGCATGATATTGTAATATTATTAAATTATGTATAATAATTAAGACAGTCAATTAGATGTAGGACTGTAAGAGGCCTAAAACATAATTTGTTCAACATATTAAATAATTTATATCACTTATCAATGTACTGTAAATCAAAATAGTTACTGAGTGTCATTATTTATGTATGAAAACACAATTACTGTGATTCCTGAGAATATACTTTAAATTTCTTACAGTCTGACTAAATGTTACAAATATCAAAATTTTAAAAATTGCTAATTTCCTTTACAGTGAAATACAGTTCTAAAGCAGACTGCTAACTTTCTGGTCTTGTTAGGCTGTTTTGTTCCATTATGTATTCAATATAGGCATTTATATCTATCTGTATCTTGATGAATTCCCTCTTTTACCAAGTTCTGAAAAAAGAAAGAGCTCTGCTTCATTCACTGGAAATCCACACTCATTGGCACCATAACAAAAATTATATACATTTTATAATAAGGAGGTAATGTTTAAAGTTGGTGTTTTAAGATCTTCAGTCTTCTTAAAATTTCAAATTGGAAATGAAGACAAAATTTTCACATATTTAGCTACTACCATCCACCTGAAATTTGGAAGTATCTTAAAAACGGCAATCCAACTTTCCATTAATATGTTATGGCTGAAACTAGTCCATATATTCAAAATAATAAAAGCAATGACACATTTCTGTTTTTAAATATATATGTAGACTCCTGACACTCTCTGCCACATTAGTGGTAGGCAAATATAAAATAAAGTGTGCAAATGTTAAATCGTTAAACATGGTTTATAAGATAAAAGTACTTGTCTGGTAAAGTATAAAGTATATTTGGAACTCCATCTGGACATATTGTACATTTGATTGGCCTTATCCTATGAAGGTTACAAAGCTGGAAGCATATGCTGATAATGTGTTGCTGCATCCACTGCACAACAAACTACCTCCAAATCTCCAGAAATTCATCAAGGTCTTTCTGCAGAACATGCATATAACAATACCTTAATAAACACTTAAGTTCGTGACTACCATTGAAATGACCAGCTTCTTTTTACCAAATAACTCTAACCAAAACTCTGCCCTAGAAAAAAAAAGATATTGGTGTAATTTAAGTTTTTCTATGTGAATCTATTATCAAACTTCAAAAAATACACCTTACTTTCCTTTTCTAAAAGAAGACCATAAAGCCTCTGTGACTGATGAACTATACATATAACTTGCTAGTCCTTTAAAGTCATCTGTGTGATGGGAACAAATAGCACACTGAATTGCTGCAGTTATTCCATTCTTAGTTCCACGATCAGCTTCATAGTCTCATGGGGACAACTCCAAGAGATTGCACATAGTTCATTTAATGGCAGACAGCAATCTCATCATCAGACCTTTTTACAGACAATCTGTATTTTTTTTCAATATCTCCCACATTGTGTGATAGTCAAATAACTGACCTGGTACTTCTAGCTCATGCAAAATACACTTCTCACATCTCTCAAAGAAGAATAGTTATTTCATCCAGACAAACAAACTTGTCTTAGATTGTACTTTAGTGCACAAATTCTGTAATGAGTTCTGTGAAGTTGTAGTAAGTCAAATATGATATCATATGTGTGGTTTAAAACTATATTATTCTTTTAATAGCAAAGTTATAATAAAGCCTGTCTGGTCCTATATAAGTAAAATGCAAATGCAAATAGTCAATTTCAGAAAAACAGTACAATATTCAACAGTTCTATGCTGTTATTTCAAACAAAGGAGATTTTAATTTTATGGTACTGCAGTGGTTAACATTGATGTGTCACAACTTCAGAGACCTGGGTTAATCTTTAACCTGCCTATGTGAAGGTGCACTTTCCCCCAAAGTCTGTGTTCGGTTTTCTAAGCACTCAGATTTCCTCCCCTATTCTAAAAATATGCCAGATAGATTAACTTACATCTGTCCTATATCCAGAAAGTATTTGATAAGGTGCCATATGAGAGGTTGGGCATCAAATTAAAAGAAGTGGGAGTTCAGGGTGATGTTTTTAGATGGGTCCAGAATTGGCTCAGACACAGGAAGCAGAGGGTGATGGTGCGAGGAACCTCATCAGAACTGGCTGATGTTAAGTGTGGTGTTCCACTGGGGTCAGTGCTAGGGCCGCTTCTATTTTTAATATACTGTATATAAATGATTTAGATAGGAATATAAGTAACAAGCCGGTTAAGTTTGCAGATGATACCAAGATAGGTGGATTAGCAGATAATTTGGAATCCATTATATCATTACAGAAGGACTTGGATAGCATAAAGGCTTGGGCAGATTTGTGGCAGATGAAATTTAATGTCAGTAAATGTGAAGTATTATACATAGGAAGTAAAAATGTTAGGTTTGAATACACAATGGGGGGTCGGAAAATCGAGAGTACACCTTATGAGAAGGATTTAGGAGTCATAGTGGACTCTAAGCTACCGACTTCCCGACAGTGTTCAAAACCCATTAAGAAGTCTAACAGAATGTTAGGTTATATAGCACAATGTGTGGAGTACAAGTCCAAGGAGATTATGTTCAACCTTTATAATGCACTGGTGAGGCCTCATCTTGAGTACTGTGTGCATTGTCCAGGCTACAAAAAGGACATAGCAGCACTAGAAAAGGTCCAGAGAAAAGTGACTAGGCTGATTCCAGGGCTACAGGGGTTGAATTATGAGGAAAGATTAAAAGAGCTGAGCCTTTACAGTTTAAGCAAAAGAAGATTAAGAGGTGACATGATTGAAGTATTTAAAATTATGAAGGGAATTAGTACAGTGGATCAAGACTGTTATTTTAAAATGAGTTCATCAAGAACACGGGGACACAGCTGGAAACTTGTTAAGGGTAAATTTTGCACAAACATTAGGAATTTTTTCTTTACTCAAAGAATGATAGACACTTGGAATAAGCTACCAAGTAGTGTGGTAGACAGTAAGACATTGGGGACTTTCAAAACTCGACTTGATGTTTTTTTGGAAGAAATAAGTGGATAGGACTGGTGAGCTCTGTTGGGCTGAATGGCCTGTTCTTGTCTAGAGTGTTCTAATGTTCACTATTATTTGCTTGTTTTACCCATTAAGGACTATAAAGGAAATTTCACACTGCCCACTTGCTGTATTTCACATTTCTCATACACAGTATTGAACCAGCATACAGTTATAGTCATGTAAAGGTAAGCAGTCATATTCAGCAATAACCTCCTGATCTATGTGGTGATGTGCTGCTCTTCTCATGAGATTATTAAAATGTACTGATATAGCCTTACAAACAGAGATTGGTGTTTGATTTCTCTCAGATCATCCATATACAATATCATAAGGAAAGATTACAGGCCTTGATATAACATTATTAGTCTGAGGTATTTTACAGTGAGCAATATTAACTTATATTAGCTTGGATTTTGTTTTTGCTTTCTTTCTTTTTTTTGCTTGAATTAAAGAAGGAATACTTAAAACTAAACATTACCAGTATGTTAATTTACTCCTTAAATAATAATAATATTAATAACATCAATTATCAATTATTTTGGATTCTTTTAATTACAGGACTGAAAGCAACATCTGTAAAGATGTGGACCTCATAAACTCTTGATCATTAGATATTTTAATTATTTAGGGCTTACTTTTAAACGTTGCATTTTTCGTTATAAATCACTGCAGCACTTAAAGGAAAGGCTTGTTGTCTCGAAAAAGTAATACTGTGCAATATCCAGAACTGTCATACATATGGACACTTGGAGCATATATAAATCATGAACTTGAGGGTTAATTTTCTTCTCTTTTGCTGCTCTACTTTTCAACCGTTATAGCACCTGATCAAACATAAAATAACCACAGGGCACTACGTTAGATTTAAAATAAATTTCTTTAGTGATTGTTATTACAATAAAACAGTTTGGAGAACCTAAACAAACCGGTTTCAAAGTAACTCCCCCAGTTAATCCAACTACAAAAAACTGGCAAGCAAGCAGAAAAAAGAACACGGTGTATGCCAGTTTATTTATTTATTTATTTATTTTACAAATAATTAACTCTTGCGTTGGAAAAAAGGGAAACAATGGATGGCTGCCTATTTACATACACACTCACGTAATTACACCAAGAATTATGATCGCAAACACTTTAATTGAAAAAAGAATGCTATATTAACTTTTCCTTACTTGGCACCCCACTTAACCAGAAACTTTCCCTGTGGACTTACAGAAAAACCTTGCCACCAATAAGTGTTTTCATTTTGTTTTGAAAAGGTACATACCCTTTCTGTTCATTTTTATTTGTTGTCACCCTACTGATTTTGAGTGTATCACCTTTAATTTTGCACATGTCACTAATGGATCACCTCGTTTGAATATATGCCACATATTAATAGTGCTTGCCACATTTTTGTATGCATCACCACCTCATTTGCATGTGCGCATCACCTTGTTTAATTGTGCAGGTCACATCTTTAAATTTTGATTCCTGTTTTAGACCCCTACTTGTCTCTGATTATGATTTATCATTTTTATTATTTCATTCATATACATTTACTTATTTTAGATCTAGCAATCCAATCTATGTTTTTTACTTGTGGTGCTTTGTTTTCTTTTGACTGGCCTTGAGTAAAAATGCTTTAGCATATCTAGCTGGTAACTGATATGAGGTAGCGCCAGCAACACCTACTAAATATCTACAACGCTTACCTACATAGACATTGGTTGTTCTAGTTGCCCTTCCTTGAGTGTAAACTTTAAATCCAAGAATGGGAATATTCAACCAAATGGCTTGAAACCACTTGATTTAATGACTGTATACGTACGTTTCTGTTGTGTTGAAATGTTTTGTAAATAATATTTTACATGTACAGAAGAGATTGTGCAGAAAAATAAGCAATTTGCTACTCTGTTACCATCTGTATAATTAAAAGCTCCACTTGGAATGTACAGCCAATTTGCATGGTTTATAAATGCATTTACAAGTGACCTCTATCTGCAAACCAGTATTTCACATTTTTCTCAATGTGAAATTAATACAGTATATACCACACTGTGGGAATACCTAAAAAGATTGTATGGCTAGTCATGGAGGCGGGGGCTAACCTTGAACAGCAAAATATGACACCCCCTTCTAAACCTAAACTGCCACTGCATATTCACAGTGGTTTTGATTTTATAGACTGTACTAATGGGTACAGAGTGTTGTTCATAGGGGGTAGTGTTTGGTTATGTCCACTCTGCATTGGCAGAGCTAGAACTGAACAGTTTTTAATTGATGTTACAGGAACTTGTACCAGTGGGACCCACGTTGCAAGTCTGAAAAGAGAGTGCTCTCCCCTAGACTTTCTCATTTATTCAGATATGAGAATGGATATTTGAGGAGTAAACCACAAGACAATGATTATATTTTTGTATTATATACATTAAAGAACCATCAACAACAAATCAAATCAAATTAGTAATTTATTGAACAACTATTGTAAAAGTAAAGTTGGACTTTGCAGCTGCATAAATAAAAGATAAAGTACCACTTCCGGTAAACAGAAATAGCCCAAAAATTGACAGAAATCTATGTTATGTACCTAATACTTGTAGGCAAAATTTGGTTGACCTAAGTGAAAGCGTACTCAAGTTATCGTGTTTACATACACACACACACAAACAGACAGACACACAGACATAATTCCAAAAATGGTATTTTCGGATTCAGGGAGATTTAAAACACTGAGATTCATCAAAATCTCGAAATGGAATTTTTGGAGGATTCCAATGCTTTCCCTATACTTTGTATATGCGAAAATCAGGGAGGTCTAAAACATCGAGATTCATCAAAATCTCGACATCAGATCTTTGGATTGTATACGAGAACGTAAAAAAGTTTTGCCTTTGTAATAGCTCATTCAGCCAGAAGGCATGCTAACTGAGAATGTTTGACTATGACTGAGCATTTAGGTATGGGGATGCTTTCAGAATTCTTCTCCAAGCATTTTAGTTTGTCAACAAAAGATCAGAGTGGAGAGAGTTGACACAACATATTTCTGAAGTAAATGCACCAATGGCTTTCTAATTTGCCTTTTTCCTAAGCACTACTAGTCTTACTGATCAACACTTTTCCTTTTGAGTTCAGGCAGTCATGTTTTTCTTTAATGATTGCTTTCATCCAAGATTGAAGTTTTGTGTGTTTACCTGTTGGGGGCAGTTATCAGGCAATGCAGAGTATTTTTAACCTGTGGGGTTTGAGGTTCATCCTTAATTGGAAGGAGCAAAATATGGAGCATTTTGCTTTATTAGAACTGAACCTTGACCTCCTTGCGTTAAAAATCCTTCTGAAATTATGACATAGGCAGAGAAAACGTCACTGCCATTACAGGGTTCATCCTCTAACTGCACAGCGTGTGAAGAAAGGAAGCTTTTGTGTAATATATGAAGAAATGTGACAATTTCTGCACAAGTTCTTCAAATACTGTCGGATATCAGTTTTGAGTTTTTGTTGCCTGCTGCAGCTGGTACAACACTATATTACATGCCGATCAACCATTATGTAAGTCAATGTTAGTCCTGAAGAGAGGCTACTTTTGTCACTTTGAGGTAAGAGATTTACAAACAGTACTAGTAGCTAAAGTTACGTCATTAGCACAAATCTACAAACTGTTTCAAATTCTCCATTATTATTGTTATTGTTTTTTTGATAATGTGTGTAAATGTGTATGGTGTGTATACAGTATAAATATATCCTATTTCTGTTTTGTTTTTTTCCTAAGGTTTTTGGCAACTGGGCAATCCTTTTCTTCCTTACATTTCCAGCATCTACTGGGAAAGTCCACCATGCAGAAAATTGTGTATGAAACATGTCATGTGCTATTGGAATGTCTCCAGCACCTTCTTATGCCAGAGCCAACAGAACAGTTATGGACTGACAGTTGTGGAATATGGCCGGCCGTTCATCCCGGCCAATACACCCAAGCTGCCAGGTGGAGCCCTGCCTGCAACATAGAGGTGCCCCGAGTTCCAGCAGAGCATCATGGACAGTGGAGTTTTTCATCACAGCCCTGCTGGATACCATGGAAACCTCCAGGGGACGCTGCAGGAAGGCCCAGAGACTTTTTCACCTATAACCCGGAAGTGCGTATTAGTCACGGCGACAGACTCACTTCCGGGTTGAAGAAAAGGACTTTTAATCTGACCCGGAAGTGATGAGGACTTATGGATTGTTGGGTTGGAACCACTTCCGGGTCAGGGACTATAAAGGACTCTGGGAAACCCCAGACGAGTGAGCTGAGCTGGGTGGAAGGGTGGCAACACGTCTGGGAGTGGAGGATTGATTAGTAATTGATTATTGTTTATTTATATGAGTATTGTGGAGTGTAGGGTGCTTTGTGCACTGTTTATTGATAAAATAAAGTCATATTGGACTTTTATCTGGTGTCTGGCGTCTCGAACAAGGGTTCAAGGGAGCGATAGCCCCCTCTATCTGTTACACAGTGCTGAAGCATTCTGCCAGAGATCCTAGTTCCCTAATTGTCATGCACACCTGGATGGGAAACTCAAGACAGGAAGCACTGGGATAGCACAAGACATTTCAATTACAAAAATTTTTTATCTATTGTGTTGATGGCCACTGCAGACAGCTCTTATAAC
Source organism: Erpetoichthys calabaricus (assembly GCF_900747795.2). Lineage (NCBI taxonomy): Eukaryota > Metazoa > Chordata > Cladistia > Polypteriformes > Polypteridae > Erpetoichthys > Erpetoichthys calabaricus. Next base: position 89,630,196 of record NC_041400.2, on the reverse strand, counting down.
TTTGTTGTTGTATATATGGGAGCATATGGAAGCTCATTAGATTTTAGCATCTTTCGTTCTTCAGCCATTGGATGGCAATTTTATAATGGGTCATTACATTTTCCTTCACCTAGACCTTTTGCTGAACAGGAAACACCAATGCCACAAGTTTTAGTTGCTGATGAAGAATTTGGACATTGGAAAACATGTTGAAGCCCTTCCCCAGGTGTGCACTCATGACTCAAAAAAGTGTTTTTAATTACTGCCTGATGAGGGCAAGGGAGTATGTTGAATGCACAAGTGTCGAGTCCTGCGAACAGCCATGCAGGTTGAACTGGAGAATGATGATGTAATTGTCAAAGCCACATGTGTCCTCCACAACTTTGTGTGGCAGAGGGAAGGCTACAGCATGAATGACATGTCTTCAGACTTCCTGGGGGACTTAGCTCTTTGAAGTGCTCACAGCACACATGATGCTGATATGATCAGGACCAGATTAGCTGAGTACTTTATATTCCCTGCAGGAGGGCTACCTTGGCAGTACTCAAAAAAATTGATATTTGTATAAATTAATTACTTATCATTATTTGATTAAGGGACTGTTTGATTTTAAAGAAAACATTTTTTTTCATTTTGTGTTGCTGTCACAGTGTTTTTGAAAAGCCTTTTATTGTATCTATATGAGTCATTATTTTGATTTTAGGTGTCTCGTTGTTTTTATGGCTTGAAGTAAAAAAACAGGAGCTAATTCAAATAAAATAATAAAAACAATTTTCACGTGTACATATTTATTTTAAACATCTCTGCTACATACATAAAAATATATAAATGATCTTAAAAACAAAAATTGATCTTTGTGTAAAAATAAAGAGCAGCAGGCTAAACGGTAACATTTTAGTATGTCAAATAAGGCATATGCCACAAACAGAAATAACATGTTTTCTTTCTTTTTTGGCACACACACAAACACATACAGTGGGGAAAATAAGTACAGTGGCACCTCTGGTCACGACCGTAATTTGTTCCAAAACTCTGGACGCGACCCGATTTGGTCGCGACCCGAACATAATTTCCCCATAAGATTGTATGTAAATACAATTAATCCGTATGTATGTAAATATATATATTTTTTAAGCACAAAAATAGTTAATTATACCATAGAATGCACAGTGTAATAGTTAACTAAATGTAAAAACATTGAAAAACACTGAGAAAACCTTGAACAAGAGAGAAAACTAACATTGTAAGAGTTCGTGCTAGACCCTTACGAACCGCTCGCTGTAAACACTTTTTTTATGAGTTTTAAGCACAGGGAAAAAAATTAAATGCCACTTCTCTTGCAAAACTTTTCAAACCATCCTCTTCTGGCTTTAAATTCCTCACCTTCGCCACTCGAATTAGGATTTTTTTCAGCAAATCGCCATGAATCTTCCTGGCTTTCTCTCATATGATCGCCTCGCTTATGCTGTCCCCTGCAAGTTGCTTCTCATTCGACCACATTAGCAACAGTTTTTCCACCTCTTCCAGCACTTGAGGCCTCTGCTTGGTTAACATTATAACTCCTTTTACAACATCAGCTGCTTTGTTAGGCCCTATATACGCAAACAAAAGAAAATGGGAAGCAGAGAATGGGAAATCATTGGCGCGTATGAACGCACGTAGGGAAACTGGCCGTCAGTGTTTTTGTTCGCCACCAGAGCATGTGGTTGTGAACAGATGCAAAATTTTGGCAAACTTTTTGATCGTAACCCGATTTGTACGTGTTCGGAAATGTTCATGACCAGAGGTTCTACTGTATTGAACACATCAACGTTTTTTCTCAGTAAGTATATTTCTAATGGGGCTATTGACATGAAAGTTTCATCAGATGTTGGTAACAACCCAAGTAATCCACACATACAAATAAATCAAAACAAATAAGTCCATAAATTAAGTTATGTGTAATAAAGTGGAATAAAGACACAGGGAATAAGTATTTAAGTTATTTAATACTTAATAGAAAAGCCTTTGTTGGTAATAACAGTTTCAAGATGCCTCCTGTATGGTGAAACTAGTCGCTCAGGTGTGATTTTGGCCCATTCTTCCACACAAACTGTCTTCAAATCTTGAAGATTCCAGGGGCCTCTTCTATGAACTTTGATCTTCAGTTTTTTCCATAGATTTTCAATTGGATTCAAGTCGAGTGATTGACTGGGCCATTCTAGAAGCTTTATTTTCTTTCTCTGAAACCAATTGAGTTTCCTTGGCTGTGTGTTTGGGATCACTGTCTTGCTGAAATGTCCACCCTTGAATGTCCTGGTACATTTCTCCAATCATCCTTCCTTAAATTTTATGAAGTCTGCCAATACAATATGCTGAAAAATGGCCCCACAGCATGATGTTCCACCCTACAAACTTCACTGTTGGTATGGTGTTTTTGGGGTGATGTGCAGTGACATTTCTCCTCCAAACACGGTGTGTGCAATGACATCCAGAGTTAAATTTTGGTTTCATCTGACCAAACTATATTCTCCCTGTATTGTCCAAATGTTGTGCAGCAAACTTTAAACAAGCTTCAACATGCTTTTTCTTACAGCAGTGGAGTCTTGCGTGGTGAGCATGAATAGAGGCCATGGCGGTTGAGTGCATTACTTATTGTTTTCTTTGAAACAACCGTACCTGCTAATTCCAGGTCTTTCTGAAGCTCTCCACAAGTGGTACTTGGCTCTTGGACAACTCTTCTGATTTTTCTTTTTACTCCTCTGCCAGAAATACTGCAAGGAGCACCTGTTCGTGGCCGGTTTATGGTGAAATGATGTTCTGTCTACTTTCGGATTATGGCTATAACGGTGCTCACTGGGACATTCAGAAGTTTAGAAATCCGTCTGTAACCAATGAAATCAGTATGTTTTGCAACAATAAGGTTGCAAAGGCCATGAGAGAGCTCTTTGCTTTTACCAATCATGAGATGCTTCTTGTGTGACACCTTGGTAATGAGAAACCTGTTTATAGGCCATCAATTAGGGCTAAACCAGATGATATTAATTTGCATTGACAGAGGCAGGATTGCTTTCTAAATACTGACACATTCAACTGTGATTTTTTTGATGCCATTTGAATGCACATCCAACAAAAGTGATGGAAGCCCGTGTGGATGGTCTGATTAGCTGCATTAAGCAGAAAAACGCTAGTCGTTTGATCCATGCTCACTTGACACTACAGATGGCAGAAAAATGCTCACTTCAGAGGTCAGTGTGGACAGGGCCTTATAATATGTGGTGACTTCAATCATGCCAGTTTAGAAGGAACTAAGACATTTTTCTATCAATTTATGTCTTGTTCCACTCGAAATAAAAAAAAACTGTATGTGTTCTATTCAAATGTTAAGGATGACTTTAAGTGTAAACTACTGGCACCTTTGAGCAGATAAGACCACAACCTGATTCATCTTATTTCCAGCTACTAACCTGTTATTAGATGACAACCTGTTAATACCAGAATAGGGATGAAGTGGAGCCTGGAGGCTGAAAAGGTTCTGAATCACTGCTTCCAAATGACAGATTGAGAAATGAGGTGCAAGTCACACTGGGATTATATTGAGGGGCTCGGTCACTGCATCACAGACTGTATTAACTTTTGAGTCAACACTGTAGTACCCTCAAAGGCAATACATTCCTTTCCAAACAACAAGCCCTGGATTACTATGGGCCTAAAAGGTCTACTAAAGGAGAAAAACAGATCATTAAAATCTGGTGACAAAGAAGCTCTGAAGGATGCACAGCAACTGCTAAAGAAAAAGCTGAGTGAAGGAAAAAAAGCTTACAAAGCTAAAATAGGAAACAAACTCACTCAGAATAACATGAAAGATGAAAATAATGGATTGGGCATAATTACTCAACTCTAGCAATCCAGGCCTCAGGTGCTAAAAGGGGATGTGGACAAAGCTAACACCCTAAAGCAATTTTCCCTTCCACTGCTGCCTGCTTCCAATGACCAGTCTCCCCACACCATCCTTATTACATTAACAACTCCTACCACATCAACTGGAATGGCCAGTGATGAGTCCAACTCTAGCCATCAGTATGGTCTTTTTATGACTGAAGACCAAATAAGGAGAAACCTGAGAAAGCTACACACAGGAATAGCTGCAGGACCAGATGGAGCCAGTACTCAAATTTTTAAGGCCTGTGCTGACCAACTTTTGAGGTGTCTTGTGTCACATGTTCGGCTATGGAAAACATCCTAGATTGTTTCTGTTCCAAAAAAGGTAGGTGCCTCTTCACCTTATGACTATAGACCACCAACACTTGCTTCTTACATCAAGAAGACTTTTGAGAGACTGGACCTGGTCTCTATGAGTCCACTTGTGGTAGACCACCTGGATCCACCACAGTTTACCTATTGGACAAAGATTAGAGCGTAGGATGCAATTATCTATCTGCTCCAGAAGGCTTTTTCTTACCTGAACAAAGCTGGTAGCACTGTAACGATTATGTTTTTGTTTTTTTTTTAATTTCTGCGTCCCTTCAATACCATCCAGCCATCTCTGTTACGGGGCAAGCTCAGGTGGATGAGCCTGTAGTGTCCAGGACAATAGACTATCTGTCAGGCAGACCACAGTTTGTGAGACTGTGCTTCTGATACAGATTTGAGCAACAACAGAGTACCACAAGGAACACTACTGTCTCATTTTCTCTTCACTCTGTACACCTCAGACTATAAATATAAGCCAAGGTTATGTCACTTGCTGAAATTCTCAGATGATCCTGTACTTATTCGGTGTATTGAAAATTGTCTACAACTAAACATTCGCTGTACCAAAAAGACCCTATGTCTTGTCACTGTGCAGGGAACAAATGTAGAGATGGTACACTGCTACAACTACTTGCGAGTCCAGATCAATGACAGTTTGGACTTCTTTCATAACACAGAGGGACTATAATAGAAAGAACAGAGCAGACTATATTTTCATAGGAGACTGTGTTCCTTTAACATGGGTAATCATATCCTTCGCATCTTCAGCAACTATGACCAGTTATTCAACACATTCTGGAAACCCCTGAAGGCAATAGCAAAAGAGAGACTTAAAACAAAACTGAGTGCCATTATTAACAATGCTGCTCATTCTCTGTCTGACACAATAACTCTGAATACTTGCAGCCAACAAATTATTCAGCAGAAGTGTGTCAAGAAACACTACTGGAGTTCCTTTATACCAACAGCAATATGCCTTTATACAGTAGTCACTCACTGTGACTTTGACTGCCAATTCAGTTTTTATTTCTTTTAAATATTCTTCATTTGTAGTCATTCTGGTGTGTGTGTGTATACAGTGATCCCTCGCTATATCGCGCTTCGCCTTTCGCGGATTTTATATGTAAGCATATTTAAATATATATCGCAGATTTTTTGCTGGTTTGCGGATTTCTGCGGACAATGGGTCTTTTAATTTCTGGTACATGCTTCCTCAGTTGGTTTGCCCAGTTGATTTCATACAAGGGACGCTATTGGCAGATGGCTGAGAAGCTAGATTGCTTACTTTTCTCTGTCTCTCTTGCGCTGACTTTCTCTGATCCTGACGTATGGGGATTGAGCAGGGGGGCTGTTCGCACACCTAGACGATACGGAAGCTCGTCTAAAAATGCTGAAAGATTATCTTCACGTTGCTATCTTTTGTGCAGCTGCTTCCTGAAGCGACATGCTGCACAGTGCTTCGCATACTTAAAAGCTCGAAGGGCACGTATTGATTTTTGACTGAAAAACAAACTCTGTCTCTCTCTATCTCTCTCTCTCTCTCCCCCTGCTCCTGACGGAGGGGGTGTGAGCTGCCGCCTTCAACAGCTTTGTGCCGCGGTACTTCGCATACTTAAAAGTCAAACAGCCCTATTGATTTGTTTGCTAGAGATTGTTTTCTCTATCTATGTGACATTCTGTGCTCCTGACATGCACTCCTTTGAAGAGGAAGATATGTTTGCATTCTTTTAATTGTGAGACAGAACTGTCATCTCTGTCTTGTCATGGAGCACAGTTTAAACTTTTGAAAAAGAGACAAATGTTTGTTTGCAGTGTTTGAATAACGTTCCTGTCTCTCTACAACCTCCTGTGTTTCTGCGCAAATCTGTGACCCAAGCATGACAATATAAAAATAACCATATAAACATATGGTTTCTACTTCGCGGATTTTCTTATTTCGCGGGTGGCTCTGGAACGCAACCCCCGCGATGGAGGAGGGATTACTGTATATACATTTCATCTATCTATCTATCTATCTATCTATCTATCTATCTATCTATCTATCTATCTATCTATCTATCTATCTATCTATCTATCTATCTATCTATCTATCTATCTATCTATCTATCTATCCTTGACAGTACTAAGAAAAGACGCTTCTTGATATTAAATTTGATGATAAAGGGTGAGGCAACTGTTGTTAAGAATATTGAGTAAAATAATACAGGTGGCGTAAGACTACTTATGGATTCTATATTATGAGTGACTGAACATAAATTCCATTATGTCTGTCAAAATATACTAGTTGATTTAACTAATAAACATAAACTAATTTCATATACTGTATACAGAGAATTCTAATATTTTCTTATTTAATTTTTGTCTTACAAAGTACTTTAGGATTTATGTTATCTGCCTGGTTGCTTTACAGTTTCAGCTAACAGATCTATTCGACAGCCCTAAGCCAAATTGTAGAATTTAATATTTGGCATTTTGCTACTTTGAGAAATTCAGGCTCTGAGTCTCTTTATAACAATATGACACAAATTATAGCATCACATATTTTAAATACTACTTTTCTTACCAAATCAGTTTATTTTCAATCTATATCAAGTTTTCTTTTGTCTGTGACAGTTTTAAAATGGTAAAGCTTTTAATAATTACTGCTGAGGTTTTCAAGGGCCATGTACATGTGTGATATGGTTGTCCATTACTTTGAATAACTTCCCTATGAGTGCAGCATTTTAAAATCAAAATTGCTAATGTATATGTGACAGCTAAATCACATTTTTAAAGTGATTCTTTTTAATATGTATAATTATTTTGGAGTAGACCGATATTTAACTATATATTTTTTTGCTATGGAATGGTATAAAGAGGCACAATGCTATTTTCATTGGTATCTAAATTAGTAAAACTGAAACATATTTTCACCTTAAAACTAAGTACAGTAATATGGTTATTAGCTTTGAAGTTATTTTTATCCAGTACAGGGATTATAAATTAACTTTTCCTCTTTATCGATAATTACAGACCTCAATACTCTTTTAGCAGCTTTTATCCCTGACCAATTATAGTTTTGTTGTTATCTACAGAATTTGTTCTGACACAGCCACATAAAGTAAATTAAGTAAGCCAAAGTAAAGATAATGGCAGATTTATCTCCTGGGAATATAATGGATGCTTACATAAAAAGAAGTTTGTTACGTGTATGAACTATTTCACAGCTTAATTCTGTGTTCTGGGTACCTCCACTCTTCATTTTCATATTATAGGTCAAGAACAGTCCTTAGAATTATTCTTGTATCATGATTTCTAACTACTAATTTCATTATTGTTGAGATAATATGCCTACCCAGCTTACAGTAATTATGCAATTACAGAATATGTGGTAACCAATCCTCTACTAAACATGTCTCTGATTTTAGCCCACAATGTCTATGCTATTTTTACATCAACAAGATCATAATCTTGGTCAGACCTAGGACTATGGAGCCCAAAACATAGATTTAGTCTGTGCAATGCATTTGGTGCACTTTTTTTTGATATCCTTTGTTGCTAGTTATTTGGTATCTAGAGAGATAGGTTGGGGTTTGGTTTTTGTAATTTTATCTTTTCTTACTGCATTCTCTTTGGCTTTCTGAACTGTAGTTTAGTATTACTTTTTTCATTTTCAATTTGAGCCAATAAAAACATGATCACAAACAATAAAGTTCTAAATTAATGTAAAATCCCCATAGTGTTTATAAGAAATATAATGAATAAACAAGAATAGTTGTATCAAATATTTGAAATATTAAAATGTGTACCTTAATTAAAATACTTAAAGTCTAAATATTCTCGATCATAATTGAAATCTGTCATTTTTCAACCTCTAATAGAAGGGTAGAACTCTAGCAAAGGGTCAAAAATTAATAAATAACACATTCTTAGTCAACTGATCTTGAAATAGTCTGAAATGGTTCCCACTATGTTTATGTTTGAAATTTGTCATTTTTAACCATTTTTTCAGGTCTCTGTAATTAGCAGAATGCAACTGCCTTTAACAGATCTTATTCGCTGCAACCTGTAGCTTCAATTAGTCCATCTTATTTGCGAGGGATCTTGCTTTGGTGAGAAAAAATACTAAGAAGAGGCGGCTTGTATTGGAGCCTCCCTAGCCTCGCCAGCATGCTAGCCCTCGAGCCCCGCTTCTGCCTGGCTGTGTCCATTGAGATGTTGTGGAAGCGGAGAAACTCAACTGTAACAGTCTGCTACTATTGTTAGGAGACCTTGCCAGCTGTAAAAATTATTCGCCAAGCAGAATTTCATTATGATGAACAGCAACACATACACAAAATGATAAACAAAGCATCAAAAGGAAGAGCTGAGCCGCTGCATCTATGCGCATCACCATACATTTAATTTTATTATACAGTATTTACGTATTTTTATTTCTTGTCTTCATGTTTTAAATTAGGGCATTTAATTGTGTTACTTTTACCTTAAATTATGTGTATTTGCTGTTTAAGTTTATAGAAATGGGTATTGTTTTTGGTGTGGGAATGGATTAATTCACTTTCCATCTCTCTATTATAAAAAAAAATCTTGCGACAATATGAGACGTTTTTCCTGCAACGAGACGTGATCTTTTGAAGTGAGATCTTTTGAAGGTAGACAGAGAAACACTTTTCACGTCCCACGAGATGGTCAAGTCACGTCATACTTACAACCTTTGGAGGCAAGTCCCATGAGACACATGCAGAGCAGGTTAGAGATAATGGAAGTAGGAAAGTTCGAAAGTCTCAAAAAAATGAGAGTAAAGATCACATTAGCGCAAACAAATGGAAAATATTACTCGGTGAAATAATGGAACAGCGAAAAGAGATCAAATAGTGCTTGAGGATGTCTGGGGGAGAAGAGAGACAAGTCAGTGAGAGCAAAAGGACAGCTGGTGTACAGACTTTTAAATGTTTGAAGCACCGCACGAAATGCAGATCACATGGCACGGCAGTAGCAGCAAGCCAGCAGCTGATCGAGCAAAGAGGAGGTAAAAAAAAAAAAACTGTTATTTGTTTCCGAGCAAAGAGGAGGTAAAAAATAAACTGTTATTTGTTTCCCATTGTATCACCGTTTCAGAGGGGTTTTGGAGGAGTGACCGCCTCTCCTTGGGGTGCGTTCAGCCCTCCCTCTTCACAATGGCATGCAATACTGGCGGGGAGGGGGGTTAAGGGGTAGGAGAGCAAAGAGCAAATCATGCGGCACGGCAGCAGCAGCAAGCCAGCAGCTGATCAAGCAAAGAGGAGGTAAAAAAAAATGTATTTGTTTCCCATTGTATCAACATTTAAGAGGGGTTTCGGAGGAACAGACGCGTCTCCTTGGAGTGCATTCAGCTCCCTTTTTCCCAACGGCGCATAGTGCTGGCGGCAGGGGGAAGGGGTTGGTGAACGAAACGAGCAGGGGACGAAGCCCCCTAAGTATTTCTAATGGAAAAAATTGATTTGGACTTCAAACAATTCAAAATTTAAACGGCCTCCTGAAACAAATTAAGTTTAAAATACGAGGCACCACTGTACTCCCAGGCCTCTTGGCCACAATTACTGCAAAAAGTCCATGATGATCAAACGCATATCACCTGGACATTTAATGCGCGGGGGGGGGGGGGGGGGGGGGGGGGGGGGGGTTGGGGGCTGGGCATTGCCACTGTTTTTAAAAGTATGTTCTTGTGTCCGTTTAGCAACTTTTCAAAGTTTGCAGCTCCCCTTCTCTGCTGTTTGCCGTGGTTTACAGACCTCCTGTAATTAATGATACTTTCATTTCTGAATTCTCTGATCTCCTGGCTGATATCACCCTCTCCCATGTATTTATCGTTGGTGATTTCAACATTCACGTTTGTTGTCAATCAAAACCTTTGGTCAATGACTTTTTATCACTCGGTCACACCCTTGATCTCGTTCTTACTCGTGATATTTCAGTTAATATTATTGATTTATGTGATGTTTCTTTCACTGTTTACTTTTCTATAATGATGGATCTGAATATTACTGTTGATGACCCGACTAATAGCTGTCCCCCACGCTGCTCGCGCTTTTTAAATTCTTCTATTATATCCGATTTTAAAAACATTTTCTCTAGTATTTATGTGCATGTCCAAAATAATGGTATTGATGATTCTGTTGTAAAATTTAATTCTTCCTGTAAAACGGTTTTAGACTCAATTGCTCCGCCCAAGATACGCATTAATAAGGGAAGACCTGCTCCCTGGCTAAATGAAAATACACAATCACTGTGCCACGCCTGTCGAACTGCTGAATGGTGTTGGAAAAAAGATGGACTGTTTGTCTCTAAACAGATTTTTAGGACTTCTCTTTTCAATTTCCAGGCTGAAATTAAGAAAACTAAACAAGACTTCTTTGCCGATTTAGTATCCCGTCATTCAAAGAATCCTAGGGTCTTATTTAATTCAATTAATGCGGCCATTCACCCTCACTCTGCGATGGGATTAAATAGCACTGTTCATTCATGTGAGCAGTTTCTATCATTCTTTGTCAGCAAAATCAATACTACCCACTGTGGCATTGTTCAAACTGACTATAAACTTCCTACTGTTAATCATGACATTGTCTTAGAATCCTTTGATATAGTCTCAATTTCACAGGTAAAAAGAACTATTGACACCCTTAAACCAGCTTCCAGCCCCCTCTATATAGTACCACCACGCCTTTTAGCAGAAGCCTTTGATGTGTTGGGCCCATCCTTACTAGCCATTATAAATGATTCTATAAGTTATGGGGTTGTGCTCTCATTTTTTAAACATGCTGCAGTCCGTCCTCATCTAAAAAAGGCAGAATTAGATCCTGGAGTTTTAGCCAATTTTCGTCCAATTTCCCAACTGCCATTTCTGGCTAAAATTCTAGAAAGAATTATTTATAATCAATTGGTCGATCACCTTAACTCCAATAATTTATTTGAGATCTACCACTCTGGCTTTAGGCGTTATCATGGTGTTGAAACGGCACTCCTGAAAGTGTTCAACGACATCTCCCTTATTACTGACTCAGGTGATGCGGCAGTCCTTCTCCTCCTTGACCTGTCCGCTGCCTTTGACACCATTGACCATGAAATATTGCTGATGCGGCTTGAACATCTTGTTGGGCTTAAAGTGGCTGTTCTTAACTGGTTCAGGTCATATTTAACTGGTAGACACTTTTCAGTGACTTTAAATTCCTCTTTTTCCTCTTCTGCTCCTCTTAAATATGGTGTTCCTCAGGGATCCATTTTGGGTCCTATTTTATTCTTTATATACCTTCACCCTATTGCAGCGATTTTTATGAAATTTAACATTTCTTTTCACTGCTATGCTGATGATACTCAGGTTTATATTCCTGTGTGCAACTCTGCAACAAATCAACTCCACAACTGTCTGTCTGAACTAAGATCCTGTATGGCTAATAATTTTCTTGATCTAAATCAAAATAAAACGGAGGTGCTTATAGTGGGTCCATCGGCTAAAGCCCAAATTGGTCTTGGACTTCTCGGCTCTTTCTCAGTCTTTTCCAAACCTCAAGTCCGCAATCTTGGTGTTACCTTTGATAGTAACCTCTCTTTTGAGAAACAAATAAATTCTGTAGTCAAGAGTTGCTTTTTCCAACTTCGTCTATTAGGCAAGATCAAGCCTTTTTTATCTTCTAAGGATCTTGAGAAAGCTACTCATGCTTTTATTTTTTCTTGCCTCGATTACTGCAACTCGCTGTATTCTGGGATTTAACAAATCTCTGATACACAGGTTACAGTTGGTCCAAAATGCTGCCGCTCGCTTTCTGGTTGGGGCAAGAAAGTATGACTCTGTTTCTCCTATTTTAACTTCTTTACACTAGCTGCCTGTCAGTTTTCAAATTGATTTTAAAATCTTGCTGCAAGTTTTTAAATCTTTACATGGGCTTGCTCCAGCCTGTTTATCTGAATTGTGTGTTTTACACCAGCCATCCAGAGTGTTTAGATCTTCTGGTCAGTTGTCTCTGGTTGTCTCTCGCACCAAGTGTAAAACCAAGGGGGACAGGGCTTTTACAGCTGCTGCACCTCGCCTGTGGAACTCTTTACCTCATCATATAAAGGAGTCGTCCACAATTGAACTGTTCAAAACAAGATTAAAGACTCATTTCTATTCACTTGCATTCCGTGACCTTCAGTAATATTGATGGTTTCCTCTTTGTGATTATATAATATTACTTCTATTTATTATGTATCTTATTTTATGTTCATATATTTTATTTCTATTTATGTTTTTTATGTTGTTTTGTTTTTCTTTTATTCTATTATTGTAAAGCACTTTGGCCACAGCATTACTATGTTGTTTTAAATGTGCTATATAAATAAATTGACATTACTTAACAGTTTAAAATAAATAAAATGATTCTTAAAAACATTTAAATTCCTGGATGTAGTATTCCATGAAAAGAGGTTACGTGCCCCAGCCTAGAGAAATCACATTATGTTTGAACACATATTCCTTAATTTTCTGCAATAGTAAAGAATTTGTTTTGAATAATAGGTTTTCTTTTGTCTAGTCATGCTGCAGGACTGTGTGGCACCCGGATGGGGCTCATGCCCGGCCGGGACGCCCAGGAAGACAGGAGGGCTCATTCCTCCTCCAGACTGCGAGGGGGCGTCCGCCCTGGTTGTATTGGGGGCCACGGGTACAGGGCTTGGAAGCCCAACCCTGTAGGGGCCCGTGGTCACCGCCAGGGGGCGTCCCCCTGCCTGAAGGACCCTGGACCCCAGTACTTCCGCCACACCAGGAAGTGCTGGGGGGAAGAAGAGAGGGAACACCCGGAGTGCTTCCGGGAGGACAGCCGGCATTTCTGCCACACTGGGGAGTGTCCGCGGGATTGCCGGTGCACACCTGGAACACATCCGGGTACAGATAAAAGGGGCCACCTCCCTTCATTCGAGGCTGGAGTCGGGTGAAAGCAAGACAAGGTGATAGAAAGAGAGAAGGAGGCGGTCCGAAGAGGCAGAGTGGTTGGCCTGGACTTTGGGGAAGATTGGGGTTTGTGGCACTTGGACTTTGTAAACAGTATTGTAAATAAACGTGTGTTGGGTGACATGAGTGTGTCTGCCTGTCTGTGTCCGAGCCAGTCTCCACAACTGCTGTTACCAGAAATCAAGATTGAGGATGATGCCCAGCATTGCAGCACTGGGTTTATATTAGAAGGATGCCCTGACCAGGTGGTACAACATTTTGGGAGGCCTTAGCTTTAAAAAGTTTGGTTTCCCCTGGCCTAATCAAATGAATTTGGAATATATTAATTAACCCTAACACATACATCTTTGGAGTATGAGTTGAATACAAGGGCACAGGGAGAAGAACACGGGGCATTTAGTAACTCTACACAAGTTTGTAAACCTCTGGATTAGGCTGTAGGTGCAGTGGTAGCGCTGCTGCCTCACAGTAAGGAGACCTGGGTTTGCTTCCCGGGTTCTCCCTGCATGGAGTTTGCATGTTCTCTCTGTGTCTGCATGGGTTTCTTCCGGATGCTCCGGTTTCCTCCCAGAGTCCAAAGACATACAGGTTAGGTCCATTGGTGATCCAAAATTGTCCCTAGTATGTGCTTGGTGTGTGTGCCCTGCAGTTGGCTGGCACCCTGCCCAGTGTTTATTCCTGCCTTGTGCCCTGTGCTGACTGGGATTGGCTCCAGCAGACCCCCGTGACCCTGTGTTAGGGCATAGCGGGTTGGAGAATGACTGACTAAACCCATACTAGTATTCAGCCAAATCTATAAAATCTCTCCTTGCTGGTGGGGAACCTATTCTCAGTTAAATATCCTTTTTTTAATAGTGTGTATTAATTACATTTTTCATTGCGTTTAATTCATTAGGTTACTTCTGTTTTAATGTGTTAGTTACACATGCCCCATTTACTCGTGTTTTTTCATCTTCCACTGGAGGCAGTTCATCACTTTTGCTTTTGTATACAGGAAATTTTCAATAATGAAACCTTCATGAAGTACCATATCCTGTTATAAAAAGTGGGGGCCCTTGTGGCAGCAATGACAGCAAAAAATAAAATTAAGGAGACAGATGTAACAAACAAATGGAACTTTTATTAAACCAATGGCTATGGGGAAGAATATAAAAATGGAGAACTCAGCTGAGAAATAAACAAAGGGAAGATAACAAAACAAATTATACCTTTGGGCTTACCTTTACATATACTGTATAAGCCCTTGTCTCTCAGGTGGGTTTCCACTGAGGAAGATCAGGTAATTGTGACAACTGACCAATCCCCTTCTTAATGGCCATGTCCCTCCAAACTGTCTGTCTCCACTTCGTATGGTGGTGCTCGTGTTTGTGTGTGTGTGTCTCTTTTTCTTCTGTGTCACTCTGGTAATGCCCTTGCTTCGAGCAGTCTCTTGCCAGTCAGTAATTCCCTCAAACTTTTAAGATTATGTCTTTCCTAATCATTTAGCCACAGTAATTTCTATTTTTTTTTAAATTTCAAGGGCGTCAGGGTTACAACATGTATATAATGTGAGAATAAGAAGTGCGCACATTACTCAAAGTGATGTCTTTTCACTTATTTTTATGACCTTATCATCAAACCATCTAATTTATATTCTGCTATTCTGCAAATATAGACCATGATTCCTTTTTCCTAATTAATGACTTTTTCCAATGTGTTTATTAAAAAGAGACAGATCCACCACTACTCCAAGGTCTTTTTCATGTTGTGACTATTATAATCTTTAAACTGTTAATTCTGTCTTCTCCACGTAAATAATTTTACATATGCTCCACATACAATGCTCTACAATTTTAAGGCATTTTGAACCTTAATTTTCACTTCTTTTCCTATTCACAAATTGCTTCCAAATCAAGATAACAGATACCATTTAAATTATTTGAATTACAGTGCTTCGCTTCTGCAAAGCTAATCTAATATTTTCTGAAATTACAAATGGCTCTAGTCTTAACAGAGTATTTCATATACAGTATGTTAAGATGAGCCCAAAAAATATATAATTTTCTTCAATGCACTTTGTTTGTTACTTCAACAAATACACAATTTAGATTAATTTGAGAAAGGTAAAACTTCAGGATGTTGGGCTGATTGCCCTCAAGAGTGGTTTTGTCCATCTGTTACTTGTATAATTTAATTCTGATGAGTCTCTCAAATATTGTACAGACTAGCAAATCTGAAAAAGTACTCGGTAAGGTGCTCTTCCTTTTAATTACTATATAATGGGAATATAATTTAATTTTTGGCAGCACACAGTTTATTGATGCTAAGTCAAGGATCAAGGGATATTGGTTCAATTCCTAGATCCTCTCAAATCCCAAGTAGGTTTTGATTTGGGTTAATTTGCACCTGTAAGTTGGCTGTACATGAGTGAATGTATGTCTAGGAAAGAATGTTTGAATATATACCGTATGGGGATTGTTTAAGTCCTGCTCCTCACACTGCTTTTTTCCTTTTGTGATTATATAAATGAGACCACCTCAGTAACAATTTCCATATACATTCCAGTGAATCTTGTTCATTCTAAATACATTCATAATATTATTTAAATACAAATTTCCACAGCTTTCGCTTTCTTCTCATTTCTTTATTTTTTTTCATTTGTTTCAATGAATACAAGATTTTGAGCATAATGTCACACTTTAACTAATTAATGTGCTGCCTGGCAGCACCAGTGGCTGTACGAATGATTTCCAGATAAAGTTAATTCAGCCATAGTTTTGGCCAATTTGTTTCCATTATTTTTCCACCATAAAAACAAAACATCAGACAGTTTCCAAAATTTACAACACTAAAATGTCTTCCTTCCTTCGGATCACATTGTATGCATTGTACTTCAAGTTGAGAACTAATTGGCTGTCAACCTTCATACACACAGCAGCCCATCCAAAGACTTAAGACTAAACCTGTAATAAGTCACAGACTGCTATGACTGAGATGTCGATCAGAGCAAGTTCTGCATTACTGATATCACATGACACGCTATGATAACAAATAAATGAGCTATTAATGGGCAGGACTCCTGACCACTGAATGTGAAAAGAGGAGAATCTTCAATTTCTTCATCACATTTTTGCATGCTTTACTGTCATAGAATTTTCAGGAAATGGATTACTTAACAATGTTTTAGATGTGGTGAGCATATGACATAAATACCAGACTTCTGTGACAAAAATTGTTTTAGAATTCTCATGGGCATTTTAGCATTGTTTTGTGATCTCCAGTCATGCCTGTTATATCAGTAATTTTGTTTTCTCCATACTTCATAAAAAAAGAATAAGATGAAAAAGTTTTGTTGTCCATAATTACAAACAGCTAAGTAAAAGATACTAAAATTATCAATGTTGAATGAAGTATACCTTTAATAGCCTTTAGAGGAGCAAAATAGCACTTAGCTTGACATTTAATGAAAACTTAATATCTACAAAGAAATTAGGGGTACAAGGAAGCAGCAAATCATCTTTAAACCATGAGTCTCATATACACATTTCTGTCTGTTTCTGATTGCTTGTCTACTTATCCATAGTCCAGGTGCTTTGGTTTGGAGAAAAAGTCTAAAGATGAAGTCCACAACACAATGCCTGAACCTGGATAGTAAATCATAGTGATAGACAGACAACCAATAACAGGTGTGGTAGCTGCTTCTTTTATCACGTTACTCAAATATTGTGCACAAAAATTAGCCCAGCAAATAACTGGGTTGCCTAAATATCTCTTCTTGGTTATATGAGGTTAGTTATATGAATTTTGTGTGCTTTATCTTCAGCTGTAACTTTTTTTAGTTTGTTACTGTTTTTTTCTTAATAGAGTAAGCTATTTCCATTTTGAGTTTGTATTTTTATTAGCAGGTGAATTAAGCTTTCTAAGTACTTCTTCTTCTTCTTTCGGCTGCTCCTGTTAGGGGTTGCCACAGCGGATCATCTTCTTCCATATCTTTCTGTCCTCTGCATCTTGCTCTGTTACACCCATCACTTGCATGTCCTCTCTCACCACATCCATAAAACTTCTCTTAGGCCTTCCTCTTTTTCTCTTGCCTGGCAGCTCTATCCTTAGCATCCTTCTCCCAATATACTCAGCATCTCTCCTCTGCAAATGTCCAAACCAATGCAATCTTGCCTCTTTGATTTTATCTCCCATCCGTCCAACTTGAGCTGACCCTCTAATGTACTCATTTCTAAACCTATCCAACCTCGTCACACCCAGTGTAAATCTTAGCATCTTTAACTCTGCTACCTCCAGCTCTGTCTCCTGCTTTCTTTTCAGTACCATCGTCTCCAACCCATATAACATAGCTGGTCTCACTACCATCCTGTAGACCTTCCCTTTCACTCTTGCTGATACCCGTCTGTCACAAATTACTCCTGACACTCTTCTCCACCCATTCCACCCTGCCTGCACTCTCTTTTTCACCTCTCTTCCACAATCCCCATTATACTGTACTATTGATCACAAGTATTTAAACTCATCCACCTTCGCCAACTCTACTCCTTGCATCCTCACCATTCCACTGACCTCCCTCTCATTTACACACATGTATTCTGTCTTGTTCCTACTGACCTTCATTCCTCTCCTCTCTAGAGCATATCTCCACCTCTCCAGGGTTTCCTCAACCTACTCCGTACTATCGCTACAGATCACAGTGTCATCAGCAAACATCATAGTCCACAGAGACTCCTGTCTAATCTTGTCTGTCAACCTGTCCATAACAATCGCAAATAAGAAAGGGCTCAGAGCCGATTCCTGATGTAATCCCACCTCCAACTTGAATGCATCCGCCTCTCCTACCGCAGACCTCACCACTGTCACACTTCCCTCGTACATATCCTGTACAACTCTTACGTACTTCTCTGCCACTCCCGACTTCCTCATACAATACCACAGTTTCTCTCAAGGCACCCTGTCATATGCTTTCTCCAGGTACACAAAGACGCAATGCAACTCCTTCTGGCCTTCTCTATACTTGTCCATCAACATCCTCAGAGCAAACATTGCATCTGTGGTGCTCTTTCTTGGCATGAAACCATACTGCTGCTCACTAATCATTACCTCACTTCTTAACCTAGCTTCCACTACTCTTTCCCATAACTTCATGCTGTGGCTCATCAATTTTATCCCCCTGTAGTTACTGCAGTCCTGCACATCCCCCTTATTCTGAACTATCGCACCAGTACACTTCTTCTCCACTCCTCAGCCATCTTCTCACTTTCCAAGATTCCATTAAACAATCTGGTTAAAAACTCCACTGCCATCTCTCCTAAACACCTCCATCCTTCCAGTGGTATGTCATCTGGACCAACGGTCTTTCCATTTTTCATCCTCTTCATAGCTGTCCTTACTTCCTCCTTGCTAATCCATTGCACTTCCTGATTCACTCACTATCTCCACATCATCCAACCTCTTCTCTCTCTCGTTCTCTTCATTCATCAGCCTCTCTAAGTACTCTTTCCATCTACTCAACATACTCTCCTCGCTTGTGAGTACGTTTCCATCTTTATCCTTTATCACCCTAACCTGCTGCACATCTTTCCCAGCTCGTTCCCTCTATCTAGCCAATCGGTACAGGTCCTTTTCTCCTTCATTAGTGTCCAACTTCTCATACAACTCATCATACACCTTTTCTTTAACCTTCGGCACCTCTCTCTTCACCTTGCGCCTTATCTCCTTGTACTTGTCTACTTTCTGGATCTCTCTGACTATCCCAATTCTTCTTTGCCATCCTCTTCCTCTGTATACTCTCCTGTATTTCCTCATTCCACCAACAGGTTTCCTTTTCCTCCTTCATCTTTCCAGATGTCACGCTAAGCACCCTTCTTGCTGTCACCCTTACTACATCTGCTGTAGTTTCCCAGCTGTCTGGTAACTCTTCACTGCCACCCAGTGCCTGTCTCACCTCCTCCCTAAACTCAACCTTGCAGTCTTCCTTTTTCAACTTCCACCATTTGATCCTCACTCTGCCCTCACTTTCTTCCTCCTCTCGATCTCCAACGTCATCCTACAGACCACCATCCTATGCTACTTAACTACACTTTCCCCTGCCACCACTTTGCAGTCTTCAATCTCTTTCAGATCAACTCTTCTGCATAGGATGTAATCTACTGTACCTGTGTGCATCTTCCTCCACTCTTGTACGTAACCCTATGTTCCTCCCTCTTCTTAAAATATGTATTCACCACAGCCATGTCCATCCTTTTGGCAAAATACACTATCCTCTGACCTTCTTCATTCCTCTCCTCGACACCATACCTACCCATTACCTCCTCGTCTCCACTGTTCACTTCACCAACATGCCCATTGAAATCCATTCCAATCACCACTTTCTGTCCCTTGGGTACACTGTTCATCACTTCATCCAACTCACTCCAAAAATCTTCTTTTTCACCCAATGCATATGCACTAACAACATTCATCATCACACCTCCGATTTCCAGCTTCATAATCATTACTCTGCCTGACACTCTTTTCACCTCCAAAACACTCTTGACATACTGTTCCTTCAGAATAACTCCTACCCCATTTCTCCTCCCATCCACACCATGATAGAACAATTTGAATCCACCTCCGATCCACCTAGCCTTACTCCCTTTCCATTTAGTCTCTTGCACGCACAATATATCAACCTTCCTTCTCTCCATCATATCTGCTAACTCTCTCCCCTTACCAGTCATACTGCCATCATTCAAAGTTCCTACCCTCAGTTCCACTCTCTTTACTTTCCTCCTCTCCTCCTGCCTCTGGACATGTCTCCCCCTCTTCTTCTTCGGCCAACAGTAGCCCAATTTCCACCAGCACCCTGTTGGCTAACAGTACTGGTGGCGGTCGTTCTTAACCCGGGGCTCGACTGATCCGGTATGGAAATTTGTATTGTTGTCCGCATATTGATTTGGCTAAATTTTACACCAGATGCCCTTCCTGATGTAACCCTCCCCATTTATCCAGGCTTGGGACCAGTACGAAGAAAGACACTGGTTTGTGCATCCCCTGTGGCTGTGTCAATTGAGCTTTCTAAGTACAATAATGGCTATTCAACACACAGTACATTCAATTCACATTAAATTTTATAATTATGTTCTCCTGGTGATCTTTGAATCTGTTAAGGATTATTAGAAGAAGTCAAACATAGTCATATTACTTTGTGAGAGGGTTATTAATAGGCTAGTAGAATATCAATTAATGAAATAAAAATATGTCTGATGTTACAATACTGTGTTAATTGAGATGGAAAATGAAAGTACAGATTTGCTGGGAAGTTGAAACAACTGTTTCCACTGAAATATCACCACCCTTCAATAAATTTCAAGCACTTTCTAACAGATTCATCACTGGTGCCAACTGTTTCAAGTACCTATCTGTACTGTAGAGAAATAAGGATTCAAGAAGATTATTAGAGGAGACGTAAAACAAAAATGTTTTAAAAAGCATGTTGTTTGAGCTGGTTGTTTCTTTGAGGTACAGATATTCATGCAAAAGTTAAATAAAAAAAGTGTCCTTAACTAGTATTTTATAATAATGAAATAATATTGTGAGAAAATATACTGTTTTCGACTGTGTATACATGTGTATATACTGTAGTCCTGATCATCATTATTTCAGGAATTTTTAGAAAATATTGAAATATACTGAATATTGTATTTGGGTCAAAATAATCGCAGTATCAATTTAAATCCATATTGACCAGTCCTGCTTTATACTAATGCCATTACTGCTGCCATGATCAGCTAGTGTTACTATTAACTGAAGAGAACATGAGTAACTTGTGCCTAGTACCCTTTCAAACAAAGGGAGCACATGTAGATTGCTTCAGTGAAGCAACAGTGTTATTATCCAAAAATGTTTATTAAATTACTGAAATCCAGTTGCATAGCACAGAAATTTCATGCCCCCCCCCCAATAATGGAAGTGGGGAGCCCTCTATGAAAAAAAAAACATGTACAATAGAACCCTGTTTTGGTGTTCCCATATTTAGTGTTTTCACACATTTGTTTTTTGAACGCTGTTGTTGATATAAATCAGGCATTGTGAAATGAAGCACAAGTCTTTTAGGCTACTCTCACATGGTAGCTAAAAGTTATCCTGATTTGTGCCACCCATGTTTTTTTCTTTACTGTTCAATTATATTTTGCAATTTATCTGTCCTAAATTTGTCCCACATGCACAAAATGAATAAAGCAATTTTTTCAAACAGATGCAAATGAAAAGATGCTGTTTGCTGCTCTATGCCTCAGCATATCAGCACAGGATGCATGCAAATTTGTCAGCTCATGATAGTGAAGAAGAGAATCAAGAAATGAAAGATCAGACCTAGTTTGAATGCATTTATCCATGATGGTATTCTGTACATAGAAGCACAAAGGACAGGAGACGGGACTAGTGAGAGCAATATTGATTTGCATGGATACAAAAGTCATTACGAGAGCAGTGTAAATACTTATGAAAAGTTTTGACATTGTTTGCTAATTATACTTCACTAAAAATCAGATCTTTGCAACATATGTGTAAAAAGATGTAAATTGATCTGCATTGTGAATGTAGCCTTTTTTGGTTTCAAGTATCAAATGCAAATTTGTATGTGGCAGGTGTATAAACAATGGCACTTTTGCTTTCAGAGAACACTGCAGGGTTCATGAGATGGAATAACAATCAGAAATGATAAAACTGACAATAATAATTTATCAGATGTGGTGGACGGCCAGAAGCTCATCCTGGCCGACACATCCAAGGCGCTAGATGGCGTCTTCCCTGCAGCATGGAGGTGCCCTGGATTCCTGCAGGCACCATGGGAGATGGAGTTCGGCTTCGCAGCCCTGCTGGGTGCCATTGTGTGATGCTGCAGGGAGACGTGGGGATTTTTATTTTCCCTATAGCTCGGTAGTACAAGTCACTTGGACAGAAGGACAGAAGCACTTCCAGGTCAAGGACTATATAAAAGGACTATGTGAAACCCAGCAAGCTGAGCCGGAGTTGGGAGGTAGTGTGACAGAGCTGCTGGGAGGAGAGGAGGATCTTTATTGTGATTATTGATTTATTGTTTATTGGGATCATTGTGGTTTCTACTGTGGCACAATATCGAAAACAAATGAAATTAAAAAGATTATTGGTGCTTTTACTTAGTGTTCTGGACATTTGTCTGCGGGGTTTGAGGAGCGACAGCGCCTTATGGTGTCACACAGATTAGAAAAACCAGGGGCCTCATGCATAACGGTGTGCATAGAATTCACACTAAAACATGGAGTATGGACAAAAGTGTAAATGTGAGTATGCACAAAAAAATCCAGATGCATAAAATCTTTACACACCCTAACTTCCACGTTCTTCCTCTACATAAATCCCAGTAAGCGTGAAAAGTAACGCATGTGCACGTGCCTGCCGCCCCACCCCGTCTCCTCCCAGAATTATGCCTCTTTGAATATGCAAATCAATATAATTAGCCCTTAAGGTCAGCGTTCTGTGAAAAGATAATGGCAAAAGCACAGGGGAAAATAGAAGAATTTCAGTGAATACCAAGTTGAGGCAAGGAAAAGCATACTATTTGTTGGTTTAAACAACAAAAGGAAGTTGATCAAGTGACATAGAGTGTCGGAGAAACTTGAAAGTTCAAGTTCACAAAGTCGCACAGTGCCCGAAATAAAAAAGAAGTTGTCAGATATCAAAATCGCAGTGAAAAGGCGAGTCGTATCCCACCGTCTGAGTGTCATATGAAAGCTTATTAGGGTACAGAGAAAAGAAAAAAAATAGGCACACAGTGGGAAAAAAAGCTCGAAATGTCAATGTTAATCTCAAAATTTCCACTTTAATCACGTAGTTTATTTTGTCATTAAAGTAGAATGTCATTAACTTCATCTTTAAATCATTTAATTTACTAGTTTCTCAAATTCCATCATAGCTAAAGTAGCACGGTAAATGGTTCGTATTCTATGTGTTCTATGTGTGTTAATCACTACGTGCTTCTCATTCATATTACAGCTCTCTGAATAATTTAAATACTGAGATGTATACTTGATATAATTTTCATGATGATAGGAATTAAAGTATGTATTAAACATGGGAACATAGTGGCGCAGTGATAGTGACGAGCTGGCACCGCGTCCAGAGATTGTTCATCGCCTCCCGCAAGACGTTTGCTGCGCCTTGTGCGACCTTCAATGAAATAATTTATTGCAGCAATACTGTCTCTTTCAAATGTACTAACCCCCAATTCCTGTCCTTTCTTTTCTTTCTCCAAGTAACCAATAGCCACACAATCAGCTCTGTAATAGATGTCAAGCCATCTGTAAGCTTAGAACGCAGATTCTTCAAAACATTTAAGGAACATTGAAATATGTTTGTAATACATGTTAAATTATTCTATCCATCTATCCTTCCAGTGTCGCGCCAGCCCCAACAAGAACACAGTGTGAGGCAGGAACAATCCCTGAACTAGCTAACGCTGTGACACCATGTTCTCACATGTTTAGTTATTAACAATATAGAATATTTAAATGATGTTAACATTTTATCTGTATGATGTAATAAATATATTTTGCTGCATTTCATCTTAAAAATGATATTGTCATCATATGTAAATACATGCTTTATAAAGTGGCTCTGGTTGTGCAATATTATAACTGTATCACAAGTTTAGAGTGAGGTAATTGTACAAATAAGTACAACAAGTTCTACAAGGAGCACTTGATGGACTGGTTGAGTGCATTTATAGTTCTTGGGATGAAACTGTTTCTGAACCGCGATGTCCCTACAGGAAAGGCTCTGAAGCGTTTGCCATAAGAGAGCAGTTCAAATAGGCAGCATGGCTGAATCAGCGTGTGTGTGTGCTGGAGATTCTCACGTTCTAGTATTATCCGTGTATAGACCTCCAAAATTCAATACGACTTTTTTTGAGGAATTCTCTGACTTAATGTCAATTTTAATTACGAACTATGACACACTCTTAATAGTCTGCGACTTTAATTTTCATATAGATAATCAGTGTGACCAAAAAGTAAAAGAATTTATGAACCTCCTGGACTCTTTTGATTTGAGACAGCTCGTTAATCAGCCTACACATAAAGCAGGTCATACGTTAGACTTAGTGATTACTAAAGGACTAAAAGTTGATATAAAACAGGTCATTGATACGGGTCTATCAGACCATTTTATTCTACTTTTTAATATAGAAATAATGATAGAAAACACTCATGAGAAGCATATTGTTAAAAAACGCTTCTTTGACTCATCAGCAGCTTTAAAACTTACAAACATTCTAAGCAGTCAGTCCGTTTATAGTGCCAACTATAAGAGCAAGGATAATGTAAATAGTAAGGTGGAAAGATTTAATACTAAGGTAAGAGCTGCTGTTGACATAGTTGCACCTGAAAAGACAGTTAAAAAATCTTCTAGCATTGTTATACCATGGAAGACCCAAAGAGTGTCTGATTTAAAGAGAGCATGCCGGAGAGCTGAGCGTAAATGGAGGAAGACTAAACTAACTATCCACTATGAAATATTAAAAGTTAAAATAACAGAATACAATAACACAGTCCGTCTTGAGAGGCGCTGCTATTTCTCTAAGATTATAAATAACAATGTTAGTAATCCCAGAGTCTTATTCTCAACGATTGATAGTCTGTTAAACCCAAGTAACTCAAAGGAATGCATCCTAAGTACTTCAAGTAAAACCTGTGAGGCTATCACTGTATTTTTCAATCAAAAAATTTATGATATTCGAAATAACATAGTATATCTCCCGAACACTAAGGATCCTCCTAAACCCCAGTATTCTATTATAAACAAATTGAACTGTTTCACTAGGATAGATTTACCTGATTTACATAAAATAATTTCTCAAATGAAACCCTCCACCTGCGTCCTTGACCCAATACCAACAAATTTTTTCAAAGAAGTATCAGGCGTGCTAATTGATAATGTTCTTGACATAGTAAATTTGTCATTAGATACAGGGGTCTTCCCAGACTGTCTTAAGACTGCTGTAGTTAAACCCCTACTTAAGAAAAATAACCTCGACCCCTCTGCTCTTGAAAATTTTAGACCCATCTCTAACCTGCCTTTCTTAAGTAAAATTCTAGAGAAGGCAGTCATTATGCAGTTACATGAGCACCTTAATAAACATGCTATTCTTGATAAATTTCAGTCAGGTTTTAGAACAAATCACAGCACAGAAACTGCGCTCATTAAAGTAGTAAATGATTTGCGGGTAAATGCAGACAGAGGTCATTTATCTGTTCACATCCTCTTAGATCTGAGTGCCGCATTTGACACCATTGATCATAATATTCTTAAGAATCGCCTTAGTCAGTGGGTGGGCCTCTCTGGCAGTGTCTTAAATTGGTTTGAATCCTACCTGGCAGGGAGAAAATTCTTTGTTAGTTGTGGTAATTACAACTCAAAGACACATGATATCCTATATGGTGTTCCACAAGGCTCTATCCTGGGTCTGCTGCTCTTCTCAATCTACATGCTTCCGTTAGGTCAGATTATTTTAGGGCACAACGTGAGCTACCACAGCTATGCTGATGACACACAGCTATATTTATCAATAGCACCTGATGACCCGAATCTCTTGATTCACTAACACAATGTCTGACTTGTATTTCAGAATGGATGAATAGTAACTTTCTCAAGTTAAATAAAGAGAAAACTGAAATCTTGGTAATTGGCAATAATGGATACAATGAGGCTATTAGAAATAAACTGGAAGCATTAGGATTAAAAGTAAAAACGGAGGTAAAAAACTTAGGGGTAACTGTTGACTGTAATCTAAATTTTAAATCGCATATTAATCAGATCACTAGGACAGCATTTTTTCACTTAAGAAACATAGCAAAAGTTAGATCTCTTATATCATTGAAAGATGCTGAGAAATTAGTTCATGCGTTTGTTTTCAGTCGACTAGATTACTGTAACGCACTCCTCTCAGGACTACCCAAAAAAGACATAAATCGTTTGCATCTAGTGCAGAATGCAGCTGCTAGAATCCTTACCAGGAAAAGAAAATCCGAGCACATCTCTCCAGTTTTGATGTCACTACACTGGTTACCTGTGTCATTCAGGATTGACTTTAAAATTTTGCTTATGGTTTATAAAGTCTTAAATAATCTCACTCCATCTTATATATCAGAATGTCTTACGTCTTATATTCCAAATCGCAACCTCAGATCCTCAACTGAGTGTCTCCTTAGAATTCTAAGAGCAAAACTTAAAAGAAGTGGTGAGGCGGCCTTCTGCTGTTATGCACCTAAAATCTGGAATAGCCTGCCAGTAGGAATTCGCCAAGCTAATACAATGGAGCACTTTAAAAAACTGCTGAAAACACATTACTTTAACATGGCCTTCTCATAACTTCACTGTAATTTAATCCTGATACTCTGTATATCCGATTCATTATAAAAACCATTCATGGTGGCTCTAAAATCTGTACTAACCCCTGCTCTCTCTTCTGTTTCCTTTTCCGGTGTCCTTTTGGTGGTGGCGCATCTACTCTAAGTACCATGATGTTCCAAAAATGATGGATGGATTAAAAGCCAGAAGTCTGTATGACCATCAGCATCAAGTGACTCCGTGAGAACCCTAACTACAAAGAGGACTATTTCATTTATGTTAGGTAGAATGCCCAGAGGGGACTGGGTGGTCTCATGGCCTGGAACCCCTACAGATTTTATTTTTTTCTCCAGCCTTCTGGAGTTTTTTTTTTGTTTTTTCTGTCCACCCTGGCCATCGGACCTTACTCCTTTTCTATGTTAACTAATGTTGCCTTATTTTAATTTCTTATTTTGTATTTTATTTTTCTTTTCTTCATTATGTAAAGCACTTTGAGCTACTTTTTGTATGAAAATGTGCTATATAAATAAATGTTGTTGTTGTTGCTTGATAATGTATACTGGTAACTCTCTTTCCGATCAGCTGCTGTAGGGCTGTGATTCCATACTCAGATACAGTGGGATAAATACTCTGAGTAGTGCATTGAAAGGAACAACGCTAAACCAGCTATGGTATTTGGAATAGTTTGGCCATTCTGTGGACCATTATATTTTTACAGGTTAATTACAATCAGATGCTTTAAACTAATAAACAATATGTGGTTAATTTCAGTGTATATGATAAAGCCGCATCAGGGATGTGGATCTAAAAAAGAAAGGGAAACCACACTGGAACAAAAGCACTGCTTTTACGCTGGGTGCCACCAGTTTGCAAAACTGAGTGGAGAAATTGCGTACGCCAAGGATTGAGCTAGCGTGAAAATGTGCATGGCTTAACGGCAAGTTTAGTTTTTATACATTGCGATTTCAGCGTGGAAACGGGAGTACACAACATTTTTGTACGTACACACCGTTTATACATGAGGCCCCAGGAGGTGGCGGAGTGTGCTGATCCTTTTTTCTCTTTCCATTACATGCCAGTTACAGGAAATTCTGCCTGGCCCTGACAACGTCATTTCCGGTCCTGGCCCCGACGACATCACTTCCTTGGCCTTCCATTAAAACTGCCGTTTTTGCCTCAGCCAAGTCAGTTATGTTTTGGACTCCAATCTGTACACAGTCATGCAATCAATTTACCATTTTGCACCAGGTTCAAGTATACAGGAGGCTATCCCAAACCTTTTTTGTTGCTCTTTGTCTATTCTTTACATATATATGTGTGTGTGTTGTCAAAGTCAGCTGTTTAACAGAGGTGACACCTCAACTTCTATAAAATCCCACACTACAACCATTAAATGTGGAACCCTTTATGGGATCTAACTCTTTTTATGATTGTTCTCCATTATTTTAGTTATAAAACAGGATCCAGTAGGTTATGTCTTAATTGGCATTAGGGAGGAGAAATTTTTGTTTTTATTATGTCCCATTAACTAGGGGTGCAATTCTTCTTTTGCTGAATTTATTTTCAACAATACCCTATTATACTATCGACCGTGTCCCTCGGGGAATCCTGTGGGGGGTACTCCGAGAGTATGGGGTACCGGCCCCCCTGATAAAGGCTGTT
Source organism: Erpetoichthys calabaricus (assembly GCF_900747795.2). Classification (NCBI taxonomy): domain Eukaryota; kingdom Metazoa; phylum Chordata; class Cladistia; order Polypteriformes; family Polypteridae; genus Erpetoichthys; species Erpetoichthys calabaricus. Next base: position 89,602,034 of record NC_041400.2, on the reverse strand, counting down.
CGGTCCCTGTACGATCGGTGCCAGAGCTTGGTCCGCATTGCCAGCAGTAAGTCGAACCTGTTTCCAGTGAGAGTTGGACTCCACCAGGGCTGCCCTTTGTCACTGATTCTGTTCATAACTTTTATGGACAGAATTTCTAGGCGCAGCCAGGGCGTTGAGGGGGTCCGGTTTGGTGGGCTCAGGATTGGGTCACTGCTTTTTGCAGATGATGTTGTCCTGTTTGCTTCATCAGGCCGTGATCTTCAGCTCTCTCTGGATCGGTTCGCAGCCGAGTGTGAAGCGGCTGGGATGAGAATCAGCACCTCCAAATCCGAGACCATGGTCCTCAGCCGGAAAAGGGTGGAGTGCCCTCTTGGTAGCAAGATCCTGCCCCAAATGGAGGAGTTCAAGTATCTCGGGGTCTTGTTCACGAGTGAGGGAAGAATGGAGCGTGAGATCGACAGGCGGATCGGTGCGGCATCCGCAGTAATGCGGGCTCTGCATCGGTCTGTCGTGGTGAAAAAGGAGCTGAGCCGCAAGGTGAAGCTCTCAATTTACCAGTCGATCTATGTTCCTACCCTCACCTATGGTCATGAGCTATGGGTAGTGACCGAAAGAACGAGATCGCGAATACAAGCGGCTGAAATGAGTTTCCTCCGCAGGGTGTCTGGGCTTTCCCTTAAAGATAGGGTGAGAAGCTCAGTCATCCGGGAGGGGCTCAGAGTAGAGCCGCTGCTCCTCCGCATCGAGAGGAGTCAGATGAGGTGGCTCGGGCATCTGATCAGGATGCCTCCTGGACGCCTCCCTGATGAGGTGTTCCAGGCACGTCTAACCGGGAGGAGGCCCCGGGGAAGACCCAGGACACGCTGGAGGGACTATGTCTCTCGACTGGCCTGGGAACACCTTGGGATTCTCCCGGAAGAGCTAGAAGAAGTGGCCGGGGATAGGGAAGTCTGGGCATCTCTGCTCAAGCTGCTGCCCCCGCGACCCGACCTCGGATAAGCGGGAGACAATGGATGGATGGATGGATGGAATACCCTATTACCATGGTCATAATTCCTTTCTGCAGGTGAATATTCTAACAAATAAGTCATAGTGAAGGTTTAATTTATTATTATTAATATTATTTCTGGGGCACTGATTGTTACTGTTAAATTGTGCTAACATAAACATTCAGTGCGTCCATCTTAAAACCAAACGGTGACTAGAGATGCTGCAGAATGGGTACTAAAATAATTATTTTTTTATTTTATTTTTAAAGATACGCTTAGCCAGTGAGGTCCAAACTATTTTTGGGACTTTTTGAGCTGAGAAGTGACACAATAAATCTAATGTTTAAAAACTGGTCAAAATTAGATAGCAAACTCAAACAAATCTGTGTATTTGACTCATGGAAATGTGTGTAGGCCAGTTTATTACTGCCTTTATTTTTAGTGTGTTCAAAGAAATTCTTTTGTATGAAATCTTGTCACTTAGAAGGATTACTGGGTCCTTATGAAATTAAACATTTTAAGGTTTAAAATTTACATTTTTTTACATCTCAGTTTTTATAATACTGTGTTGGTGTTCTCTACATGAATTTCTTGGGCAAGGCAAAAAATCAATTTGTCCTTAGTGTGTACCCCAAGTATTCATAATATCTTGTCATCTTCTGCCTTCCTAAACTATACATTGTTGAATCACTCACTCACTCATCAACAAAATTTCCCATTTAACTTAAAAGCTGAAATTTGTCAGGATTGTACAACTAGGGCAGTAGGTATCCACTAAGAAAAGACATGTCAATATTGCAATATTAATGGTTAAAAACAACCCTGCAACAGAAAATAAATAAATTTGCCAAAATGTAAAATATACTTTTATTGATTACTTGAAATTTGGTGACATTATAGAAAAAAGAAAATTAGGCAGACTGTGTTTTTTCATTTGTTGCTAATCCTACTATATCAGCTAGTGAGTAGACTATGTTAATGAACCACATTCTTTTTTCGGCTTTGTGCTGAGAAGGAATCACATTGAAAAGTGGTGCTTGCCACTTTATGAAGATGGCCAACAGACACAAAGTTGAAGGGTGAAAATCCAGTAAAGCTCAAAAAGACATGGTTAACAAATGCACTATAAAGTTTGAGTGCATGCCATTCATTGGGCATGTGAGTACAGGTGTTAATTTGCCAGAAGCAAAAAGGGAGGGAGAGAGAAGTAGAAGATGAAGTGTCATCCTTGGGAACACACCATACTCCCTGTTCTGTCAGATTCTTCTCAAAGCCCCTTTATACTTGACAAATCCACACAAGGCTCTACTAGGGTGGGCATGACTTAAATTTTGTCATCAGTTCTGGCATGCATACCCTTGCAAATATGGGGGGGGGGGGGGTTGTCACCCATGGGTTGTTGAGCTTCCCTATATAACTATACTTCGAAGAATGTACGGTATTTCCGCATTGGTGGTAAAATACATGCAATATTGTAGAGAACAGGAGTTTCCCATTGGAGGTCAGTCCATAACATACTGCTGCATTTTTATTGGCCCACTTCAAACCCAGGGTACTACACAAGCCAGGAGCAAATATATTATTTGTTTAGTTTAAACACTCACTAAAGTGGTCGCCAACAGGGTAGATATTGTACATAGTTCACAGTATTATTTCCTTTCACCTGTTCTTTTTACTAAATGCTTAAAATGATCAATTCATTGCATGGACTATGTAAATCTGCCGTCTGTAAATGTCAATGATGTATGTAATAAGTTAAAGTAAACTATAATTCAGTGTTAAGTCTTTATTGGCCTGCTGTGGTTTTCAGGGTTAAGTCATAATAATAAAATTAAAAATAATAAGAACAATAATTACTACTGCTGCTATCTACCAATTACATGTTTAAATTTAAAACAATATAGTCTTCTGTGAAATTGTGTTTTAAGCTACCATCAGCAAAAGCCAAATTTAGTCACTAGGAACAGCAAGAATATTTTATTTTTTGAACTACTGTATGTAGCATATTCAACAATAAATACCTTTACTGGACTAATAATATTAGCCTGTGGTCCAAAAGCAACAAATATTATATATAGAAAAGTACTCCGTTAGTTACATAGTCCAACTAATACATTCCATTAAATGACTGTGCTATAACTGAGGCCTATTTTCGTAAGAAATGTCCTATGTGAACACAGGTAATACAACTAGTTACATTATAAACACTGCTAAAGTGTTCCTCCGAAAAAACAGTGTGCAGTTTGTTTTTTTTTGTGGTTGTGTTAATGGTTCTAAATCTGAAACATGGCCAAGTGCAATATTGCTGCTTACCAACAAACAAATCCTGATCCAACAGTATTATATTTTACTGTCAAATAAAAACATTATTAGGATTCTCTATAAGGTGCCCCAACACTGGACTGTATGTAGGGGAAACTGGTCAGACACTGTGCCAGCGAATGAACTCACAATGATTTCATATTAATCAGAACAGTATTGATCTTCTGGTGGCAGCACACTTTAACAGTAATGGCCACAGCATAAAGGATCTGAGGGTCACTGTGCTTATGGGTAATTTCAAGACCCAACAGGAGCAGAGAGAATGGGAATACAAACTTATACTTAAATTCAACACTCTACAAAATGGTCTTAATAGAGACAAGAGTTTTATGACCAGATATGTGGACTAACAGATTGATAGGCCAGCTGACTACATCTGTGGCCTATTTTACAGACAATGCACTTCAAAAAAACCTTACAGGACTTTTTCTAGTGATGGTTATCTTATCTCTACATTTTATTAGTTCATTGTTCTCTTCTTTCAGGGTTAAGTCATCTAAGGTTTATTAATTTTGCTAACATTTGAACAAAAAGGTTGTTAAAATGAAAGAAAAAAATCACTTTGCTGTCCCAATATAAGCTAGAGTATTTTTCAGTTTCTTTGTTACACCTTTCCCGATGAAGGGGCCTTAGCTGCCACAAAAGCTTGCATTTGTAATCTATTTAGTTAGCCAATAAAAGGTGTCATTTCACCCTCTTTTCTCCTGTATCAATCTATGGCTAACACGGTACAACACTCTACTGCTAGGGTTCTCTTTGACATCTTCCTGCATGGCCATGGCATCTGGGCTGAATTAAAGATACTGAAACCCAATAGGCAATGGGTAACAAATCAATAGGGTAATTATATGTCCTCTGAGGTAATAAACTAGAACTTTCTGATTATTAAAAACATTGTGGAAATTTACAGTTGTTGGTTTTACTAAAGGCCAGTAGGCTTTAAAAACCACTCAGTGTTTTGATTATGATATTTCAACCAAAGAAAACTAAGGACTGTGGAATGAACAGGTAAGTTCACAACCAACAAGAAAATACTTTGCTTGTGTAACACTCCATCACAAAGGGTAAGTGGCATTTTGCAGTATTCAATAAAATAAGTATATATAAATTCACCAATAAAAGCTAATCAAGATTCTGTTGAAACATCAAATTAGTATTCATAAAACGCTCCACTAAACTTCAAATGAACAAAAGCCTCAAAAAAAAAATACTAATCATTGATAGTTAATGATGCAGGTATAAGTAGCAAGGTGGCACGGTGGCGCAGTGGGTAGCGCTGCTGCCTCGCAGTTGGGAGACCTGGGGATCTGGGTTCGATTCCCGGGTCCTCCCTGCGTGGAGTTTGCATGTTCTCCCCATGTCTGCGTGGGTTTCCTCCGGGCGCTCCGGTTTCCTCCCACAATCCGAAGACATGCAGGTTAGGTGGATTGGCGATTCTAAATTGGCCCTAGTGTGTGCTTGGTGTGTGGGTGTGTTTGTGTGTGTCCTGCGGTGAGTTGGCACCCTGCCCGGGATTGGTTCCCTGCCTTGTGCCCTGTGTTGGCTGGGATTGGCTCCAGCAGACCCCCGTGACCCTGTTTGGATTCAGCGGGTTGGAAAATGGATGGATGGTATAAGTAGCATGGAGATCTAAACTGTCATTCAGCAGCTTGGCCCAAACATTAACCATTTTCAATGCTATCTAGGGGAAGTGTCATGTATATGTTTGCTTCAATTAAAATATGTACCTATTGAAAAGAGAAATATACTGTATATATATATTTTTTATTCAGGTGTTTACTCTACTGAATGCAAAGAGATGACATGAAGGTTTAATAATTTAGCCTCCTTACTAGCAGAATACTTCATAATTACAGGAGACTAATTTTAAGCTCAATTAATTCATCAACGCACATCATCAGGCAATTTTCCATAAATATTAATATGAGAGATGACTCCTTTGAAAAAAAAGACTAACAATAATATTTTCAAAAATGTTTTGAGTGACTAGTCTGTTTCAGATGCCACCTATGGCTAGTTCCTATTGTTTTCCCATCAGTAATGTGATACAAATTTGATACAATAAAATGCCTCGTTTGAATTGGTGCATGGGTAACTGCTGTTCAAAACTGACAGTAAGAACAAAAAAATAAAATAAAATAAAAACAATATGCCCCATTAGTAGAAAAGAAGATGGAAAGTTAGATCATCATTAAAGGAGGGTGTTAAATATTTTAAGTTCAATTGCTGCTGCAGCCCTTGTGAGTTTCTTGATGTCATCCTTTCTTTATTGAATCTGGATTGCATGCAGTCTAGTCTTGGATGACCCATAGCTAGTGCCGGTGCTAGGTTATTTTGTTCAGTTTGCCAAGCTTATCAGTGTGCCAAACGAGTGTTCAGTAGCTAACCCGTGTGACTGGGCCCAACCCATGATCTGCACTCTAGGTGAATGCCTAATTCACCTTCATGGTTGGGCCAGCCCTGCCCGTAGCATTATTTTTCCTTGATAAAACAGCGTTGTACATTGCAAAGGATTATGACAATTATATTCATTCATTATAGGATACAAATTGTACTGCTTTCATCTGAAGTCTGTTTATTTAATTGCAATGAGAATGTTTAGAATGTCTACAGTTTTAGCAAGATTCTAAAATATTCTGAAAAAGAATCTCTTATTTGTTTATTACAGCTATACTATTTATATCTAAATATTAGTTTCTGTAATACCTCTTCACTAATGAAAACTTCTTTTTAAGTGTATGTTCCAAGAGTTGCCTTAAATGCTAAGCTCTACTCTGTACAGACTATTCATGTGGTTTGTGCTGTTTACTTTACTATAAGTGTATCACTCAAAAACACTGAATTAAATGTAATCCTCTGAACAAGTATGAAATATATGTTATGTGTATGTGATAGCAAAGTACATAAAAGGGAAAAATTTGTACTTCATATATTCATGGCTTGTACTGCATAGTCTACATAGATGGTTATTCTTCCTATGTACTCAGATTCTGGATTCAGTATTCTGGGGAGCCAGAGCCTATTCAGGAAATATCAAGTACAAAGCAGAACAGACCACATTTATGCACAGACACATAAAGGGACGGTTTAGAGACTCCCGTCAGAATAAGTTGGAGGAAGGGAGGAAACCCAGAGTACTGGAGGTAGCCCACACCAACATGAGAAGAACTACTATGCAGACTTGGCCAGTATTCAAACCCAACATTCTGAAACTATGAGATAGCAAACAATTTAATTTTTTGTAAATAGACTTTTAAGTCTATTTAGAATCAATAGACCTATATCTTAACTGTAACCTTAGTGGCAAGATAGCATTGCCATTAACCAAATGCCTTTTAGCTGGCAATACCAAGAAAATTATGTGTTAAGACATTTTTCAAAAAAAGGGTTCATGACATTGCTAGGGTTTTTTAACACTTTTTTGGAAGTTTCATATGGAGCCAAGAAGTCCTTCAGAAACAATACAAACTAATCCAGCTGACAGAAAACTAAAGGCTCAGTAAAACATCTGATTGATAAAAAATGAGTTTTTCTAAATCAATAGGGAAGTGTCAGCCCATTGAATAGGCTACAGGATTTATTTTAATGAAAGAATGGCAATAAAGCTGCATTTACAACTGAAATGGGACTGGAAGTAATTATGTGCTCTGCTTAAAAGGCAGGGATAAAAGGTTCATTTGGAGAGTATCGTTAATGGAGAAATGAAGTAGACAGACTTATAATTTGCCATTGTGGTTTTACTGCAGTCATTGGCTATATAAAACAAATAATAAAGAATAGTGGTAGTAATAAAAAAAACTCAGCTCATGCTTATACTGTATTTGTATCTTTTTTATTTGAATGTTGGTTTTGTAGATTTATATTATATGCAAATCTCCATGATTATGCAAATATTTATATTTACATAATATATTTATGGGACTGCATGACAAAACGTCATATTGCTTTTGCTTATTAGCTTAAAAAATTACACATCTGCACTAATTAATCCCTTGCCTTTTGACAGCTTATATTTCATTTTAGGTTATTTCATTAATGGAAAGCTTAATTTACATTTTATGAGCAAATAAATTACTGAACAATCTTAAATATACCATGCAAGAAGTGCATTTTGCTATGTGCTCTCCATTTATTGTCTGCTAAAATAAATTAAATAAAAACTCTGAGGAGCATCAGTCAGCTGGTACATTAACTGAAATATGTTGAAAGAATTACATTTTTTCCTACTCATAATTCATACATTTAAATCTTAATACGTGACAAACATAGAAACAGTTTCCTTAATGGGAGTTTAAATGCTAAATTTTAATTACTTATGTGCTTTCAATTTGTAACAAGCTTTTTTTCTAATCTTAAATGTAAGGTGTATTGTGCCTTTGTAAAGTGCAGCTTGATCTTTATATATCGTATGTGCTATACACATAACTTCAATTTATATAGCTCCTTTTAATAGTAATGAACATCATTTCCCAACTTGTGGCATGTTATAAGTTCAGAACTGTAACACAATCGTTTATGCAATAAATACATTTCATTAATACATTTGGAACACAGGCATAATAAGGTACTTGCTCTGGGGTCACACAGTGGGTTGTTGGTGGGAACTGAATCAGCATCTTTGGGATTTAAAGTAAATCACCTTAGGCAGTAGATCAAGTTGCCTACCAAATATCTATCCATTTATTGTCAAGCATTTATAATCAGTGTGTGGGGAATCCCTTTAGTGATCCAGTGTTAGCAGAACACTGAAGTGTTTCCCTTCTATTATGGAATATGTAAAAAATAGATAAAATATGCATATTCTAAGTGACAGCATTTTACTTAAGTAGACAAAAATGTGTCATACATGGATACACAATCTGCAAACATGAGGACGAGTACATTTTACTTCTGTGCAGCACACACAACATCCACTTTGTATGAGAAAAATGCACTTAGATGCTGTGGTTGCAATTATAAGATGTTTTTCATAATACTAATGTAAGTAATTGCATGCTGTGAGCCAGTTTGCCACCCTGCCACATACCTTTAAATAATTGTGGAAGGCAGAAGCATGACATTTTGATGGTAAAGTAGTTTCCTCTGCAATGTCAGTATCCCAGTATTAGCAATCCATCATTACACTCCTCAGCAACACAGAGACCAAGGCAAACACTAATGCCTGCGTGCAGCTCCTGTTTATACTTTTCTCAAAAGTCCCCACCCTCTTTCTCAAATCCTTTTGAGGTTTGTCAAAGACTGTACTACTTTTTCTTGATGCTTGGGCTGCTGCCACTCAAGCAGATTAGCTTAATGCTACCAGTTAAGAGATTTACTTTCAGCTGCCTTGCTCATTTGCTACTACAGAGCTGGCTACTATAATACTGTTGCACAGACTCAGCAATGTGGGCTGAGTATTTTATAACACTTATAACAAGACGACACTTTGGACATGGGAAAGGTTTGGGGCAGCCAACCGTATAATATGTTCCTGGCTGCAAAAGTAAAGTATTGTAAGACCAGAGTAGTTTACAAGACCGAGTCCAAAACAGAACTGAATTCCAGAGGAAGGGAGTGAGGCTTTATAGGAGGTCTGGGGGAAGTGATGTCGTCCTCGGGGCCAAGGATGGAAGTGATGTCGTCCTTGGGGCCAGGACCGAAAATGACGTGTTCCGAGTTGAGGCAGTGGTTCCTGGTGGGATTTCCCGGGAAAGGTCTGCAGGGACTTAAAAAGAGAGTTAGTGTACCCCGCCGCCCCATGAACAGATGTGTTACCATTATTCTTTAAGCCCTTCAGCTGACTCCTATTCACATGTATGTGATAAGACTCCCCCCTCAGCCCAGACCCATTGGGTAGAGCAGCCTGCACTGAGAGGTCGTGAGCCCGAGAGAGTGCATCAGCGCTGGCATGAAGAGACCCCTGTTGATAAACGAGCGAAAACTTTTATTGCTGCAGGTCAAGAAACCACCTAGTGACCCGCGTATTTGACTCCATGTGAAGGGCCACCCACTTTAAGGGTGCGTGGTCCGTCATTAGAGTGAACACCCGACCCAAGAGGTAGTACCGCAACTGCGTAATCACCCACTGAATCACCAGTTTTCCTTCTCCAAGCTGCGTACCTGGTCCCCTGGTCCAACAGTTTCCAGCTCAGGTACATGTTCAACACTGTCGACACTTTGGCTCAACACGGCTCCCAAGCCTGTGTCTGAATCGTCCATCTGGAGGACAAATGGAAGAGAAAAGTTAGGGGTTATTAATATAGGTGCTGAAGCCAGAGACTGTTTCAAGTCACCGAATACAGCTTCCGTCTTGTCAGACCATACCACTTGGTTGGTTGTCTCGGAGAAGCGAGGCACGAACCAGCGGTAGTACCCAGCCAAACCAAGAAATGATCGGACCTGCCGTTTGTTTCGTGGATGGGGCCATGTCAGAATGGCATTTAATTTTGAACACTGTGGCTCCGAAGAAACATTTCTTGGGATTGATCCAAAGCCCAGTCTCCTAGTGTCTGCAATACCGCAGTGACCTGCTGTATGTGTGTCTTCCACGTGCTGGAATAGATGACGACATCATCTAGGTAGGCAGCAATATACATGTTATGGGGTTGGAGCACTTTATCCACCAGATGCTGGAAAGTTGCAGGTGCCCTGTGTAACCAAATGGAAGGACACAATACTGCCAGTACCCGCTAGGGGTGCTAAACACGATCTTAGCCTTTGCGGACTCAGTTAAAAGAACTTGCCAGTACCCCTTCATCGTGTCAAGTGTGGTCAGGAACCTAGCTGGTCCCAGCCTCTCGAGGAGGTTGTCCACACGTGGCATGGGAAAAGCATTGAACTGGGAAACCTGGTTAAGCCGACGGTAGTCATTGCAAAACCTCCAACTGCGTCGGGCTTAGCAACCAAGACGATGGGACTGAAAAAGGGACTAAAACTTTACTCAATCACTCCTAGTTCCAGCATTCACTTGATTTCCAGTTCCACCTCAGCTTTCTTTGCCTCTGGAAGTCTATAGGGCCGCTCCCGGACTGTAACCCCCAGCTCAGTCAATATGTCATGTGCAACCAGAGAGGTCTGGCCGGTTTGTTCACTCACCATCTCTGGGATGGAGTGGATAGCTGTTTAAAGCTCCTGCCTCTGTGTGGAAGATAATTCCTCGCCGAAATTAAGGGGGTTCATTTGAGCAAAGAGTGAGCGGGGTTGACTGGAGGAGGGATTGGGGTCCCTCTCCTTCGACGGTTTCAGCAAGTTCTCATGATACACCCGCTTGCTTGGCCGATGATTAGGTTATTTCACCAAATAGTCCACCAGTCCTTTCCTCTCCTTAATTTCATAAGGGTCTTGCCAGTGGGCATGCAATTTGGAATGAGAGGTGGGAACCAATACCATGACTCGATCCCCTGGATGGAACTCCCGGAGAGTCGTGCCACGGTTGTAAAGGCGGGCCTGTGCTGTTTGCGTCTCCTCCATATGACTTTTTAGAAACGGTCTAATTGTACCAAATCTATCACGTAACTGTGCAACATATTCTAGTATATTTGTCAAGGGAAGAGCCTCTCCTTCCCAACCTTCCTTTAAGATATCCAATATACACCGGGGCTGTCGTCCGTATAACAATTCAAAAGGTGAGAAACCCTTAGAGGCTTTGGGGACTTCCCGATAGGCAAAGAGAACGAGGGGGAGGAGTTGATTTCAATTCCTCCCATCCTCGCTGACCACCTTACGAAGTATCTGCTTGAGAGTCTGATTGAACCTCTCAAATAAACCATTGGTTTGAGGATGATACACCACGGTTCTTAAGTGGTTTATCTTCAGTAACTTGGCAGTTTCCTTGAACGTTTCGGAGGTAAAAGGTGTCCCTTGGTCCGTTAGGATTCGCTCCAATGTTTTTTCGGAGCTGAGATGGCCTCCAAAGGAGGTGGGCGTGTGCTAACTGGAAATTCAACTCAGAGAGAGGATCTGGTCTGACCTCAAGGGGTGGAGATTAGCTGGGGCGTAGCGGCCCTCGACGGACCAGGAGTTTCTGCGTCACACTCTTGGCCCTCCATCTCATTCTTTGTCGGCTGGTTACATGGAGTGGAGGCAGCTTGAGATGAGACTTCCTCACCTACCACTAGGACCAAAGCTCGACCAGGAGTACTCAATAGTCTACCGCATTTTCTATCAGACCAGTCCCGCCCTATTATCACAGGAAAAGGTGGGCTGGGAAGGACCACTACAGGGTATCTTTTTAGCGCCCTTACCACGACAGCTGACTAAACAAATGACCAGTCTTAAGTGTATACACAGAGAACTCCGTACATATAAATCTGCCCTGTGTTACATCTGTCTACTTCTAAAGCAATCGCACGGGAACTAGTAGGGGTCTTTGCATCCCTAGAAAAGACCTAACAGACCAAGGGACGCCTTTTACCTCGGAAACGTTCAAGGAAACTGCCAAGTTACTGAAGATAAACCACTTAAGAACCGCGGTGTATGATCCTCAAACTGATGGTTTAGTCGAGAGGTTCAATCAGACTCTCAAGCAGATGCTTCGTAAGGTGGTCAGCGAGGATGGAAGGAATTGAGATCAACTCCTCCCCCTCGTTCTCTTTGCTTTCTTCTTTTGAATGGACGACAGCCCCGCTGTATATTGGATATCTTAAAAGAAGGTTGGGAAGGAGAGGCTCTTCCCTTGACAAATATACTAGAATATATCGCACAGTTACACAATAGATTTGATAAAATTAGACCGATTCTAAAGAGTCTTGTGGAGGAGGTGCAAGCAGCACAGGCCCGTCTTTACAACTGTGGCACGACTCTCCTGACCCTCAGACGCACTCCCCACCCAGAAACTCAGCCCCGGTACTTTCTCACCTGGGTTAACTTTGGATTCTGTCCCGGATTCTTCTGAGACACCATCCTGCCAACTACACCACTGTAACAAGACAAGACTTCAGACATGGGAAAGGTTTGGGGCAGCCACCCGTATAATATGTTCCTGGCTGCAAAAGTAAAGAATTGTAAGACCAGAGTAGTTAACAAGACTGAGTCCAAAACAGAACTGAATTTCAGAGGAATGGAGTGAGGCTTTATAGGAGGTCTGGGGGAAGTGATATTGTCCTCAAGGCCGGGACAAGAAGTGATGTGTCCCGAGTTGAGGCAGTGGTTCCTGGTGGGATTTTCCGGGAAAGGTCTGCAGAGGATTAGAAAGAGAGTTAGTGTACCCTGCTGCCCCCGGGCAGATGTGTTACCATTATTCTTTAAGCCCTTCAGCTGCATCCTATTCGCACGTGTGTGACACACTATAAATATGTTTTTACATTTGTTTCAGAGACCACCCATAATTTTCATTTTGAGACTCTGAGGATGTCCAAGAGGATAACTAGTTGGCCATGGAAATCTCGTGCTTCATACCTTATTTATCATAGTGTTAAGTTATTCTGGAAGCACTGGGCACAAACCAGAAAATAACTTGAACAATGTGCCAATTTCATCCCAGAGCACTTTCACACACACACTTAGATTCACTCACACAGGCTCAGTTTAAAGACAATAATTTATGATGTGCAAGAAACCCAGAAAAACTTCTCAGAAACAATAGGTGCTTATACTCATAAACTACATACAGACAGTGAGTGGGCCCAGATTCAAACCACAGACTTGAGAACTGTACTAATGTTTTTTTAACCAAGTATTTCAGTTTCAATTTATCATTATAGCTTTTCAACACATTACTGTCACTGTATATGGCATACTTCTAGATTAAGACTATTGATTGTTTATTTTGTATAATTCATAATTAATTCAGAACTATTTTTTTTTCTTAACAATTACCAAGGAACAGAAAGAAACTTGTGACAATAACAAGAAAAAAAACATTCCTAGGAATTTTTTAAAAGATAACTAACATTTAAATATGTTTTGCTATTGCTTTCACAGTACTATAAGACAGTTTGTTAATAATTTTTAAAATGGGTCGTGATCTGTGGCATTGGTTTATAGGTAGCAGGAGCACAGCCATATGCAGTTGATAGCACTATGTGGCATTCCACTATCAGTTCATAGCACCAAAACATGTGGGATGCTAAATATAAACATAAATATACATATTAAAATAAAAACTCATAGGGTCAGTTGCAGTGTACAATGAGCTGGGGATGATCCCTTACTTATCTGGTCTTAGTATGTATTTATGGCAAAAAGACTAACTTTTGTGTTTAGTGCTGTTGCAATGTGCCCCAGGCCTTCAGCTTAGCAGGACTAAGACGTTTAACTGTAAGTCTTCATTGAAAAGTTGGTGTTCGTAATTATGATGTTGCTCGGCTGTTGGTTCAGAAAGTCCGCATTAAAAGATGTTGCAAGTTTCTTCTAGTGTTGTATTCATTTGGATTGTTGTGGGGTACCTTTGCGAGTGTCCTCCATATCTGATATGAAATCTCACAATATGTATTAAATAACACCTGTGCTCTACTCTGAGGTTTGCACTGTGATGAGACATTATTTAATTTAAATTAAAACCAAAAATACATCATCAGTTCAGAAACATCTTTGCAGTTTTAAATGCATTTATTAATCACTCTCTTGGAAATACAGCTGCTTTGGTAAATGATATTATATTATGAGTAAAATCCGATTTGTGTCTTATCACTGAAACATGGCTTAGTAAATATGATGCATTACAAAAAGGATACATATTCCTTCATAAATCTAGAGATACTGGTCGAGGAGGATGGCCATGGTATAATTTATTGTGACAAAATGCAAACCGCTCCTGAAAATATAGGCAAATTTACCTCTTATTAAGCACTCATTTTAAAAATGTAAACAGATTCCAGTACAATTGTAGTGCTAGTCTACAGACCACCATGGCCATACTCATTGATTTAGCTGTAAATTATGACTGTGTAGTGTAGATGGGGGATTTTAATGTACATATTAATGTGGAAACTGACACTTTTAACAATTGTTTTACTTGTTAAACTCAGTAGTATTTTGTCAGATTGTCAACACTCATAATCATAAACCCACATTAGATCCATTTATAATTTACAGAGTTTAAAATTCAAAATTCAAGCAACACTCCATTAAATGAAGTTATTTCTGATCACTGCTTAATTACTCTACTCATACATTCACAGATTAAAACAAAGACAGTGCAACATCTAAATTGTAACTATGCTTCAAAATCTGCAGGTATTTTAAATAAGTCAAGTGTAATTGTGGAAAACATCAAATTATAATGTGACCTTGAGAGAGGCTTTGTATAGTGTCTCCCTTAAAACAAAAGTGATCACAGTGGATAGAAACTCAATCTGGTTTAATTGAAAGCAATCAAGCTCTTAGAGTGTCAAAAAGTGGAGCATAGATGGAGAGAAACAAAGCAGCAGGTCTTTCAAATTACATGGACATAGTTTATTTATATTTTGTAACACTCTATCTTTAAAACCTGCTCAGACTAGTATTCTTAAATAATAGATAACAACAATAATAATCCTTCTGTACTGTTTAGAATAGTGGCTAATCTAACAAATTGAAATTCAGAGCTACAGTGTGAAATATCAATTGATATCAGAAATACAGACTTTATAAAGATAGATAGATAGATATCCACAGGTAGAAATTTGGCTTTTTAGAGAAGTTTTTTAAATAAATAAGTATATAAATGACTATAAAACATTAAAAGGAAAGAAAACATCTAACAATAATAATTTAATAATAATAATTTGTTGGCTCAAAGTACTCAGAGTTAATGTGTCAGAGAAAGGATATGCAGCATTATTCATAATGGCACTCAGTTTTGTTTTAATTCTCCCTTTTACTACTATCTGGCCTGCCAATACTGATGCTCTGTGTAAGAAAGGACAGAGCCGACTATACTTCCTTAGAAAACTGGCGTCCTTCAACATCTGCAATAAGATGCTGCAAATGTTCTATCAGACGGATGTGGCGAGTGCCCTCTTCTACGCAGTTGTGCGCAGGGAAAGTAGCATAAAGAAGAGGGACGCTTCACGCCTGGACAAACTGGTGAGGAAGGCAGGCTCTATTGTAGGCACAGAGCTGAACAGTTTGACATCCGTGGCAGAGCAACGGGCACTGAGCAGGCTCCTGTCAATAATGGAGAATCCACTACATCCACTAAACAGTATCATCTCCAGACAGAGGAGCAGCTTCAGTGACAGACTGCTGTCAATGTCCTGCTCCACTGACAGACTGAGGAGATCGTTCCTCCCCCACACTATGCGACTCTTCAATTCCCCCCCATGGGGCGGGGCGGGGGGGGGGGGTTGGTGATAAACGTTAAAATTATACAAAGTTATTGTCTGTCTGTATACCTGCATTGTTAAATCGGCATTGTTATCACTCTTTAATTTAATATTGTTCTTTATTAGTATGCTGCTGCTAGAGTATGTGAATTTCCCCTTGGGATTAATAAAGTATCTATCTATCTCCAGGGGGTCCACAGTGTGTTCTATAACATAGCAAGCCCTTTTAATTAGCTTATTGATTTGGTGGACCTCTCTAGAAGTGATGTTACCAGTTGTGAGACATGTCCGGACACCATCACACTGAGACCTCATCTTTATCAAAATGCACACGTTTATTAAGCACCAATACCAATACAGTCCCGCACAGCACACTGTGCTCCCAGCACTAATCACCCCTAATCCGGGCCTCTCTTTGAATGTCCGTGGGCCGCCTTTCCTCTCTCCACGGGAGCCTTGTCCTGCTCCCACTCTAGCCGATTATAGGGAGGTGGCCCCTTTTATTCTCACCCGGATGTGCTCCAGGTGCTTGACGATGTTCTTCCGGCAGCACTTCCTGGTGTGGCAGAAGTGCTGCTCTTGCACCCGGAAGCCCCTGGAAGGCTCTTCTTCCATCTTCCCGAGTGTGGCGGAAGTGAGTGCCTCCCAGGCTCCCTGAGGCTTGGGGCGCCCCCTGGCAGTGGCCTCAGGCCCCAACGGGCTTGAGCCTCCTTGCTCCTCTCCCGTGGACCTCTCCATATCCAGGGCGATTGCCCCCTTGTGGCCTGGAGGATGAATATGCCACCTCCTGGTCCTTCCAGGCATCCTGGCTGGGTCTGTCCCCCAGCCGCTTGTGACACAGTCCAGCACACCACAGCATAGAAAATTGCACTGGCTATCACATAGTTGTAGAAGATGTGAAAAATGTCACTTCCCACTTTAAAAGCACATGTTGCCTTTTCTTATATAGTTCCTCTGTGTTCTGAGAATCCATCCAACCTCTCATTAATGTAGATCCCCATATACTTGTAGGTGTGGACCTCCTCTACCTCCACTCCTTGAATAGTGACCAGACATAGAGGCTCTTTGGTGTGGCAAAAGTCAGTAACTGGTTCTTTGGATTTGCTGATGTTAAGTTTCAGACAAATTTCTTTGTGCAAAGAAACAAAGTTTACTCTATCTCATCCCTTATATCAATACACCACATAAGTACAGAATCATCTGTGAATTTCTGCAAATTACATGACCTGGGGCCTCATGTATAACGCTGTGTGTAGAATTCACACTAAAACATGGCATATGGGCAAAACTGGAAATGTGCTTATGCACAAAAAAAATTAAGATGCATAAATCTGTGTGTAAGCAAAGTTCCATGCATTACTAGATGCTATAAACTCACTTCAAAGTGGGAATGAAGCTGACCCTGATGGCTACTAAGAGGAATTTTATAAAAACATTTCAGATAACATAGCTCCACTATTATTAGAAATGTTTATAGAAGCTAAAGACAACAAAATTCCACCTCAAACTTTTAGTCAAGCCTTAATTACCATCTTACAACAGTGTGCATCATACAGACCAATCTCTCTTCTGAATAACGATGTTAAGATACTCTCCAAAGTTCTAGCCAGAAGGACTGAGAAAGTGCTTCCTTCTGTAATATCACAAGACCAAATTGGATTTATTAAATACTAATATATATATATATATATATTAAATACTTCTAACCTTCGAAGTTTGTTTAATATAATATATTCACCCATTAAATCTAACACCATAGAGATCTTATTATCTTTAAATGCAGAAAAAGCATTTGATATGGTTAAATGGGACTACCTATTTACCACATTGCACAAATTTGGGTACATAAACTACTTTGTACTAGTCCAGAAGCCTCAGTTTATATTAACAACATTAGCTCAGACTAATTCATACTAGAACGTGGTACTCAACAAGGATGCCCCTTATCACCTTTGCTCTTTGCAATTGACATTAAACCACTGGCTGTATACTTTCAAATGTATCAGAGATAAAGGGGATTCTCAGAGAAGGACTTGAACAGAAAATTACTATATGCACTATATGCAGATGATATGGCACTGTATATATTTGACTCAAAAAAATTCTCTACCAGCAGTCCTAAAAGCATTAGCAGATTTTCAAAAGATATCTGGACTCAAAATCAATTTCAATGAAAGTGTGCTTTATCCAGTGAAATCTCTAGCACACAATATTGGACCTGACACCTTCCCATTTATCTTAGTAGATCTGTTTAAATATCTAGGGGTAAATATTGCAAGGAAATACAAAACTCTTTAACAAAAATTTGCTGTGTGCATGGAAAAAATTGAACAAGACGTGAAAAGACGGTCTCTTACATTAGCAGGGAGAATTAACATTGTTAAGATGAACATCCTTCCCAAGCTTCTCTTCCTATTTCAGAGTATCCACATATACATTAAAAAAATAACTTTTTAAGAAATTAGACTCAATCATAACTTTATTTATATGGAATTCGAAACATGCACACATCCAAATGGCAACTGTACAATGACCTAAAGCAGAAGGAGGCATGGCACTACCTAACTTTCAGTTCTATTACTGGGTGGCAAATATACAAGCTATAAAGAATGTGCTTTAGTGCTTAGAACTCACACTAAAACATGGCATATGGACAAAAGTGGAAATATGCATACGCACAAAACTGTGTGTAAGCCAACTTCCTGGTCAGCATGAAAAGTAACTCACATGCACAAGCCTGCAGTACCACCCCAACTCCTCCCAGAATTTAGATTATTTTAATATGCAAATCAATATAAATATCACCTTTCCTGTTCAGTGTTTGGTTAAAAGAAAATGGCAAAAGCATGTGAAAAAACAGAATTTCAGTGAATGTGAAGTGGAAGCAAGGAAAAACGTACTATTTGTTGACTTAATCAGTGGTATAAACAACATAAGGAAGTTGATTGAGTGATACATAGTGACGGAGACACATGAAAGTTCAAGTTCAGAAAGTCGCACAGTGCTCGAAATTAAAAAAGAAGTGATCTTATATCAAAGTCGCTGTGAAAAGGGGACTCGTAGTTCATTGTTTCATTGTCATACGGAAGCGTATTAGGGTATAGAGAAAAGAAAAAAAAAATAAGGACACAGTGAAGAAAAAATGTTGAATTTAATTTCGAAATTTACACTTTAATTTTATGGTTTATTTTGTCATTAAAGTAGAACATTATAAACTTCATCTTAAAATCAATGTTTAATTTAATAGAGTTTTTCAGATCCCATCGTAACTAAAGCACATTAAATGCTTTGTATTCTTGTGTTCCATGTATGTGAATCACTGTGTGCTTCTTAAACAAGTTCTCTCTTGCGGCACTGATCTCCACTTATAATACATTACATACATGATATTACAGCTCTCTGAACATTTTAGAATACTGAGATGTATACTTGATATCACTTTCATAATGAAATGCATTAAAGCATGTATTGAACATGGGCACACTGTGGCACAGTGGTAGCAATGAGCTGGAGCCCCGTCCAGGGATTGTTCCTGCCTCCTGCAAGATGCTTGTTGGGATGTGCGTGACCCTTGATGAAATAATTTATTGCAGCAGTACTGTGTCTGTCAAATGTACCAACCCTAAATTCCTGTTCTTCCTTTTCTTTCTCCACATAACCAATCGTCACAATAAGCTCTAAAATGTCAAACCAGCTGTAAGCTTAGAACGCCGATTCTTCAAAACTTTTAAGGAACATTGAAAAATCTTCATAATACATGTTTAATTATTCCATCCATCTATCCATCCAGGGTTGCGCCAGTACCAGCAAGCATACGGTACAAGGCAGGACTAATCCCTTGGACAGGGCGCCAGCTTATTATTACTGCTGCGCCACCGTGCCCACATGTTTAGTTATTAACAGTATACATTATTTAAATGAAGTTAAAAATGTATCTATAATATAATATACATACTGTACTTTAAGGCATTTCATCTTAAAAATGATATCAAGAGCTCCAAGAAGATAGCTCTTGGAAATCTAAATAGACTTAGAAGCCAGTCGTCATCAAATACGCGCTCTCTTCTATTGAATTGCCTTCCTTTATTATTGTTTTATGGTACAATGAGATTCAATATACAAATCCACCTTAAACATAGAATAACAATAATAATAACAATAATACAATAAAAAACAATGAAAAATATACAGTATGAAAGTATAAGTACAATATACATGTACATATAGTGCAATGGTTAATAAAGTGGCTGAGCTTGTGCAATATAACAACTGTACTGTAGTGCAAGTTTACACTGAGGTAATTGTAATTCTAAATACAAACAATTCTACCGGGAGCACTTGATGGACTGATTGAGTGCGTTTATAGCTCTTGGAATGAAACTGTTTCTGAACCTCAAGGTTTGTGCAGGAAAAGCTCTAAAGTGTTTCCTGAATGGGAGAGGTTCAAATACAGTTATCCCTCGCTATATCGCGCTTTGACTTTTGCTGCTTCACTCTATCGCGGATTTTATATGCAAGCATATTTAAATATATATCGCGAATTTTTTGCTGGTTCGCAGATTTCTGCGGACAATGGGTCTTTTAATTTCTGGTACATGCTTCCTCAGTTGGTTTGCCCAGTTGATGTCATACAAGGGACGCTATTGGCAGATGGCTGAGAAGCTACCCAACCAGAGCGCGTATTACGTATTAAATAAAACTCCTCAATTATATTGTGAGCACGGGGGCTCTTCGCACCCCTAGAGGATACGGCCGCTCCTCAAAAAAACGCTGAAAGATTACCTTCACATTGCTGTCTTCTTTGCTGGGCTTACATATGGCTGCTTTATCAAGCGATATGCTTCCTGCACGGTGCTTTGCATACTTAAAAGATCAAACAGCACGCATTGATTTTTGATTTTTACTTTTCTCTCTCTCTCTCTCTTGCTTGGACATTCTCTGCTCCTGACAGAGGGGGTGTGAGCAGGGGGGCTGTTTGCACACCTAGACGATACGGACGCTCGTCTAAAAATGCTGAAAGATTACCTTCACGTTGCTCCCTTCTGTGCAGCTGCTTCGTGAAGCGACATGCTGCACGGTGCTTCGCATACTTAAAAGCTCGAAGGGCACGTATTGATTTTTGATTGTTTGTTTTTATCTGTCACTCTCTCTCTCTGACATTCTCTGCTCCTGACGGAGGGGGTGTGAGCTGCTGCCTTCCTTGCAACTGCTTTGTACGGCGGTGCTTCGCATACTTAAAAACAAAACAGCCCTATTGATTTGTTTGCTTTTCTCTCTCTCTCTGACATTCTCTGATCCTTATGCGCACTCCTTTGAAGAGGAAGATATGTTTGCATTCTTTTAATTGTGAGACGGAACTGTCATCTCTGTCTTATCATGGAGCACAGTTTAAACTTTTGAAAAAGAGATAAATGTTAGTTTGCAGTGTTTTGAATAAAGTTCCTGTCTCTCTACAACCTCCTGTGTTTCTGTGCAAATCTGTGACCCAAGCATGACACTATAAAAATAACCATATAAACATATGGTTTCTACTTTGCGGATTTTCACCTTTCGCAGGGGGTTCTGGAACGCAACCCCCGCAATCGAGGAGGGATTACTGTAGACTCTATGCATGGCTGAGGCAGTGTGTGCTAGATGCTGTATCCTGATAATCCTCTGTGCTCTTGACACAGCCTGCTGTAGAGCTTTCCAATTAGCTGCTGTGCAGCTGTGATTCCACACTCAGATACAGTGGGTTAAAATACTCTGAGTGGTACACTGAGAGTAACAACGCTAAATCAGCTATGGTATTTGGAATAGTTTGGCCATTCCGTGGACCATTATATTTTTACATGTTGATTACAATCAGATGGCTTAAATTTATAAACAATATGTGGTTAATTTCATTGTATTTGATAAAGCCGCATCAGGGATATGAATCCAAAAAAGAATGTGAAACCACACTGGAACAGTAGCACTGCGTTGATGCTGTGGAAACTTGCGTACACATCGGGTAAGGCTGACGTGAGAATGTGCGTTACAACCTTCAGTGTAATAATAATAAGTTTGATTGTCTTCTGTATTATTTTTATAATTTGACCCAGTATCAGTCTTTTTTGGTTTCTCCATTTGACTGGTGCCGCCAGTTTGCAAAACATTCGTATGTGATGGATTGAGCTGGCATGAGAATGTGCAAGGCTTTACATCAAGTTTAGTTTTTATACATCTCGAAGTCAGCATATAAGCAGGCGTACACAACATGTTAGTGCGTATGCACTGTTTATACATGAGGCCCCTGGACATTGACACAAATCGATGAATATACACAAGTCTGACCTGCAATAGAAGTAAAATCTTGCAATACTTAGTTATATTTCCTGCTCTCTGTCACAGTTAATACAAATTACCCTCTACACACTAATAATCCAATTGCCCTTCATTCACTCAGAATATGGAACCAATGTAGGAAGCACTTTAAGACAGGGAAGCTTTCATCTGTTGCACCTCTACATGCCAATCACCTTTTCCCACCATCTCAAACTTATACACTATTTAATGTCTGGAAAATGTCCAGGATTAAAACACTATGAGACATGTACATAGATAATGTCTTTGCATACTTCTCATCAACACAATTCTTCAACTACTTTCAAGCTAAAAACTTTGCTAAACAGAACCTGCCTAATTTAACTCACCTCCCACCATGTTTTATTCCAGAAGAAATACTGATCAGTCTTGAAGACTCCGATAGCATCTCCATAAAAATATTTTAAAGTCCCTTCCTTTCAAAGATCCCAGAGTACATTGGTGAAAGGATCTGTCACTTAATATTTCAGGAAACGATTGGAAGGTAGCCATGCACAGAATACACTCAAGCTGCATATGTGCAAAGCATTCAATCATTCAAATTAAAATCTTTTATCGAACGCATTTATGTCGTTTAAAAAAATGTCCAAAATGTTTCCAGGACAAGACTCAACCTGTGAACATTGTAATCTACCTCCAGCCACACTAGGCAACATGTTCTGGCCGTGCACAAAATGAACAACATTTTGGTTAAACATTTTTGCATGCCTATAAGACAGCCTTGGTGTCACAATCACTCCGAACCCATTAACAGCTGTGTTTGGTGTACTCCAAGACAGGCTTAAAGTGGAGAAGGACAAATAAACTAACTGCCTTTACTTCACTACTAGACTTATCTTACTCAACTTGAAGAATCCCACCCCACCACTTTTAAGTCAGTGGATAACTGATGTTCTATCTCTCTATTATAAAAAGAAATCCTGTCCCCTGTCCTGATAGTCTACGATACGTGATTTTTCTCGGAAGATAAATTAAAGACCCGCGAGACGAAAGAGACCTGCCACAGTGCGTCTCACGGGAACATAGAACGAGAGTCTTGAAAGACACACCCCACTTACAAGCAATATAAAAAAAAAAACAAATCAGTAGTGTAAAGGCAGTCATGCAGCACACACAGTTCCAGGGCTCAGTGCATATAAAGTGTATAAGGTCAATACGGTAGAAATGAAATGAATAGGGTAGAAATGAAACGTCGACAATTAAACGAAGAAGAAAGAAAAGCGCTGAGAAAAGAGACTCAAATGCGTTGGACAGAAAAAAAGAGCAAAAAAGAATAATCGAGGTGCAAATTCAGAAAATAAGGAAAGTAATTATCAGCCCGGAACAAGAGGAATTGAAAAAAAAGCACGTCCAATCCGGCTCTTAAATAAATAACAGTGAGAAAGTTAAAGGATATGAAAGTAGGAAAATTAGAAAATATAAAAAAGTAAAGATCACAGTAGCGCAAACAAACAAACTGCCTCATTTAACTATGTACAAGTCTAACTTTGGTTTTGCACAATAATTACTACACTAATGCACCTTAACACTTACTTCTACTTTATTCACATAATTTTACTTATTTATTATGTTCTACTATACTGTTAGCTTTCGATCTATGACTTTTTGTTAATCTGATATTATTCTAACTTTGCACAGTTTTTAATAAGCGGATCAGGATGAATTTCACTGTGTGCTGTCCTGTATAACTATGCATGTGACAAATAAAGAATCTTGAGAATTTCAAAAATGGAGTTTACCGCACATGCATTTATTGGTTACTTTGTTAATGTATATATATTTATCTGTCTGCTTATTTAAAAACATAAATTTACCCCTGGAGTCAAAAACATTCTGTCTAGCCCTTGTACAAAAACCTAGACAAAAGCTAGGGTATCACCTTGGTAAACCCATGTACTTTTGGAACTGTGAGAGGAAAATAACACGACTTTACAGACAGGAGTCCAATGCAGAACTCTACTTACTTTGTTACTTTGTAAAAAAAAAATATTAAATGCTGATGATGTAGATCGTTTTATCTATGCTGAAATTCCAAACAGAGAAACCTATCCTGACCTCATTAAAAAGATTCAGCATATTGGGACTTGCAAGATTACAAATATTGTTTTTACAGAAGTTCTGAAATAAAAGTGAAACTAATGAAACAGCAACAATTCAAAGAAAAAACAATCTTAAAAGTGTGTATCCGGAAAACCAAATACGTGCGTGGGCGAGCGAAGCGAGCAGGGGGCGAAGCCCCCTAGTATTACTTAAATTGGGAAAAAAATCAAATTCTCACTTAGAGGATCTGTTCAAAACTTTTAAAATATAGCAAGATCTAACCAATACCATTTTAGAGTAAGCTTCCATTTTGGGGAAAAGGATTCTTGTTCCTTTTATAGAGTAGCTTTGGTTGAAGGCTCTCCACTCTTTTTGTTGGGTGGGGGTTGAATTTTTCTTTGTTTTCCTTTAAGTTTGACTTGATTGTATGGAATGTTATCTTTTTCTAATTAAAATAAAAAAAAGAAAAAAGAAATGAAAAGAAACACAGCCCTTGACTCTCACAAACTGCAGTCTGCCCGACAGGTAGTCCATTAATCCAGGACACCATAGGCTCATCAACCTGGTATCTCTCTGAGTTTACCCCTTAAAAGACCTGGTAAAAAAGTGCAGTAAAATACACTTAATTTAAGTGCACTTTCCATATAACAAAGTGTGCTATTTTCAAGTACTAATTTTGCACTTAGTGTGTTAATGATATATCATTAATGATATATTATTAGTGCACCTAAATATATACTTAAATACAACTAAGTGTACTTGATTGTGCCATTTTGAGACACTATTAAGGTGTGTTTAAATATGCTTAAGTACACTTTTTTATTATTTCTGTAGTTTGTTTCCACTTGGAGTATGTTTGAATCCACCTTTCAGATACTTGTTAATACACTTATAATATACAGGAAATAGATTTATATTTCAACTGTGAACCTCTATTTCAAGTGGACCTCTTTGGGAAATTTTCACAATAAAAACTGAAGGTTATCCGTTACACTGTAAGAAATTATTTGTTCACACAACTTAACTCAGTCAGCTTATCTTGTTGCTTTGATGCCATTAAGTTGTCTTGTAAAGTTTATGCAACTTGCAATAATCTTTTGAAACAGCTAGACAACACATTGACTCAACTGTATAATCCTAGTAATTTCATAACCATTGTTCTGAAAACATATTGGTTTTGGAATTCTGTATGTTCCCAACATATGAGCAAGTCATTTTAACATGTAGTAATTTTTCTTAACTATAAGTTTAGCAAAGTATGTATTTCCAATATGTCTTAATAAACTTAATTCAAACTAGTTTAATAAATTAAATATAAAGCAAGATAACTTTGGTTTGGTTTAA
This sequence comes from Erpetoichthys calabaricus, assembly GCF_900747795.2. Taxonomy (NCBI): domain Eukaryota; kingdom Metazoa; phylum Chordata; class Cladistia; order Polypteriformes; family Polypteridae; genus Erpetoichthys; species Erpetoichthys calabaricus. The sequence continues at coordinate 89,576,788 of NC_041400.2, read as the reverse complement.
TTGAACAAGTTTTATTTTTAAAACAAGTACTGTACAATGTACAACATTAAAATAGATTCAAGACACATTAAACTTATTAATAAAGTGAATCATACCTGTAAACTGGCTTTGATACATTAGATGTCCACATTCTAATACATATTCTACCATGCAAAATCTGCAATTAGAATAAAGTTTGTCTTAATTCAAAGGAGCTTAAACCTGCCCAATATTTGTGCTAGTTGTAAACATAAAGCTCAGGTTACTGTCCCTCCAGATAGGGAAAAACAGATTACAAAAATATTACATTTGGTATTTACCACTTTTGAAATAGTGTTCAAACAAAAAGTTCTGCTTCAGTTAAATTTGTATACAAAAAAACAAATATAACTAAAACATCTGTTGCATTTAGTGTATGCTAACAAAAATCATTATTCCTCAAACTGGGGAATACAGTAATCCCTCCTCCATCACGGGGGTTGCGTTCCAGAGCCACCCGCAAAATAAGAAAATCCGCGAAGTAGAAACCATATGTTTATATGGTTATTTTTATATTGTCATGCTTGGGTCACATATTTGCGCAGAAACACAGGAGGTTGTAGAGAGACAGGAACGTTATTCAAACACTGCAAACAAACATTTGTCTCTTTTTCAAAAGTTTAAACTGTGCTCCATGACAAGACAGAGATGACAGTTCTGTCTCACAATTAAAAGAATGCAAACATATCTTCCTCTTCAAAGGAAACAGAGAGGAAAGCAAACAAATCAATAGGGCTGTTTGTTTTTAAGTATGCGAAGCACCGCCGGTACAAAGCTGTTGAAGGCAGCAGCTCACACCCCCTCCGTCAGGAGCAGGGAGAGAGAGAGAGAGAGAGAGAGAGAGAGAGAGAGAGAGAGAGAGAGAGAGACAGAGAAAAACAAAGTCAAAAATCAGTACGTGCCCTTTGAGCTTTTAAGTATGCGAAGCACCGTGCAGCATACTTAAAAGCTGCACACAGAAGGTAGCAACGTGAAGATAATCTTTCAGCATTTTTAGACGAGCGTCCGTATCGTCTAGGTGTGCGAACAGCCCCCCTGCTCACACCCCCTACGTCAGGATCACAGATAGTCAGCGCAAGAGAGAGAGAAAGAAAAGTAAGTTGGGTAGCTTCTCAGCCATCTGCCAATAGCGTCCCTTGTATGAAATCAACTGGGCAAACCAACTGAGGAAGCATGTACCAGAAATTAAAAGACCCATTGTCCTCAGAAATCCGCGAACCAGCAAAAAATCCGCGATATATATTTAAATATGCTTACATATAAAATCCGCGATAGAGTGAAGCCGCGAAAGGCGAAGCGCGATATAGCGAGGGATCACTGTAATAGTAAACAATTTCCCATAAAACAGTTTTTGTTACCAAACTCAACTGAAGTGTTTTACAGAAACTAAAATATTTCAGATCACTTGCTCTAAATTGAATATGAAACAATAAAAATGTTTTACAAAATAAAATGGCTCAGGTCAATTCAAACCCAACTGATCAGCAAACTCTCAACTTAAGTGAAAAGTCAAAGAACATTATCCCAACTGTGGTACCAGTTTTGTCCAAATTGGAGCAGACTCTGTGGAGCTCGTAGACGAGAGTATCCTCCACACCTATTTGCTCTACTGTCAAGTTGTTTGCCTGCCACGGAAAAGTCATCTCAGATAAAGGAACACTGGAATCATTGGGCAGCAGGGTCCTTTCATCAGACTGGCTGGCTCAGCACCGACTCAGTTGTAGAATGGCCAATAGTGGGGAGGAGGCTGACTGTGTCTGGCTTGTCTGACTCCTTCTCTATAATCCGACAGTGGTTCTGTAATTAGCTCATGAACAGATATTGTTGCTTATTAGATTTGTTAATTAATTTCTACTTTGTTTTTGATGTATTTGAATAAATATTTATCCTTATATGTCAAAGTTTTGTATTTAGTGAGTGGTATAATCTGGTCTTGCATTTTGCCTTGAGAGTTGTCTTGGTGCTGTGCATCTGCCATTAGTAATCATTGCTGTGCAAGAAGAAAGTAGATTGTACTATTGTATTTCTTAGGTGGCAAAGATAGACTGGCCATCAAGCTCTTTGAATTAGTTGTGTTATGTTTTGTGTATTGTATTTATCCTATTTTTTTTTTTACACACATTGCACAGCTAACCTACCTGGAAAGGGGTCCGTCTCTGAATTGCCTTTCCCAAGATTTCTTCCACTTTTTTTCCTTACAAGGGTATTTTTTGGGAGTTTATTCTAGTCTTCTTAGGGAGTCAAGGCTGGGGTCCTCTCAAAAGTCAGGGCCTTTCATAACCTATTGCAGTGCTCCTTGTGTGATTTTGGGTTATACAAGGAATAATTTATTATTTACAAATATTATCCTATCTCTGACTAGGTATTTTATATGCTTTAGTGACTCTTGGGTGACTTCAGGAATTAGGAAAAGCTGGGAGCATAATGAATAACAAGTATCAACTCTTCTGTATTATCTACATAATTGGCAAATTAGTTACAGCAAGACCAGATCAAAACCCCACAAATATACATTTACACTCTATGAACATCACATATAAAAATAAAATGGTGACCTGTACATTAGATCAAGGTGCAGCTATATAATGTATGAGTAACCATGTAAGTGTGTTGCGTGGAAGAATGTGCAGTATCAAAGGAATCAGAAAAACTCCAGTATTACTTTTTTCTCACATATGCCAATGCTCCAGTGTGAACACCCAGGTAACCTTGATAGTAGTTCTGCCCATGAGTTAGAGAGAGAAAATGTATGCACCAGATATGATTCTACTAATGTTTACCTTTTGTCATCATTACTTTCCATATATGAATTTCAGAGCCTTTTTCAGTGAATAACATATACAATAATGACAGTGACACTCATTTCAGACCAATGTAGCTTAATAATTGCATTTATTTTTTAATACGTTTACATAAGGACATATGTTTTCGTTGTTCTCTGACACTTTAAATCAAGAGGATTGTGTACCAGCACATTGTTAATTGAAAGAGGGGTGAGATGTTAATTGCTGGTGCACTACAGTTAACATGCAATCAGAAAGCCACCTGAGCAAATCAAGGAGAAACATTAAACAAAAATAAGACTAGCTGTGAATTAATTAAAATTGGTTTTGATCTTCCACTGATCAACAACATTGCAACAACACTTAGACCTGAGGATCATCTCCTCTTAGTACCATATATGTAGTCTGGTTTTGATCCATAGCTAATTATGGTACTATCGTAGGTGTACTGACCCATTCAGTTCGATCAGAAAGTATCAGGCCACCCAAAAATATTTTTTTTTAAAGCTAGTTATCTAGGCAGTAAAATGTTTGCTTCTAGAAATAGGTACTATAGAATAAATGCCAATAAACATTATAATATGATACAATGAAAAGGTTGTTTTTTTTGCAGAAATGTTATGTGTTGTAATATAGCACTAAAGCCATTCCATGTATTCAGTAAACTCTACCAGCAGCACATCTAATTTAAGCCAGGTGTGCTAATTGGAATTTCACAATTAAACAGTATCCTCAAATACTGGGGTACTTCGAGAAGAGATTTAGAAATGGTTAAGCTAACACATAATTTGACAGACGTTAAATTGTAATTTGGCATTGAAAAAGCTATAGTCAGTGAGACACTGGATTTTCAAGACATGGATGGTGTCATGACGAGATTTGGAGAAATTAGTCTAAAGACAGACGATGCATTGAAAGACCCAAGCATCTGTCATCCTCTGATGAACAGTAAATTAACAATCATTTCCTTAAAAAACAGAAGGAATTACAGTGAATTGCTTGCTCAACATCCAACAGAGTCATCTGGCACCAAAGGACATGCTTTGATTGTACAAAGAAGTCTTAAAAGAAATGGTCTTGTTGGGTGAATTGCAGCTAAGAAACATTCTTGCAGAAAGACAACAAGGAGAGACTGCAGTACAGAAAAGACCAAAAAGCATGTAGCTACAGCCAGTGGCAAAAAGTATTATGGAGAGCGGAGTCCAAATTTGAAATTTTTGGTTCACAAAGATGGAATTATATTAAAAGAAAAGTTGGCAAGAAGTACATTGATACCCATGTGTGGCATTCTGTGCAGCTTGTATAGAGATCTAATCAAACTCAATGGAATGGAGACTGCTGAGAAATATAAACAGTGTTTGAATAAACATACTGTAACTTCACCTTTTAACACAGTAACATCAAACACAACTTAGACTTTGATAGGGTGTCTGCAAATTAAACACTAACAATATTAGATTGGCCACCTCATAGCCCAACTCCACATAATAAAAGCTATCAGGAATGTCAAGAAGAGGGAACAGAACAAAAACCAAACAAAATCAAAAGTATTATTGCAAATCCTACAAGAAGTCTGGAAGAACTGATCATAGTACTACTTGCATAAATTATACAGCAGTGTACCAAAGAGATATACTTCAGTTTTGAATTGTAAGGTAGGCACACAAAATACTGACTTCTTTTGAAAATACAAGAGATTCTTATTACTTTTCATTATATAAGTATTTGTGTTCATTCTGTTGTTCTATTGTGTTACTATAAGCAAATAAACCCTTAATGCTCAGAGAATTAGTTCTGCAAGTAATTTTCTTGGATAGCCTAAGAATTTTGCACAGTACTGTATATTACATATATTCACAAATAGTGTTTCCTCAGCATAAAAAAAATCACAGTATTACAACAAGGATCAGGAAAAAAAAGACTTAATTTTAAATTATAAGAATAGCACATACACTACAATGAAAGAAATCAGAAATATGAAATGTTTTTTGTTTTATTCAGCATGTTTTTTTTTGTTGCATATAATTTTATATTTTATTTTGGTATTACTGTAGTGATAATTAACAACAGGGTGTCACAATGGTTATTATTGCTGCCACAGTCTCAGAGTCCTGAGTTTCAAGCCTTGCTTTGGCATGTGGTGTGTGCATGGTGTCTTCAGATTCTGCTCTATTGTCCCAAAGTTATGTATTTTAGGCTAACAGGTAAAATCAAATTAGCATAGAATGAGTGAGGGTGCTGTCTTGTTGAGCAGGTTCTAATCATTGGCACTTAATCTGGAACACCTTATTCTAATTTCTGCGATTTGAAGCAATATATGTTCGGGTATACTTACTTATTCCACATTATATTTTTTTAATTTAAATTATACAAATGAATACACCAATTTTATGAGTTGTTTGTTCAAGTATATCACCTGTATCAGTAGGCACTGTTTGCACAAAGATCTAAAATGTATCTGTTTAAATATATTGAAAACATCAACTATTTCCATATGATGTACTTAGTTTTTTTTTACATGACTTTCTCCTAGAACTTGGGCTTGATTAATTCTGTGTTACTTTAACAGCTACGCAGTGTACTTGGGTTGAAGCCTATTTTTCCAAACAGATTTTCTCTCTAACACATTGCATGTTGAGTGAACTGTACTGATATGTGAATGCAAGTGTGAGTGTGAAAAAGAATACCCAGCACACCAAAGAATAGAAGAAAGAATAATTGGAAATCCAGTAAGGTACCCACTGGTGTAATTCACAATATCTAGAGTACAGAGCAGCAAGGACATAAACCAAAGAGTGCTAAGTATATTTTGTTAGGACTGATAAGGAACTTGTCTGTTTAAATAAAGTGTCATCATTATTATATTAATCATCACTACTAAGTCAATGAAGTATTTGAGTCAGAATTATGAAATGAAAGAAATCCTTATGAAACAACAAGAAGAATGCCCTTTTGAAAACATTTAATTTCAAGTAAATTTTATTCATTTTCATAACCTAATCCTAATTTAATTTGATGTACATCTCTCAGAAATACTGTTTTCAGATATAGGAATGGAACGACAGTAATATTTGTCTAAGATTATTATATATTTGGCTGATGCTTTTATACAAAGAGACGTACAAGATAAGGATGTTACAATTGTTTACAAATATTATTTACATTAGACAGCTCTGGTAGATTAAAAGACTTGCTCAGTGTCACACAGTGGGACAGAGTCAGGAGCTGAACTAATATATTTCTAATCAAATTGTTCTAACTCATAACTGATCAATCCTCAAAAAGAAGTAAACCCAAGGGCAAATCATTGGCAAAATAAAAGTAAAGAAATTAATTTTAGTGTCAGTAATAAGAATGGAAATAGCCAGGGACGTCTCAATATAATATTATTGCAGAAATTGCTATGTAATTCTGTAATATATTTATATTATAATTTGTTAGTCCTTTTTAAGTTAACATTGAAATTAAATTACTTTGGCCAAATTGTGTCAAACTATTACACTTCATATGAAAAAAAATGAACTCTTTAAACAAACAATGGAAATGGATTACATTGTCAAAAAATAAAATACCTTGAGTAAGTAATAACTAAGAGTTTTAATTTGGCTCATGTTTCTAGTTAAAAAATTCCCCTCTCTACAGATTTAAATCTAGCAGAGCCAGAAATCTAGCAAAGTCATTTTTTTTTAATTTGAAATACTAAATCAGCTTGGCCATACTAATAATTTGTAGCTTATGTTTCTTATAATATGCCTTGATTAAATTAATTTGTGGCAAAGAAAAGTATGTTTGAAAGACTTATCTTTAAAAGGTGTGCATGGAACTAATCAATATTGTTAATTTGAAGAAAGTTAACTAACCAATTAATTTTCAGTTATACAAAGTCAAGTGTTCAGTTTAAAGTGACCTACAACAATGGGGACAAAAACTACAGCATAGTCTCTTCACCTTAATCATATTAATGAAAAGTTTACAATAAATTAAAAACTGTGCATCAGATGTTTTATTTTCACAATGCAGTAAGACTTCAGATAAATTAAAGTTTTAATATAATTAGAAGCAATGTTTTCAATGTTTAAATAACTTAAGTTTTGTCATGCTTTAAACTCACATTATCACTTCAGGTAAGCATATGCAACAACAAAAAAAAAAAAAAAACTATATCTACAAGGGACATTCAAAAAATTTCCACACTTTTTTTTTTAAATCTATTTATTTAATTTCAAAAACAAATTACATCACTTTTCTACAGTCACCTTCATTTGTGATGCAATTTTCCCAGCATTGTACCAACTCTTTAATGCCCAATTACTACTCCTCCCGCCTTTACCATTTCCAACAAAAATATAAAAGTGCATAAACTTTTTGAATGTCCCTCGTATATATGCAGTATTGTTGCATTTGGGTTGTGAGTTGCACAAATTTAATTAATAAACTATTTTTGAAGAAGTAGGAACAGTTTTAGAGTCTTTTAACAATAAATAAAATACAAAAGAAATCTAATATTCAAAAGCATCATCTCAGAGCTACCCCGCTAGAGAGGGGCGGAGATGCCACATTGTAAATGCTTTTTTGCAATTGAATATAATTTGAAAAGTCTCTTTTGTAAACTAATGACATGGTTAGCCAATTTAAATGTGTGTCATTTACATGATCTTTTTCCAATCTTCCCTTAAAAGATCTCACATTAATGGGGATTATGGTCAAAATTGACATAAGCCCATAAATACTTGTGGTGATTTCCTCACTTCCTACATAAGAAATGACACCACAGTGTTGCAGACTGTTGGATCATCATGGACAACATGCCTAATCATTTTTTTTTTTAAGTTTTATTACATCCTCCTGTTAGCTCATTTGCTTGGACATGATAAACAGTTGCACTTAGCTTCTTAAAAGCAAATGTCTTCATTTTTAAATAAAGGGCACAGTGCTGTTAAAATCTCACGAGGTATTACCATGTGGTTAAAAATCTGTTTATTCCTTTTCGACAGTAGGCAAATTGGTCTTTCATAAAGCTGCAACTTTGAGTTATCTGGTTGCATAAACAACTACTACTAAAATATGCTGATATCCATTTTACTCCAAGGTAATGACCCAATGATATCCATTCCCACACTTTCAAAAGGAATGTCTGTTATTGGCATATTTATGAACCGTGTTCATACGTGTCAATATGTAGATACTATCTAACAATCAAGAAAAAATCTACAAAATTATTGTAGATCTTTAACTCAGATGTAACCAATAGAAACAGTTTAAAATAAAAATTCCCTCATTTTCTCAGACCCAAGATGTCCTCTTAACACGTGAGTGAGTGAAACATAAGTTTCCCAGCGAGACTGTGGAACAAGCAACTATACTATGTAGTCTGCAGCAATGCTATCTGATATCACATGGCATCAGAAACCTTTTTTATTATAAAATGCTGTTAATTTAAGTGATTATGAAAGTCAGATTAAAGAAGTAGGTTTTTAGTAATTTTTGAAATGTTCAGCTATGCTAGCCTGGTATTGCATTGCTGCAGCACACAAACAGCAGACAAGTGTGAGGCCTCCAAAACAGAGTCAAAAAGCCAGCCTAAAAAAGCAATCCACAGTAACCATGTCTCAAAATGCTAAACAGAAATCAAAATAAATCCTTAATCCGAGCAAAAATGTCAAAAAGCCAGAAAAAAAAAAAATCACCAACACCAGCACATTCAAATGTACTTCACAGGGACTGCAATTCCTGGGAGCAGTCCCTCAATGGAGATTGACAGGTGGCCCTACCTCAAGGTCAAATAGCTACAAGACACAAGGGACGTAGCAGAAAATTTGTCCACACATAGAAACAAAAACAATTTACAAAAGTGACAACAATAAAAGAACAAACATAAATAACAATAATACCAAACAGTAATAATTAAAGAATTAAAAACTGTGAAAAAGACACAAAAAAGAAATTTAAGCTTAAGCCACAGGGGGACTCCTGGGTGACACATAACAACTATCCTATCTATAAATGTAAAGTATTTCAAATTTCTGTGTGTATAAACAGAAGGTTGTCTCACCAGTTTTCCTACTTCATTAAGGATAACAGAGCAAGCTGTTGTTAGACGATCTAGGATTACAACTGGGGATGTAGGGGGACAATGTGACACCCCGTGTAGTGGGAATTGGGGTCACCAGCCTACACTCTAGGTGTCTAGTATGTGGGACCGAGTGTGACCAGGATGATGGTGTAAGATAGGGAGACACAGACACAAAAAGGGTTGGGTTTTTTGAAAAATAAAGTGAGGTTTTATTTACAGGTGCACTTAAAGAAAACAAAAATAATTTCTTGCAGAATTTATATATCAATACATAGTTCAATACCGCAAAGGACACACAAAAACAGTAATTAAATGGAGCCCCAAAAATGATGACTATATACAGTATTTATAGTGCTGACTGAAAGTCCCAAATGAAAAAGTAAAATACACACAAACTAGTGAAACCCATATATACACAAAACCCAATATGAAGCTGTCTTCCTCCACAGTGATCCAAGTCAGGAAGCTGCTCCTTGAAACAGTGTATAGTACAGGATTCACCAAAAAAAAAATATTCAAAATACAGAAAAAAGTGTATATACAAAAATAAACTGTGCACCAATAACCACAACTCAATAAATACCTCCACCAAAGTTAATTCCGAGATATTTATCAAAAATATGTAACCTGGGTCAGGTTTCAAAAAAGGAATATATATTATAACTGCGAGTTTTGTGTAAATAAAGTTTATTGAAGTTGAGGAGGTATACGTAGGTGTCCTCGGATTGGCCAGAGAAAAAAAAGACCGGGGTTGCAAGATAGTAAAAAAAAAAAAAAAAAGAAGGTACGAAAAGGAGAAGAGGGGAGTGTGAGAGAGGAAGAGAAGAAAAGAGAGTTCAGGTAAAACGCCTAAACAAATAGAGGAAAGAGAGTTTCAGGCAAAACGCCTAGACGAAAGAAAGAAAGATAGACGCATTTGAGGCAGCACGCCGAAGTTAGACGGACAGAAAGAGAAAAGAGAGTCGCAGTTGAAGCACAACGCTGAAACAAGACGGAGAAAGAACTAGAAGGAGTCACGGTTGAGGCAGCAAGCTGAAACAAGACAGAACGAGAAAGTCGGAGTTGAGGCAGCACGCCGAAACAAGACGAATAGAACGAAAGAGAAAAGAGAGGCAGGTTGAGGCAAAACGCCGAAACAAGACGACTAGAACGAAAGAGAAAAGAGAGGCAGGTTGAGGCAAAACGCCGAAACAAGACAGAGAGAGAAAGAAAGAGGGTGTTAAATGTAGCAAACGGCTAAAACACAAAGAAGAGTTGGTTGATAAAGGGAAAGACGGCAGGCAGGACACAAGGCAGAAATGGTGATCAGTGAGTAAAGAGGGTGCTTGAGAGAGAGGGAGAAGGAGGAATATACAAAACCAAGGTCGGTGTGTTTTTTTTGTTTATTTGTTTTAAAGTGGCTTGAGTAAATTCTCAAGTGAAGGGGCCAGTTTCTGTTTTTTTGTTTGGCCACTACGCACCCGAGCTACGTTTGGGGCCCCCAACGGATTGAGTAATATTCATTGACTGTGGAAATATGTCCGGGTGAGCTCACCAATAGTGTCGGGACCAATGTACTGTATATATATCGGGTTATAAATAAGTTACTACTTGTGTTTTATGTATAGTGTATATATTGTAAATGATCAATTTTAAAAAAAAAACTGTTTCACTTTCAATTTAGTAAAGAGAGTTTTGCTTATATATTTGAGTAACTGATTTGATTATTGATTATAAGGTTGAAGGTGGGTGATGGTGTACCTTCCCACAATAGAGGTGGCGACACCATTATAAAAGAGCTCAGGACCTTGCATACCGATAACGGAAGGGTGTTGCAAGGGGGTTACAAATATAAACAAAAAAAATATTTACAGTAATCACGGCATGAGCAGTAGTGCTTGGTAAATTCAAATTGATGTTCTACCAAGTACCTTTCTCTTAGCAAGATCTAGTCAGAAGAACCCCTCCAGTAGTGATGGGCTGCTTCGAGGCTTGTTTCAAATGCGCCCGTCACGTGATTTTGAGGCACGCTAGCATAATGACGTCATTGATATCTGCGCAGTCAGCAGTCGATTTGGTCACTCACTCATCTGTTAAACTGCTTTGGCTCAAAGCGTTAAAGCAGTTGACCTTGTTGCAGTGGAAAGGTGTGCTGACGCGAGTTCAAATCTTAATTGGGGCTTGCATATGTTAAAATAAGTTTTTTGTATAAAACAGTTATGTAGTACTTGTCTGTAAGTTAATATATTTTGGAGACATTATGAACGATTTACATGGGGCACCTTTTTCCTTGGTGCAGAATCGTGTCCACCTAGAATCTGTAACAAACTGATGAGCATATTTTGCTTAAGGTAGCACGTATTATAACAATCCAGAATCTACTCTACCCCATGTCGATCATATCAGAGAGGCTAAGAAACGCTTCACTAAAGCCGACATGGTCATTACACCAGTATATGCGCAAGACACTCCTCATTAAACGTTTTTACTATTCAGTGATTCCCAGATCTGTAGCTGATTTGTATTATTGATTTTCAAAAAGCAATGCGAGTAAAAGTGTGTGCTGCATAACTAATCACAACTGTCTTTCAGCACCATCAACAGTGTCTTCTGCGATTTAAGGAAAGCCTCGGGATTTTTGAGTTAATGAGACAAAAAAGTTGTAAAGAAACTTTGCGAATTTATCCAGAGGTGAACTTAAAGATCACTCAAGTACTGACAAGAAGGAGCAGCTGGATAAGCACATCTGGAGCCAAACTTTCAAAAAAGCACCTGACTTTGTCAGCAACATACTTTCCTTGTGAATGTATCTTATCAAAGGCTGCACTGGGGGCGTAAATAAGTAATCTTCCATACTGCAGCACAACAGAGTAAATCAGTGATGTAAATAGAATTATTGAAAGACTAAGCTTTTGTCGTTTCTGTATTCTTAAACCATCTTCCAGTTACACAATCCCCCACAGTCACTGTCACATTTAACGTTCCCTGCTCCTTACCTATCTTGTGTTAATGCTTTGGGTAACATTTCATTCAAGGCTTTACCGTCCTTCCTTTCATAGACATAAAATACGACATACATTTCCTCTACATACGTGTCCAATAATAATAGTAAACTGGCAGAAACGACAAAAAGCACAAGATGGGAATATTCATGACAAGAGCCTTGTCACCCATTACATGAGCTCGTCTGCCACCCCTCAGTTGCACTGGCACACGTTACACTGGGGGCAAATGCAATGGAGAATACCGACAATATACACCTTCGGAAGTGGAATAAATCGACTGTATAAGTAGAACAGTTCAGATAAACCAGTGGTTCAAACTGTGTGGCGGGCACCCCTAGGCGGGCGCGAAGTAACAAAAAGGGAGACGCGAAGATGTGAAAAAAAGAAAACAAGAATCGAAAATATGAAAAACTAGCCAACCCGTGGCATAGCATACGCCGCATAATTATGTATTGATGGGTGAACACTTCCTGAAAGTTCTCGGAAGTGAATGGCGATAGTAGCTGGTAGTATTTGGCACATCGCCACAATTTCTGCCTCACCACCATAAACTCCAGAAATATTCATGTAGTCAGCGTATTGTTGAGCAGACTGTATGACTATACTTCCGTGACTAAGAACAACGGACAGCACGTCGCCAAAGTTATCCCAATGCTGGCAAATAAAGGTTACAGCCATGTTGCGAAGTTCGAGAGCAACAGTTTCGTCAATGACTTTTTTCCAAAAATATCCGACTGATAGAAACAAACAGTTACCTGATGCAGGAATTTGTATAACATTGAAAGAAGAGTTGTTTCCATGAAATACATGTGAAGCGGTGGCCATGTAAGGAAAATGAACAGTCTTCGTGGCTCAGAGGTGCATGTGGACCGTAGCACAGACCAAAGCGACTCAGGACGTGTTTGGAAAATGAACAGTCAATGTGACTCACAGGTGCATGTGGACTGTACACCAATGTTTCCCAAACTCGGTCCTGGTGAACCCCTGTGGCTGCAGGTTTTTGTTCCAACCAGCTTCTGTTTTTAATTGAACTCCTGTGCTAATTAACTGAACTGATATTTCCCAAGTTCTGTGTTTAGGGAACAATATTGTCATTATTAAGATACAATGAAGAGGGAAAAACTGCACAGAGAAAGGGCAAAGTATAATGAAATCAACAAAAGTTAAGCATTTAAATCTATAGCAAAAGCAGAAATATTTCTAAATGTCTTATAAATGTAAAAACCATGCTGCTGTGCTTTTCTGAATGTCAAATAAAAGAAAAAAAAAAACAAAACAGCTAATTAAATGAGATCAGTGCTATCAGGTGTTGTCAATGATTAGGAATCCGGTTGGAACAAAACCCTGCAGCCACAGGGGTTCACCAGGACCGAGTTTGGGAAACACTGCTGAACACAGACGAAAGCAACTCAGGTGAGGAGTTGGCAGCAGGCAAAGTAGTTGCAGCCATTGATTTTTCAGTGTTGTTTGCCTGGGTGTCTGATCTGCTCGACGGGATCAGAAATAAAAGGAAAACAATGTGAAGGCAATGTCACAAGTGTTCCTGTGGTATAGCGGGTCCACAGCTCTCCTTCAAAAGGAGATTTTTAAATAAATAATCACCACGCTCACAGCGTAGTGAGGTGCATGGTAGTGTGGCTGAAACGGTTTCCGGGTGGAGTCGTGCTGCGGGCGTTTCTCACCTGTGCAGTGTGCGAGTGAGTGAGGAGAGAGAGAGAAAGCCGGTACATTAGAGCGAGCGAGAGCAGGCTCGCAGCAGCAGGTGTGTTTGGCCGACACCCGGGGGAGTAGTTGTTGTGGTCGCTTCCACTGAGATTACTTCGGAGAGCGGGAGTGACTGGAATGTGGGAGACTCTCCGCAGAAGGCAGCGGGAGTCGGGACTTGGGACGTGGTGTCCCCAACATGAGAGCCTTGTTTGTTGGGGAATCCCAAGCCACTGTCAGGGGGAGCCGACAGGAGCCAAGGATCGGTCAGGCGACTGACAGTAGTGGAGTCAGGCACAGGGAAGGTCAGCTGCTGAGAGACGTCTCGCCTGTGGCAGGGCCCACATCGGTGAAGCAGGTGAGACGCTAATGAAAAAGAGGCACTGGGCTTATTGGTTTTTAAAGACTGCTTCCTGCATTGTATTTTAACCTCAGTTTTAAAGGATTGTAGAGTTGGTGTTTTTCTATTGTTGTGTTTTTTTAAACTTTCATATTTCTTTTAAGGATCCCATGATCTTAGAGTTGGCGTGCATGGCTCTGTGAGTTCTCGTGCATATCACACGGTCTGTCTTGCGTGCTGCTTCTTGCGAGCTCGGGTCGGCTGCTTAGTGGATTGCGTCGTATTATGTATTGATGGGTGAACACTTCCTGAAAGACACAGTTGTCCAAACGGGGTGGGTTTGAGGATACAACTGTAGGTGAATAAAAAGATGTAACTCTGGAGAGGGAAACATTCAATTGTCTGTTTCTGACAATTCAGCGATTCACATCCGCGACAAACATGCCTCATCTTACATGGTCCTGCCGCGTCCACCCTCGTTCTCAAAGCATACACGCTGCCTGGTCATGTGCCCGCTCGCAAGAGCAACTCATGGAGACCCGCCCACCAACTCTAAGACCATATCGTGTAAAACAGACTGTTTTACACGCTGTATGCCAACCCACGGAGTAGTAAATGCCGCATAATCACGCCGCTTTTTAAATGTTTTTTAAGCAGAGGGAAAAAAAATGAACATGTGCAAAATCTAACGCGGCTTTCAGTAAGTACAATGCACACGCGTTTAATTTGCCAGCCGTCTTTTCTGGTTTGGGCTGCTTTTGTAGTGTTCCCGCTTGTGCATATTAAATCTTGAAATCCTTTGAGTAACTAATTAACTAACGAACACCAACCCACCCACACACACAGCTTGTGTGAAAAAAAAAATGCACCCGTATTTCCATAATTTTGTTGCAGCCTATCAAAGACTTGCTGATCATGTTTTCTAGACTCAATATACATTGGCTTTTCACTCAGCGCGGGGCCGCGCATTCATCTCGGATTATTACATCCAGGTAGTCTGCTAGACTAATCTGCTACACGGCTGCATTTGAATAAGTCAGGCACAGAGAAGGTCAGCTGCTGAGAGAGTGTCTCGACTGTTGCAGGGCCTGCAACGGTGAAGCAGGTGAGACACTAATGAAAAAGTGGCACAGGGCTTATTGGTTTTTAACGACTGCTTCCTTCATTGTGTTTTAACCTCAGTTTTAAAGGATTGTTTTAAGGATCCCATGGGATACCCCTCGCAAACTGTTTTAGATGCTGCATTCAGCAATTCACATCCGCGACAAACATGCCTCTTCTTACATGGTCCTGCTGCGTCCACCTTAGTTCTCAAAGCATACACACCGCCTGGTCATGTGCCCGCTTGCAAGAGCAACTCACGGAGACCCGCCCACTAACTCTTAAGACCATGGCGTGTAAAACAGTTTGCGATGGTGGTGTGTGCATCATAACCGAAAAGAATAATGAAAAGTCAACGTGGCTCAGAGGTGCATGTGGAGTGTAGCAGAGACGAACGTGAATGACGCCCTGTGTTGCGAGTTGCTGCATCCGAGTTGGTGGGTGTGGCTCGGCGAGTTGTCATCGTATCCAATGACGTAGCGTTTTGTGAGCTGCTGTGTCCGAGTTGGTGGGTGTATATATATATATATAATATTTCTCTAAGCCGCCGCCAGAGCGGGCAAGACACCCATGAAAGCACGCAGGAAGGAGCCATGCCCACCAACTCTAAGACCATTGGATACTATATATATATATATATATAGATAGTAGACATCAGACACTAGAAGCTGCTGACAAACCCTTCTCTTCGTTGTTAGTCTGTAGCGGCAAAAAAGTAAAAGCAATAAGAGTTTTAACAGACATCATTGAAGTGGATCATGAGTTTGTGTAACGTTAATGAAAATAGCCAGGAGGTGTCACTAGAGAGGTGAGTGTTAAATGCTTCGAAGCGATTTACAACACAATTGCTTCAAACGTTTTGATGCTTCGTGAGGCTTCACTCCGCCCATCACTACCCTCCAGAGGCCGTAATTCCCTTTTGTATACGGCACCCTCGCGCCGACCAATTAAACTGTTTTACGTCATCCCTCCGCGGGCACGCGATGACGTGAATGCATCCTCAAAAAGTGCCGTCTCATGCCCCGTACAATTACTATAAAAATCTGAGCAGCCGGCGCGCGCATAGCAGTGCCGGCTTTTGAGACGCGAACTGCACTTCTCCCAAAAGTGAAAGTAAGCATTTTTTTTCGAGCTACTGCCCAGACAACTGCCCATATGGAATCCCTTTTCTAAACTGCGGCAAACAAATACTAAGGCGCTTTGCACTTTCTCACTCTTCTGGTGTTATGAGGTCACGGGAGACACACGCATGAGTGGAAGACTCACAATGCCAGCCTGGCCGGTCAATGGCAGGGCCGCCTTTCCACTTTACCCGAGACCCGCTGCGACGCTCCCCAAAAGGCGCTCAAATCGTTAGCAAAGACGTCTCTCTGCATTATCTAAAATATAAGAAAAAGGCAAATTTCCTTTCTGTTTTTGTCCTTTTTTCCCCCCAAACAAATGCCTCTCTCTTAACACTGCAGAGGACACTAAACTAATTTTATTTAAGTGCTGGTAATACCAGTGAGGCACATTACCACACACCCTTCCCCTCAAGATTTCAGATCTTATTTGTAAGATAAATAATCTGCCACCAGATTTTTTCCAGCAACATAACGTACCTGAAACCTGTAAGGCTGGTGTGCCAAATACCAGCGGGCCCCACAAGCATTAGAATGCCTCATCCTTTGGATCCACTGCAAAGCTCTGAGGTCACTCTCCACAATGAATTAATTGAAAAGAAGATAATACTTTAGGTTGTCTACAGCCCATTTTATTGCTAATCCTTCCTTCTCTAAGGTAGTGTACTTCTCTCGGTCAATCAGCTTCCTACTGATAAACAAAATTGGCCTCTTCTCGTCACCCTCCCCCTACATCAAGGCTGCTCCTAAACCTTCCCCTGAGGCATCAACCTGCAAAATAAAAGGTTTCTCAAAGTCAGGACAATGCAATACAACATTTTTACAAATTATTTTTTTCAGTGATTGAAAGGTATTTTCACATGACTCTGTCCATTTGATGCTTCGTGGTGCAGATCCTTTGAGCAGGTCGGTGAGGGGTGCTGCAATATCAGAAAAATTGGGAATAAATCTTCTGTACCACCCCACCAAACCAAGAAACTACCGGACCTGCTTCTTTGTTCCAGGACACGGACGATCCTTTATAGCGGTCATTTTGTCAATTTGGGGTCAGATCAAACTGCCCCTATGGTGTACCCAAGGTATTGCACTTCTTTAGCAATGACTGTTTTTTCAGGGTTAACCGCGAGCCCAGCTGTTTCATCAAACACATCCGCCAGGTGTTGTAGATGTTCCTCCCAGGTCTTGCTACACACAACTATATCATCTATGTATGCTCTAGCGTACATCTCTGCTCCTTGCAGCACTTTGTCCATGAGGCGCTGGAAGTTTGCCGCCGCTCCATGCAACCCAAACAGCATGATGGTAAATTGGTACAGACCTCCGGGAGCCCTGAAAGCAGTGAGTGGTTTTGCTTCTTCTGTAAGTGGGACCTGCCAACAACGTTTGCAAAGATCAATTGTTAAATATTTTGCAGAATCTAGCTGCTCTACCAGCTCGTCCACTCTAGGCATTGGGTAGGTATCGAAAGCTGAGATGGCGTTTAGCTTACTGTAGTCCACACAGAACCGCATTTGTCCGTTCCTTTTAGGAACGAGTACCACAGGACTATGCCAGTCACTCACTGAAGGTTTGATGATGCCTAAACCTTTCATCTGTTCCAGTTCCTCTCTGAAAACCTCTTGTAAGTGTGCAGGGATCCTACAATATGATGTTCTCACAGGACCTGGGGAGGTAAGGAGAATATCATGTTGAATTAGATGAGTTTTACCAGGCAAAGATCTTAACAGACCCTCTGGTATCAACTGTTGTACTTCTGCTCTTTGTCTCTTCTAGATGTTCCAATGATGGTCCTACTTGGACCTCTCTGCATGATGGCAAGTACTGCTCCTCTGATTCCTCTTCCTCCGGAACGCTACGAATTAATAGCTGACTGGAAGGGTTAGTATATTCCTGCCATGGCTTCAGCATATTAATATGAAAAGTCTGCCTTAATTTGCTAGGGTGATCAGGCATGTCAATCTCATAAGCGACAGGACCTTTTGAGCAACTACAGTGTATGGCCCTTGCCATATGTTACAAATACAAATGTTAGCACATTTTGGGATTCAGTTCTGTCTCTGTCTCCCTCTAGGGTTTCCTTTAGCACAGAAAGGGGTCCTCGAACAGGACGACCATACAACAGCTCAAACGGAGAGAATCCTGTGGATGCCTGCGGAACCTCCCGGTAAGCAAACAACAGGTATGATAGCCATTGGTCCCAATCTGATCCAGTCATGCTAACAAATTTCCTCAGCATCTGTTTTAAGGTGGCATTAAATCGCTCCACTAGCCCATGCATCTGCGGGTGATAGGAATTCGGGGGGTTAATGACCACACCCTAACAAACTATTCACCTGTCTTATCAATTTTGCTGTTAGATTGGATCCCTGGTCAGTTAACATTTCTCTTGGGATCCCCACTCTGGCAAATAGCTGTATTAAAGCTCTCATGATGTTACTTGCATTTTTCTTTTTCAGGGGAAAGGCTTCTGGGAACCAGGTTGCATATTCGCACACCACCAGAATATATTTATGTCTGGTGTGGCTACATTTGACAGGACCCACAATGTCAACCGCTATCCTGGAAAAAGGCTGTTCCACTACAGGCAATGGTATTAGTGGAACTTTGTCTCCTCTCTTATCTGGTCCTACTTTGACATTCTGCACATGCTTTTATATAATTTACTACATCTTTAGACCATCCTGGCCAATAAAAATGTCATACTAGCCTATCAGATGTTTTTACTTGCCCCAAATGACCTGACCAGGGAATGCTATGGCTAATATGTAGCACTTTCTCCCTCAGACTAAATGGCAGCACCAGTCTCTGCCCATAGTCATCTTGATGATACAGGAAGTCATCGTTAATGATAAATTTCTCCCCAGTCTTAGATAGCGAACCCTTTGTGGCCTTGTCAAAGCAGCTACGTTGACTGGGGTCGTCCTGCTGAGCAGAAGCCATATCACTCGGTAAGTCACTACTGTTTTCTGTGAGAAACAATATGAGCTCACCCTACTTCTGGGGAACACCAGTCTGACGACTTCTCTGTGTACGGGCTTTACGGACTGTGCCTCTCGTCAGCTTCCCCAAATGGCAGCACGTCCCAGCCATCCTGGGCATTTTGCTTTTGTCTTGCCGCTTGGGTCCTGGTGACCATCAGAGTCTCCGCCTGCAGAGTACCCTGTAAGAGATCTTCAATCCCTGGCACACCCAACCCTAGTAGAATCAGGTAAGGCATGTTTTCTAATACGCCCATGGGTAACTCATAACCCAAGCCTTGGATCTCCAGGTTCACCTGGACCAGAGGATAAGTGACTTCTTCACCATGGACACACCTCAATACTACCTGCTGACCTGACTACTACTTGGTCTACCAAACAGTCTTTCCTCACCAAAGACTGGGTGCTTCCTGTGTCTATTAATGCAGGGTACATTTTACCTGCCATAGAAACCCTTACAATCTTCTCCCTGTTCTTAAAAGGCGTCTTCTTTTCAGGTAGGGGGCAAGGGACAAAACAAAGTTTTGTCTCCTTTCATTTGGACACAACTTAATTAGATGGCCTTTCTGTCCACAACCATGATACAACCAACCTCCCCTAATATCTGGCTTTGCAGGTGGGTTGACTAAACTAGTAGGACCACAACCCATTTCACCCTGAGACATACCTGTGGGCTTAGCTGTGGTTCTGGGCCTCTGAATGACTATCTTCCTTCTGCAGGTTCCTTGGACGATGGGCAGCCATCAATTAAATAAATTGATAAATAACACCTTGGTCAGTTCTGCTGCTTCTGTGGAATTCTTTGGCCGATGCTCTTCTACCCAAGTACAGAGTTTAATGTCAAATACCTGCAAAAGTTGTTCTAACAAAATAAAGTCAATTATCTGGTCTATTGAGTGTTTCTGGGGTTGTAACCAGTGGTGTGTAGTGGTGTCTGGAGAAGTGGGTATACTGTAAATTTAGCCCCCAAATTTTTTAGCGGCCTACACAGCAAAAGAAAAAAGTGCCCCGTTATTAATAGCGACAATCTTACATATTAGTTCCCACTAGAAAGGGACAGTACTATTTACATCTGCTGCCTGACTTCATTCACTTCAAGAATCATTATGAGATCAACAAAACAGATGCAGATTTTGCAGATCTGTCTGGTTCATAGATTACAGAGTGATTCAACTGCATAATGCATACATTTTCTTAGTCCATGGGGAAAGTAGATTCTTTTGTAAACAGTGTCTTAGAAATCTAATCTGCAACAGATAGTGAAGGCCAGAGAGTGACACAATTATAAAATTAAAGTGATTTGTCAGTGGCAGTATGCAGGGCTGGATTAAGACCTTTAGATGCGCTAAGCACTAAGTAATTTTGGTGCCCCCTTACACTAGTAATTCAAAATATTAAAACAAACTAGAAAATAAATTATTGAAAATTCAAAATTAAACAAAACATACTTATAGCAAGAAGGAAAATAATATTTATTTTTGTATGCTTCATTTTATTTTTATCTTAATCATTTTCTCCTACTTTTTTTCCTTGCAAACTCTGATTAGATCTTCATAATCAAGCTTACATAACACATCTACTTCTATACATAATAGAGATAAGGCATCCAGCCTGCTTTGATGCATAGTTGTTCTGGGGGGTTTTTTAATATATTTCAACCGAGAAAATGAGCGCTCAGCAGAGCAGTTTGTGACCATTAATGTTAAAAAAATACGAAAGGCAATGTCTACATTTGGAAAAGCACACTCAATATTGTCTTCTAAAATTATTTTATAAAGTTCTGCATGATTAAATCTTGTTTTTACATTTTCTGTTGCAGTGAACTTATGGCGCACATATAAATGAAACTGCTGAAGTTCCGCTGAGAAATTACTGTTGAAGTCCTCTGGGTAAGCATCAGTCAGCTTTTCACAGTACTTAGAATACCTTTCAATGTTAGTAGATGATGAAGTGACATATGGCAGATCACTTAGAAAAAGAAAATCTCTCAGCTATTTCTGTGTATATCTCTCCTCTCCTTTTCATCTCAGTTTCAAGTTTGTCAACAATTATGCAAAAGGTGCGGATATGAAATTTATCTCTGGCATTCAGATATACTTCTGGTGTACCTCCATCATTGGGTAGCTTCTTTCTGATACGTTTGCAAGTTGTAGCTGCCTTGTAATTGACAACTGGTAACATTTCCTTTGCTTTTTCATATTTTTCAAATTCATTTAGTAAAGTACACAGTTGATCAGCTAATGATACATACAGATGTAACGGACGACCCCTTACCTAGCCAGCAGCTACACCTCCAAGACCTGTGGCCTGGATAATTTACTGAGGTTAAATCTAACTATCAAGCTGTACCTCTAACAAATTAAACTTTTCCCCCCACAATCGACGGTGTAAATATAAGCACACAAAAGCAGATATGTAAAATTAAACTGACTGATTGTATTAAATGAAATAAATATGCAAAATAAATAAATAGAAAAAATATATATAAATATTCCTCCACCTTAGCAATAATGTGACATCACCATATATAAATACAACAAACCCTCCCTTGCCCCTGTAACATATAACAAACAACAACAATAAATGATATACGGAATGAAAGATCGTGAATTTGAGTCCGGTTATAAAAACTGTCCTGAATACGGATGACTGAACTAGAGATAAATGAGTTGTTTGATTTTCCCGGCAACTGGAGCAACCTCACCGTGATTCCTCGGCATGTGGTGGATGACGATCTGACCCCGGGATCTCTGCAGATGAGGGATGGAAGACAGTACGGAAAACTGAAAAACAAACTGGCGCGATGTGAAAAAAACAGCAGGTAAGTCTCCTTTTCTTCCTCTCTCCTGATTGCTTAAATAGTCCTGTGATGGCTGTAATTGATTAATAGTGAACAGGTGTTTTCCAGGTTTGGAGTTGCTGTCTCCTTCCATCATCCATCCCCCTTTACGGGGACGGCATTCACTGATACACACATAAACAGCAAACGGGACAATGGAAACAAGACGCACTCAGTACTAACATTTGAGAACACAATAAACTATGTAGCTCCGCTACACAGATCTGCACATGTTTTTAAGTTCACATCCTCATTTTGTAGAACTTTGCTTACTCTGTGAAAATTCTACAAAATCTCATTCCAAAAATTCAACATAAAAACAAATTCTAGCTCTTGCATCATATCTGCAATATTATTTGCTTCTCTTCTAGCGTCTCCCTTTTGTGACTGGTCTTCGGCTATATATTCTAATGCTTCTAAAATTTCAAAGAAAGATTTCAAAATTGCTGTTATTGCCATAGCATGTGCCTCCCATCTTGTATCAGAGAGGGATTTTAAGACATTTTCATTTTTAATACGATCTTTAAGAATTTTCCACTAGCTGGTTGAGGCGGAAAAGAAGGTATAGAGTAACTGTACTGTAGAGAAGAAATTAACAGCCTCTTGACAGCAGTCAACAGCGCTTCGGCCAACCAGATTTAGAGAATGAGCTGCATATGGCAATATATAGCAAACTTGTTATTTCAAAAAATTTTTGCTGCATCCCCTTATAACGCCCAGAGTGTCCGCAGCATTTTCATAAGATTGACCCCTACATTTTGAAAAATCAAGTCTACAAGCTTCACGTAAGTACTGCAACACTTGGTTTGCCATTTTCTTGCGGTGTGGCTTTCTATTTCCAGAAAGGTTAAAAAGCGTTCAATAGGCTGCCCATCTTTTAAGTACCTAAGTACAACACTTAGCTGATCAATATGTGATAGATCTGGTGTTGAATCAACGGACAAACTAAAATAACCAGAAGATTTAACTTCTTCAACAATGAACGCATGGGCCTTTCGTCCCATTATTTGAATAAGTTCCTCGCAGGTGGTTTTTGACAGGTAAGAAGGATTTCCTTTGCCAGAATTTCCATACTTCGTGCGTGGCCTGCTAAAAATGGATCAAACTGGCTTATGAGTTTAAGCAGCCCTAAAAAATTCCCACTTTGCAATGATCCAAACCTTTCTTCTGTTCCACGAAAAGCCAAGCCACGTTCAGCTAATGTACAAATAACAGCTATGACACGCTTTAAGACATGTTCCCAGTAATCACACTCTTTCTGAATTTGTTTCTCCAACCGTGACTTCAATCCCGCACCTTGTCTGTGAGTTAAATATGTTAGCAAAGAGTCTCAGTGAGTAGTGCTTTTCTCATGCTTATCAATTAAAATAGTATTTCGCCAGTCACTGAACTCTTCTCTTATAACAAAATTCGAGAAATTTTTAGGAGCAAACAGTTTACAAACAAAACAATAAACTGATCCTGTTGATGGTGAATAGAGTAACCACTCTCTCTTGTATTTCTTACCATTGGCTTTTGTCCCAATAAAATGTTTCTGTAAACAATACCTTACTGATTTGCCACTACTAAAATGCTGACAAGACTTGTCAAATGGCCCATTGTGGTGTTGACAGATACTGGGCCCACAAGCGATCCAATAAGCCACATCATCAGCAGATAAATCAAGCCACATTCCTGGAACTTTAGCTAAATTGTGATTTTCTTTATATTTTACAGACAGAATTATTTCACTGCTATTGCCATGATCCACTAAACTTTCATTTTCAGCAATTAATTGAGCCCCAAAATGTAATGTAAAGTCATTTGAATCAACATTTGCTGTAGAGGTATCTGTATCAAGAGAATTTACAGGCAAAGTGGGATCACCTATGAGACACGTGCTAGATGAACCTGCTTGTATCACCTTGGTGATTCTAACGTTATCACATTTTGATTCTGAAGTGATCAAAGCGGTATTTGCCGTATTTTCGTCCATTTCTGATGACGGAGATTGATTTTGACCCGGAACATGTATATTATGTTGTGGAACTTGTGTGAAGAAATGAGTTAGTTTTGCAGTCTTGAGCTCTAATTCTAAAGTCTTCTGTCGTTTCTTGTTTGATAGTTTTTGTTTTTGTGCTCCACTTAACTGAACCCATTTCATCTTAGTTCTTGGGATCTTTTAAATACAGAAATAAAAAGAATATGTTATTTGACTGTGACGGCATAGGGAGGTACAGGGAGGCATTATTCATTTTTCATTAAATTTTGAAAATGGCTATAAATGTAATTAATTTAACAATTTACGTGATAAATTCGGCCATGAAAACTTTTTGTGGTGCCCCCTTTACCCTTGATGCCCTAAGCATGTGCTTACTTTTCTTATATGGTTGATCCAGCACTGGCAGTATGCGAAAATTACTGGTGGTACAGAGGCCCATTTCATACATACATTTAACATGAAGCCAACGCCTTTTCAGTCAGAGATACATTTATTTTTACAAAATTTAAACAGCTGATTTTCAAAATAAAATACTTGGATTTGACCATTCTGAATATTCATTAACTATGACAACAGAAAGCAATAACAAGTAATGTAATTTTTTATACTTTGGCAATGCATCTTTGTTCCTGTTTCACCTCGTGTAAAAAAGAAAAACACCTATCATACTCTTTTCAAGTAAATTAAAAACCCAATCCTAAAACTGAAAATAAAATAAATAATTTGGATTGGGTATCAAACATATTTGGTAGATACCTATGTGTACAAAAATATCACATTATATTATATAACAATACATTCACAATAATGTGTTACAAAATTACAATAACTAAATAATACTTAAATAAAATACTTAAATACTAATAATAATTAAAGACTCATTTCTATTCACTTGCATTCCATGACCTTCAGTAATACTGATGGTTTCCTCAATGTGATTATACAGTATAACATCTATTTATTATTTATTTTATTTTTATTTATGTTCATATATTTTTATTCCTATTTATGTTATTTATGTTATTTGTTTGTTTTTTTCTTTTATTCTATTATTGTAAAGACCTTTGGCCACAGCATTCCTATGTTGTTTTAAATGTGCTATATAAATAAATTGACATTGACAATATGTAGTTAATAATACACACACACACACCACACATATATATATATATATATATATATATATATATATATTACAGTGCATCTGGAAAGTATTCACAGCGCATCTCTTTTTCCACATTTTGTTATGTTACAGCCTTATTCCAAAATGGATTAAATTCATTTTTTCCCTCAGAATTCTGCACACAACACCCCATAATGACAACGTGAAAAAAGTTTACTTGAGGTTTTTGCAAATTTATTATAAAATAAAATAACTGAGAAATCACATGAACATAAGTATTCACAGCCTTTGCTCAATACTTTGTCAATGCACCTTTGGCAGCAATTACAGCCTCAAGTCTTTTTGAATATGATGCCACAAGCTTGGCACACCTATCCTTGGCCAGTTTCGCCCATTCCTCTTTAAAGCACCTCTCAAGCTCCATCAGGTTGGATGGGAAGTGTCGGTGCACAGCCATTTTAAGATCAGATTCAAGTCTGGGCTCTGGCTGGGCCACTCAAGGACATTCACAGAGTTGTCCTGAAGCCACTCCTTTGCTATCTTCGCTGTGTGCTTAGGGTCGTTGTCCTGCTGAAAGATGAACCGTCGCCCCAGTCTGAGGTCAAGAGCGCTCTGGAGCAGGTTTTCATCCAGGATGTCTCTGTATATTGCTGCAGTCATCTTTCCCTTTATCCTGACTAGTCTCCCAGTTCCTGCCGCTGAAAAACATCCCCACAGCATGATGCTGCCACCACCATGCTTCACTGTAGGGATGGTGCCAGGTTTCCTCCAAACGTGACGCCTGGCATTCACACCAAAGAGTTCAATCTTTGTTCATCAGACCAGAGAATTTCTTTCTCATGGTCTGAGAGTCCTTCAGGTGCCTTTTGGCAAACTCCAGGCGGGCTGCATGTGCCTTTTACTAAGGAGTGGCTTCCATCTGGCCACTCTACCATACAGGCCTGACTGGTGGATTGCTACAGAGATGGTTGTCCTTCTGGAAGGTTCTCCTCTCTCCACAGAGGACCTCTGGAGCTCTGATAGAGTGACCATCGGGTTCTTGGTCACCTCCCTGACTAAGGGCCCTTCTCCCCCGATCACTCAGTTTAGATGGCTGGCCAGCTCTAGGAAGAGTCCTGGTGGTTTGAACTTCTCCCACTTACGGATGATGGAGGCCACTGTGCTCATTGGGACCTTCAAAGCAGCATAATTTTTTCTGTAACCTTCCCCAGATTTGTGCCTCAAGACAATCCTGTCTCTGAGGTCTACAAACAATTCCTTTGACTTCATGCTTGGTTTGTGCTCTGACATGAACTGTCAACTGTGGGAGCTTATATAGACAGGTGTGTGCCTTTCCAAATCGTGTCCAACCAAATGAATTTACCACAGGTGGACTCCAATTAAGCTGCAGAAAAATCTCAAGGATAATCAGGGGAAACAGCTTCATGGCAAAGGCTGTGAATACTTATGTACATGTGCTTTCTCAATTTTTTTATTTTTAATAAATTTGCAAAAATCTCAAGTAAACATTTTTCACGTTGTCATTATGGGGGTGTTGTGTGTAGAATTCTGAGGAAAAAAATGAATTTAGTCCATTTTGGAATAAGGCTGTAACATAACAAAAATGTGGAAAAAAGTGATGCGCTCTCTATATATATATATACATTATATATATATATATTATGTATATATATATATATATATATATATATATATTCCACCTCATTCATGAAGATGAATGTGATATGCTTTCTCAATACAATGAAGGGTATCTAAATAAGTGCTTATATTTTTGGCTCAAGAGAATTAACACCAGGTACTTTGTTAAGTAGTGGCATACTTAAATAAACATAAAAAAACAAATTACAAATAAGAACACAAGATTTATAGTCAATACAGATTTATAAACCTGTCACAGCTTGTCTAGACTTGCACTACAGTATTCTCCAGACAGACTTGCTTTCCACAGGGGTTTTCATCCTGCACTGCCTAGAACGCATAGAACTAGCAGTACGATGGCTCATCAGCCAGGTCCTTGTATATTTTTGCGGTTCAAACTTGGAAGTAGGGGGGCCGTTGATGTTAATCATCATTAAGTTTGATATGTTTGAAACCAGTAGGACAGCCCTTTTGTCTGTGTTTATATTGTTCATAAGGCTAAAGTTCCTCTCACACTCTGCTATGCTGACAGGGAATGTTTTCATACAGTTAATGAGTGGTTTTAGGTCCTTGGGCTTACTGTTGGGCTCTTCCAGCGTGTCCCACATCCCATTCAGTGCTTGGTATTTGCATAAGTTAAATCGCTAATTAAACTTGACTTTTTTGATAATCCTAATAGGAGTGCATTGCAATAATCTAGACAGCTAAAGAAAAAAAGCATGTATTAACTATTCAGCATCTTGCAGTGATATAAAAGTCTAACTTGTGCAATGTTTCTTATGTGAAAGAATTTAATCTTAGGAATTTTATTAATGTGCAATTTTGAAATTTAGCCCTGAATTTTGAAAATTACACCTACATTCATTATTTCTGTCCTTATTTGTATAGCCAGATGTCCTAGTTTAATTATAAGGTACTTGTTTTTTGGATACTGACAATAACTAAAATTGTTAAGTTTAAGAAAATTTATTACTCATCCAGTCAATGATGTGGTTGTAAGAAGGTTTAAAAGCCTCAGGGGTCATATTGGAGCTATCAGTAAACAAATCTGTTTATCGCTTGTATAGCTGTGATAATTCACTTTATGGTTTGGAGTGACCTGGCCTAATAGAAGCATGTAGATTGAAATACTAAGAAGACCAAAATAAATACCTATGGCACCCCATACATAATATTGCAGGTATTTGACTTATAATCCCCACAACTGACAAAGAATTTCTTCCAGTGATTATACCCACTGCCTATGTCAGTCAATAAAAATGTTGTGCTCAATAGTATCAAATGCTCCACTCAGGTAAAACAAACACAAACTGAATGTTTCAAAATATATTATTTGAATCAGCAATAAGACATAAATAATTGACTACTTTAACCAATGTAGTTTCTGTACTATGATTTGGTCTGCAATCTGACCAACACTTATCTAGAATAGAATTTTATTCAAATTGCCATTTTAATTTTTGAAAAAGTACTTTTTTTTGGAATTTTACTTAAAAAAGGTGGGGGCGAGAGGGGCTAAAATTGCCCAAGACAGAAACAAGAATATTATTTTATTTTGAGTAATGGTTTAACTACAGCAGATTGTAGAGAATCAAAAAACATGTCTGCATTAAATTATCAATTAACCATATTGAATAAACAGTTGATCAGCAAATGAGATGTTTTAACAAAAGCCTGTAGGGACTTGAATAATGGCACATGTGGATGGTGTTAACTGAGTAATTATCAGTTAGGCTTATTTTAGTAAAGTAATTTACAATAACTGACTGAGTTCATTATTTTGTGTTTCAGCGGGGTTTGTGCTTCATGTCTGTGGTACATACCATCTTATATTATATACTTTCTCTGGATAGAATATTGCAAAAGCCTCATATTTAGCCACTGATGACCTAAGCATCCATTTAACAGAGTAAATTACAAAAGATGGTCAATGGTTGTAAATAAGATTCTCGAATTTCCTGCACCATAATTTATAATTTAAGAGAAATAGGAATATCTCTCAGGGTGAACTAAGATATTATATTTGTAAATGTGAGACTTCAATATTTCATAGGGGGTTGTTAATTTAGTTATTTATGCTCAGCCATATGGCATTCTCACTTAAGTTTCCAAACTGCTCTGACTTCTAGGGTGTTACAGCTGAGATCTATTGTTAACAAAATAATCAACATAAATTAAAGTGAAACTTTACTGTTTACAAAAATTCACTAAAAAAAGTAAGTAACGTGCATCTACTTATTGCATTAGTATCGGCAAATGAAACACACAAATGTATCCACACAAGCAGACACACTTATGTTCAACTGTGCATTAGTTAAACAGTCTAATAATTACTAAATTAATAACTTGGGTGTTGAAATAGGTGTTGCTGAATTTTACCAACTTTGCCTAAAATGATTTTC